>NC_054541.1:8830513-9183013 GCF_017654505.1 Polyodon spathula | reverse complement strand
CTCCAGCTCCAGCGGGATGGCTGGGAGCTCTGTCCCCATGCTCAACTCTCCAGCCATAGTTTCTTTATCTGAGTAACTAGGCTGCTGTTCTTGCCAACGCTGCAAAACTCACTTTTTTTCCTTGCCTTTTGTTTTCATGCAAGGGGCAGTATACTAACTACTCCGTCCACTGCTGCAAACTCGATTTCTACAACATGCGACACGCTTCTTTGAGGTAAACGAAACGAGAAAAGTCCAATTTGTTTCACTAATGTAATGCACAGCAGTCATCAAGATTATTGTCAGCTGCTACAATAATCGGTAGGCTATACTGTGCAAACTAGAGGCTGTAAGTAATCTTAATTGAGCCCCTCTGCAGAAGTACGAAGCTAATTTGTCTTTTCCTTCTTGCAAAACAGCAAACGCTACAAATGTTGACAAACATTAGCTACAGCTGAGCCTCTCGCCTGCTGCAGTTCTGTATTGTAAGTCCCTTTATCAAGAAAAATAAGAGGTGCGGATGAAGATTGTTTTGTTTTTTTTTCGCAAAGAAAGCAGCTTTCCCTCTCTGCACCGCAGAGATTTAAGCTCCTTCCTCTATCACACACTGCTCCCGAGTTTCTCTCTGAGCTTCAGAGAATGCTTAGCCTGCGCTTTGTTATTATAGCCGAACTGGTGTGACGCTGAAAAAAAGGTGGGTGAAATCCAGGCTTTCTCCAATGGAAGGAGGGCTGAGTGTGTGATTAACATGTGTTCCGGGGGGGGGGTAGTTTGACAGATAGAGGCAGTCAGCTGACCCTCTGAAGGGTAGGAGAGGGGCGGGGGGAGAAAGCAGGGATTGAATACCTTCACTATTCACTATACTGCTGAACGATGATTGTGTTTTTCAGATTTTCGGTACGAAAACATTTTGCTTGTCTTTCAAAGTTTGTTTTTGTCTCTGTAAAAAAAAAAAATGTAAACAGCTGTTGCAGCTGTTAACTTCAAATAACGCGGACGAACGACACAAAGGCTCTTAGAGTGAAAAAAGAAAGGTTAAAAAAAAAAAGAAGCTCCATCGTACTGAGAAGTACCGACTGCACATTACATTTCGAAGGGGACCTCAGGAAACACAAACAAGACAGTCCCTGGTCGTTCTATTGTAGAATCACTTGGTTGATTTGGGCTTTCATTTGATAACACTTTGCACTGTGCCTCTACATCTAAAATAACTACAACAGACTCTAAGGTGTTGCTTTTTAAATCTGTTGTAGAAAACGCATTCTTAAACATTTAGTTTGAAGGTGTAAACCATTATTATATACGAAATAAAAGAGTGTTCTATGTAATTGGCTCTAAATAAAACAATTTAAGGGATCTATTGGAAGAAAAAGTTCAATTTAGGATCCAGTCTATAGAACAATCTGCTGTTCAGTATATAAGAATGATCCTATATAGGACCTTTACAAGGGTTCCAGAGATAGACTGAAGAAACCATATGGTTCTTTGTAGAACACCGATACACCCTATTTTCAAAGAGTACAGCACACAAAGCAAATACATACATACATACATACGTACATACATACAAAGTATACTCTGTCGTACTGTAGGTATAGTAACTATAAGGTATACATATGGATTGTATAGAAACATTGGCATAGTGTATTTAGAAAACATAAGGGGGAAAAAAACTTGAAGTTAAATTCGCGTCTGGGACCGTTTTCTGTAAAAGATATTCTATAATTGTGGAATAAATGCGAAACAATTCTGAGCATCAAATATCACACCACCCACTTTCCACAATTAGGTACAGTTAATGCATTTTGTATTAGTGTTATTTGATTTAGAGATTTCGTTTTGGAATGAAAAAAGACTCGACGCCACTTGTAACCTTGTTAGTCTATTTAACACATTTATTTCATTATTGCTAATTTAATGAAAAGCAGGCGCCTGGAAATGTAGTGCAAGCAAAAGAGAGAAAAAAACAACAACATAAATATATAAACACATAATAAAATAACAGACGTGAAGGGGTTAAATCGTTACGTGCTAATTCTCACACACAAAAAAAGCCTCCAATTTTGTTTTGTATTGTCACGGAGTATAGATTCTGTACGTAATTACTCCTTGTTGAGATAACAGGACGCTTTGTTTTTGTTTGAACATTTTGTAACCGTTCGGGAAAATGGAAAGGGGGGGGGGGGGGGGGGGGGGGGGGGGTCCTCAGTTTTTTTGTGTTGGTTTTTTCTTTACGTTCTTTCGGAAAACATGCTAAAGAGTGACCCCATGTGGCTACATTCGGAATTACCAAGTTGCCTTTTTTCCAAACAGAACACGAAGCTACATTTTCCGTACAAAAAGATAGTAATAGAAATGTCATTTATTTGCAAGTGTATATAAAATAACTTAAAAAAAAAAAAAAAAAAAAAAAAAGCATTAGCATTAAAATAGAATGCATTATCACGGCGGTTTTTTGACGCTGTACACACATGTCAATCAACAATAATATATAATTAATTAATTTAATTAGTTCTAATCCATTACAACTTTGTTAAATAACATTTCTAATATAAGTATCAAAATATTTATCATTAACATATGTGATCTATGTCAATTACATTTTTTCAATACACATAACATATTATAAATATTTTACATATGTTACCTGTGTTCACACACACGACGTTATATATAGTCTATATATATATATATATATATATATATATATATATATATATATATATATATATATAAATATATTATATATTGTCGGATCATAGTAGTCGCTATCATCAGCGAGGAGAAATGCATATATACAATTAGTAAAGACTGTTGTGCAGGGACGTTGGCCTGCAGCTTTTTATAAACTGTGTTTTAATAAATGTTTCCTTTCAACACGAAGTGTTTTCAGATATTTGCAGGAAATTGGTCGTAAATGAGTCAATGTGAAACTATCGATTTGATTCTAATCCTGTTTTCCTCCTTGCGTGCACCGAGGAGGCGGCTGCACATTTGCAGGTATTGATCACAGTAGGAATTGAGATTGCTGGGCGCAGAGAAAGCGGCAGTGCCAGCCGGCATTGTTTGTACACAAATGCTCGTGTGTGTTTAATTAATATCTGCTTACATTCTGTAAGTTCTATGCGGTCATTTATAAAGTTTCATGCTTCAGTTTTATTGATTGGTCAACAACGATGATAATAATAATAATAATAATAATAATAATAATAATAATAATAATAATAATAATAATAATAAAAGGGGTTAAAGAAAGACAACATAAGAAGAGAAAGAAGGAGGGGCTGCAGATCGTTTCACTATTTGGGATATTTATAACCTCGGTCCACATTTTTTAGATATCAGATTTTTACTAGTTTACCCTGCGAAGCTTGTGGCCTCACGTATATGTCAGTTTGCAGTCATGCCATTGAGACGCATTTCTCAGTTAAAACAGTCTACAAGAAAGAAAGAAAGAAAGAAAAAACCTTTAAATCAACACCATGATGTGGTTATTGAAACTTAAGACCTTTTCAAATATTCTCTTCTACTACAAAATGAATATCCAACAATGACTAAGCCTGCCTGTCAGTAGTCTATAATTTTTTTTCGATTACATTTGAGTAATGACACCATTATCCAGCCGCTTTCCAAAAGTACAAAACAGTAAAATATATGGTGTGTGGAATTATTATTAAATGCTATGCATAAATGACCAAAATACGTACATTTGTCTAGAGCTGATAGTGTGCTTGTTATTTTGTACTTTTAAAATACCATTATAAGGACAGCGTTGACACAACTAAGCCGCAGCGATGACACACGTTTCAAAGACTGTCAACACCGTGTGCTCACACCTTGCATGTTAAACCTTTGATTGTATAAGCATCGTGTTTGATTCAATACAATTCGTAGGCTTTAATCGAACAAACTCTGATCTAACGCATGTATTTTGGAGTAGACACAAGTGTAAAGTGGGTTTATGTTAACCCATTCTAAGAAGCATTTTTGCTAATGGTTTGCAGATGAAGGCATGTTAAACTAATTATTACTTAGTACATGCACGTTTGCATAGCCCTACGCTTTACATACTTAAGGAAAATACTCCCCCCCCCCCGTGTAAACTAAACGGCGTGCAAGGCAAGAATGTAAAAATAAGTGTCACGTGTATTTATTTGCATATAAAATAGAGATTCGATTCGAGTGCAAACAGGGTTACACGGATTGAAAAACCCGACACAGTTCAAGACCAGGGAGCGCGAAATAATAACCTGTGCCATGCAGTGGCCCTGCAGCTTTGCTTGCGCAATATTGTTGTAATATGCTGTGATACACCCAGGGCTGTTGGAAGATGTGTCACCCCCTTTTTGGAAATAGCAGGTTGTAACGGAGCCGAGGAGTAAAAATGTCTAAGTCAGCAGCATATCGCTGGTTAATGATCTATTAAGTGATCCGTGTGCTTATAGACAGCGAAAAAGTGTTGATGGTTGCTTATTTATACTAATGAGATCCCCATCCTACGATTTTTAAGAATGAATAACAGAAACACCTTAAAAATCTGTATATATATACACACACACACACACACACACTCTTATTCCCATAACAGTCAGTTAAACATGCTCGGCTGCCTGGATTTAAGATCGTTGCATCTCCCCCAGCCTTTACCTTATAGCCCTCTGCTGCATCTTGTTGCTGTTGATCTTATCGAATATATATATATATAATTTTATAAAAACAAAACAGTTCGTACATCGAGAAGCATCGTTCAGAACCCGGATTGCACACGAAGTTAATTGAAGCTATTACAAGACGAGTCGATGCGGGTGAGTAAGGTACTGCTATCACCCTTCCAATATCAAGTGCCAGATCTTAATACATTGAATTAATGAATGATGGATGCGCGCTACACAAACAGTCTGCTCCATTTTCCATCTGAAGCATTCTGTAATATGTTCAAATGTGGACAGGGTTTTTTTTTTTTTTTTTTTTTTTTTTCTGCTGTGTTAGATTTTTAAAGGCACGAGGAATCCAGTGAGGTAGGGTCCCATCTGAACCTTTTATTAAGCTTTATGTCCCATGTCAGAATGGATTAACTATGTGGACAGCCATACACATATAATTCTATTATATATATATATATATATTTATATATATATATATATACACACACACACACACACACACACACATTTTGAATGAATATTGATTGTGATACTACTACTAATAATAATCTACTGGTTTTGCATAAGCATTGGCTTGTCTTCTGGCTTCAATGAATAAACAAAAATCGAATTTTACTCTAGAAAGTCAGATGCTGTTGCGGGAGCTTGTCACTAATTCAAATGTAATTATCTATGTGTCAATTAATATTTAATATTAAAATTCAATATAAAAATGTATATAACCATGTATATAACAACCATTATATTATGTAGCTAAGACTATTAACCTGTTACAGATAACGTCTTTACTGGGAAACAATTAAACGTGTTCCAGGTTACTTATTTACATTTCATATATACCTTGCAATTCTGTTATTAAAACCATAGACTATATGATTAGATGAACACATTAACAGATATATTGATGTTAAATAGATGAACAGGGTATAGCTTCTGCCTTGCCAAGTTAATATTAACTGCGGAGCTGTATGGTAGGCTAGATTAAAACACGATTAGTTTAATACACACCCATATGTGAATATTTGAGAATATTTCTGAATATGTTGATGCACAGACACGCGGAAATACGTTGTTAGTAAACATACTAAAGTTTACTTAGTGGATCCTAGTAGATTACTAAAACATGGGGATCAATTAATCCGCAGTAAGCGAAAAATTTGGGATTTATTGAGATAGGGAATATATATATATATATATATATATATATATATATATATATATATATATATATATATATATTATATGGCCCCTATATATTTATCAGGATCGTACGTTTCACGATCGAATGTCCCACGTACACCCGTTGCACATGAATTTTTATTATTATTATTATATTATTATTATTATTATTATTTCATGTAGCATAGTGCATGAAATAACAATAATTAGTTATTTTACTCAACTCTAAAACACACACATTCTCCAATATATTTGGAACATTAGTACGGCCTTCAGACAAGGTAGAATAGTGGTTAACAAGTAACTTTTTTGTCCTCTCTGCCTGTCGCTTATTTTCATTTATTGCTACATTTTAGATTAAGCACCATTAGGCCATTGTTGCTCATTCCTATACTCCTGGCCTTAATCCCAAGCATCCAATAATAATAAATCAGATAAAAGATGAATTCATTTACTGATTTCGTATATAAAAATGTAAGCTATATTCATATTCTGCTACTATGCATAAAGTAAATGCAGTTCAGTAGGTCTGAGAAAATATTATATTAAAAAGCAATAAATTATGTTGGAATAATAAAATAAAATAAAGTTGATTACACTACTTCACTACATTACTATAGTTTTACCAGCCAACAGAAACACATTTGCAACTTCTCTATCGGTATGTCAACGCACCATTAAAATAAACATTGGACACATGTAGATGTAACATTAGTCCTTAATCGCTTCCTGCATGTTTTACAACGCGGTAATGTGATGAGTTCAGGTGCCATTCCCAGCTATTTGAACCATTCCCAGCTAATTCAACTCCTGGTAAAGTCTGGATCAAATGGGTCCAACTGCTTTGTAATAGGAATTTCATTTAAAGCCCTTTTAAAATAAATCTATTTGCAATCAAATCTTAATCAACACTTAAGCTTCAGAACTACAGGAAAAGGAAACGTTTATTATTTTTATTTTGTGTAACTTGCTTAGTTGAAGAAGAGCCCCCTGGGACTGGAAAGCTAGTGAATTGAATTATTATTTATTTGATAGATTTCATAAGATGGTTCAATAAAAAAGGCAGTGTATTTAAAGCAGCAAAGCAAGTTATACAAACTGTGCTGCAAGTGTTTTTGACAAGCCTGGATGCATTTTCTGAGCTCCTTTGGGATACATATATTTTGGAAAACTGTCATCTGAGAGCTGAACATGAAGGCGAAATAAACCACAATGAAACGTACCTGCTGAGGCAATCGCACAAAACACTCCTCAATACAGGTTTCCTGTTTGTAAAGGTCTTAACCCAAAGGTATCCCATGGTGAAAGGGCTTACTTATACAGAACCAGCTATTTGAGCAAATGCACTTCTTTCTCTAGTACTCCTGCACCACAGCATCACCCGCCTGGCATGCTGCATAACTCAGTTTCGTCAGATTGCCAGATAGATCCAACAGAAGAAGAAGAAAAAAAAATCCTAATAGTGAGCCTGGCATTTTTTCTTAGTATGTGGCTCCCCAAGTGGTCAAATGCTGTAATGATATTGTTTAACAGCTGGTTTCAGTGTCCCTGAATAGCACTGATCTTGGTTACATTTGGCAGCAGATAACATTGGGCCTTTCAAGATTAGTGCTAATGGGGATCTGTGAAACCAGCTGCTAAACTCTTCATCTGTTCTGCCCACCTCTTGGTAGCAATAAAATCAAGTAGAAGGATACAGCATATTTAAAGATACCAACCTCTGATTGATTTAGTAAGTTTAGCTTTACCGCTATTAGTAAAGACTTCTCAAAATCACTAAAGCAACATTTCTGTAGCCACCACTAGCCATGGTTTACAAACGAAGGAATAAGGAAGATTGAACACCACCGTGAATCAAAGACATTTACTTATTTAGGGGCAAGTAGTCCACTTTTTAAAATGTATATATAACAGAGTTCGAAGGTGTCCTTTATAATCCCACCAATCGTTGCCAGTAGTAGCATGGAGTGACTTAGTGGCACGCGTGTCTACAGTTTAAACTGACATTGGGGAATGTTAACTAACTGGCCTGTAAACAAAGTGTATTTGCAGTGCACAGAAGACTACAGACTGTTGAGGAATGTAAATAGACTTCCATACATGGTGATTTAATGTACATGTGAATGTGATTGTGGGACACGTGCTGTGTATCAAACAATGACGGCATAGATAAATATATTCTGTAATTTCAGCAAACAAAACTTTCAAAACATTCAATTTAAACAAGAAAAAAAAAAAGAAATGCTTGTTATTAAAAGCTGGCAAGCAGCCCCAGTATAACCCAAGTACAGATCCTCCATGAAGGAAAATATAAAGCTAACATTCTATTTTTACTAACACAGAAAAGCCTTGCATGCATTGACAGTGATTATAGGTTCTCCTCTGGGGAAGGTAATGATTAGTGGTCTGTTTTTTCTCAGCACGCTGCTTTCTAATAAACTGCTCAGACCACAGCCAGCCAATGCTAACTTAAACGCCAGGACCAGCTGTTTTTTTTAAACCTTAGAAATATGTTGCTTGTGGAGCCACACTCGACCACTGCGGCGAGCTCAAAAAATAACTTTTGCTCATGCTTTATGATGCATTCTACTAGAAATGGTGAGTCTCCACTTGTGATGAGGCTGCATGTAAATCATGGTTTAGCACTGACTGCTGTCCTGGAGTGACCTGCCATGTCCTGGGGGAGGGATATCTCGTACAAAGACATAATTGACAAGGAAACTGGCTACTCACCATCTTTATGGACAAACATGCATCATGTTACAACAAAGTATATTATATAGTCATATTTCTCAACTACTCTTTTAATACACAATGCTTTTATTAGGAACTAATTCACAACATTGACACAGAAAAAACATCTAGAATTTTGCTCTGCAAACATTAAAATACATAGTAATAAAAATCTTTCTTTAATTAATTGGTATATAAAAATGAACATGCTAAATGTAAGTAAACGTATCATGCACAGTATATAGTTCATTTATTTATGCTGGTTAGTCCTAATCTTAAACTATCTAAGGTAACATCAAATAGTTCAAGATAAATGCTTATCGAGGTCTGTAAAACCAGCCAGTATATTAACCAGAACAATAAAATGGTCATGGCATGAACCTGTTATGATGAAATAATTTGACAGGGAAATCTGTAAACAAAACACTCAATATCAGATATGTGGTTTACTAATAGAAACTAGTAACATTAGTTTCACTAGGAATCACTCTTAATGGCAAAAGAAATAGCTGTTGCATGACTTGTAATATCGGTTTTTGATAGGTGTCTTTTTTTATTGTAATCTACCGTTTGGGGTGAGCGGTGTACTTTTACTATTTACTGGCCATAACTTCCAAAGCACATGGAAAGGCTAAAATAGCCGCCTGCTAAAAAAATCATTAATCTTCTGCAGATCTGTGTCACCCCACCTAGCAACACCGACAGGGGTCCAGGCAGTGTGGAGGAGGAGGCAGCAGTGAAATCAGTGACCCGCCACCAACTGGCTCTGAAAGGCTCACCAGCCTTTAATAGACTTTTGCTGATCCAACACTTGTTTGCAGCTCTGCACAAAGAGCTGATTGCTTCACCTGACAAGCGTATGGCTATTGGGGACTCCTCTCTTGGCCCCTGATAAATTACCCAGTTTTTTTGGAGGGAGGGTGGATTCACAGCCCAGCTTGGTGCTGCCTTCTTCTTCTGATCTGGGAAGGCAGACGTCTTGGTCCACCTACACGTTCCTGGTATCAATCACGAGCAGTGCCTACGTACCAAACAATTGAGCCCATTTAAAGCTGACATTCTTATTAACTTTTTTATTGATTTTATTTTTCACACACTAAAACACAGTACACCAAAAAATGCTTATATATATAAGCTCAAAAAGCCTGTTTTTTCTTTTCTTTTTTTTTTTTTTAATAGTTCTGCATACAAAAAAGACAGGTATCTAAACTGTATTGTAGTTAGTTATATTTTTTAGTAATATTCTTTATAAGAAAACCTTTTTTTTTTTTTTTTAAATCTCTTGTACACTGGGGCTAATTCTTAACAGATCCGAATTTTGGAATCTGGCAAAAAAAGGGACAAATTCTCCTTCAGGCCAGCAATATTTTTTACCAGGGGGTATTTTAATAAACAGTAGCAGATCTTAATACGCTGTTTTATAGTGGATGTCTTTAAAATATTGACTGGTAGAAATGAAAAAGATATAATCCCCTTTACGGAAAACAGCAGCAGGGTTCATGCAGATACAGGGTGGTGGTATTGTTATCTGCCACCCTTTAGACTATTGCAGTGTTTTGTGTGAGAATTACATTATAAGATATAGTATTGGTTAACACCAAGGGGGTTATTTTCACAGCTTGTGTTAGTAAATCTTTGGTATTTAATTTCCAGCACAAAAATGTTTTCCATTATTACTGAACTTATTTTTTAGCTAATAGATTATTTCTCCCCTTTTGAAAAGCATAAACAGTGGCATAGTGCCATTCTTTTTTTCAGTCTTTGGGAGACCAGTGACATTTCAAAAATTTTAGAATCAAAACTAATTAACATGAATAATTTAGTCAAATAAATCTTAGATTCATTTTGCAGTATTGCACGACCAAACCACCCTGCTTGTTTCATTGCTACAGCAAGGGAGATGACTCTGCATGTCAAAAAGGTTTATTGGCCGCCTTATTGATTCCAGGTTGATTACAAAAATGATAGTTTGCTCAATTAAATAATCTATTAGCACACACACACACACACACACACACACACACACACACACACACACACAAAAAAACCCTACTGTAGTGTATTGTGAGAGAATATTCGTTTTATAAGGTATAAAGCTGGATTTGGACACGCCGGCACCCTTGCTGGGTCAGTTCAACCTGCCTTGTGCCCCTTCCACAATTAATCCATCACAGAGCCCTGGAGCTTGCTGACAGCTTGTTGATCATTAACCAAAAGCACAGCCTTGTCAGCACAGCATGTCCCTGTGAGGGCAGGGGGGAGTAAAGGGGCTCAATCTGGTATTGCAACAGACAAGCAAGACACACACACACACAGAGGCCCTAAGTGAGAGGGGGTAGAGGGAACAAAGCTACAGGTGTGTGACTGGGGTAGGTCAGGTGTGGGTGGAGTCGTAGAAATACATGGATATATAGATGTAGGAAATGTGTCTTTATATTAATTTTAGTGTTCCTGAATTACTTAGTGCATACAGTCATTTTTAATGAAAACTAGTGCACTCATGTGCTTGTATAAGGTACGGAGAGAGAACAGTAGAATAATTTCAGTGTTTCACTTGTATTGAAAGAACTGTAAGTATTGTAACTTCTGTATTGGATCTCAGACAGAGCCTCTGATATATTCAAGGATAAGGAACATCTCACAGGGAGACAGAGAGAGACCAAATCACACATAACAGAGGGAGAGATAGATAGATAGATGGGCAGACAGAAAGATAGATGGAGAATAATTCTCTGCTTCCTAAACAGGTATAAACTGAAGCCCTATCATTTGTTTCAGTCTATTAAAAGGAAGCCCAGTGGGCTCGGCTGTCACTCTCCACAAATTGCACTTTTCCTTGTCATCAAAATGCACTCTTCAGATTATTCTCTATGAAACAAACTGCAATACGATATGGTGCTTTTAAAACATTTTCTTTTTTAAATTCTCGAGCTCCTGTTATTATGACCATATACAGTGCTCTTCATCTCCTTCAGTTTTCCTTCTGTATGCAGAGATAACCAATGACTAAGGCTGTATTTCTCTCGTGATTAACATGGATTTCACAGTTTCCGTGACATACACCCATTGCCGTGTAATATGTATTTCCCCATGAAAATTATTCATTTCTGAAAGAATAGTGTAAATATACATTTTTTTTTATCACTTAAAAATAAATACAGTAAACCTTTTTCCTTATTGACGCACTACCTGCTACACTGCATTTAGGAACCTTCTAGTGAATGATTGAACACACTGCACAGAGCTTTCTTTAAAATGTCTTCAGCGTAAAAGACACCAAATGCATCAAAGATTGGGGATACTTCTGCTAAAGATTGCTCTGTCCAGTACAAGAATGAGACATTTCACGTGTCCAATGTTATTTTTACATTTATTTATGCTATTTTGTTTGATAATTCACTGATGGTGAAAATAGACTGTCTGAATCAGTTACTCTGTATTCACTCTAGAGTCTGTATTCAGATGTCACTAACCTTGGAACTACCAGAAATGTACCATCCTTCAGAGGTGGAAATGGTGTCTAAGTGTTGTTAGCCAGGAAGGGTGTATTGGTTCTAAGTTTAAACCTGTCTAGTCCATGCTTCAGTTTAGTATTGTACCAAGTAATTTGCTTTGTTGTTACACTTTAGGTTAGTAAATTCTGTATTGCCTAAAAAATGGGACCAGAGTTTAATCACACAGTTCCTGAATGTTAGTTTTAGTTGGGACCCATGTTGGTCCCAGTGGTTATTTGTATGACACAATGAAAGAGGGCAACTGATGTCATGTATTTTACAAATTACATATATATATGGGTGTCCTTATAAGTTGAAATCATTATGAAAGTGTCACCTCTAGGGTACCAGTCTAATACTATAATAGTATAATGGCCTATATGATTATTGTCCCAATGCTAAATTTTCTGTAAGAATACCTTTTTCAGGTTGGTATCTTGCAATTTGAATAGTGTATGGTTTTCTAAAGCAGCAGTGCAACTCTGTGCATTGTGGGTTTTTTTGTTTGTTTATTTGTTTGTTTTTTAATCTGTATATTTGTTTACCTACTACACCTCCTGGGTAATTCATTTTCAAGAGGGCTCTGAAAGACATCAGGTAGATGAAAGAAATACTTTGCTAGAAACACAATCAGTACAAACATTCAGCTCGATAATTGGAAGAGACTGGTGAATATTAAACAGAGGGAAACAGAACAGCAAGTGCATTCAGAAGATTGATTATTGTACTCTTATAAATATCAACAGTAGCTGCATTTTAATGTTGACATATACAGAATTCCAGCTGCTTGCAGCTCTGAGGGATGAATAAGGCAAGTTACAAGTTACCATACATGTAGGAAACAGTGGACCATCTAACTTTATAACGGCAGTCATTCATGGACAAGCACAAATAGAGCTCAGATGACCATTTGGTTCTTGCTGCTCGCAGGTGGATTGAATTTGTCATGGCAGGTAAACTACAAAATCTCAGTTCAAATTTACTCTGGTCATTTTTGACAGGGGATGTCAGGCCCCCCTCTCCCCTACTTGTTTAATCCAGGACTTGTCTTTATTGCAGAGTGATAAATTCCTCCTGCCAGGCTGGCAGTCTGTCCCCTCTGACAGGGCACTGATTAATCACCCCTTGTACCCAGGCAGGAGAGCCAGAGAAAAATGAGAGCGAGTGGCCCCCGGAATGTTATAAATGGGGTGACTCAGACGTGGCAGCAGCCTGGATCATTACTTACAGGTGCCCTGGACCACAAGACCCCCCCCCACCCCCCACCCCTTCTAGACTAAACTTACCATTCATTTCCACCGGCTTTCTGCACATCAGAATATCCACTCTCCAGACATTCATTAATATAAGAGAGTAAAATGAAGGCTATTAAAAGTGAAAAATGGCATTTCATATTTGTTTGTTTCTCTCTCTCGTTTGTTCTCTTTCTCTTGCCTTTTTTTCTAAACTCATTCATTTTTATTGCATGTGTTTAAAGTAGCAGACTCTCTCATTCTTTGATATGTATGCTGGTTGCCAAACCACTGCAATATACTTATTGATCAGGAGGACTGATCCCAAACTCCTGAGCCCTGAAGCCAAGGGCTGAGCATGGAATGTCTCTTCCTGGACTTGTTGGGTGTCTGACCAGTAGGGGTCACTGAAGCGAGATGAGGTGATCTAGCCCCAGCTATTGTTCCTCCATAACCCCAGATGGGCAACTTGGGGCGAGTGAAATTTGAACCACGCTTACATGAGTCACCCTGGACTCTAAATGACAGTACTTTTATTAAGTGACCCAGTGCGGATCCCAGCACTGTAATATGAAAATTAGTACAAATGCAAGACATGGATGAAATATCTACACATTTTCCTTAACAATATGGCAAGTTGCAACTTATAAAATTGATCTTAGGCACTGACACCAGCTGTATGAGGGGAGGAAGAGGGGTGGTTTAGTTTCGTGTCGATGTGGGGTGCACTATCGTCTATGGAGGTTAAAAACCTAGAGCATTTACCTGCTGTTCCATCCAGCTCCAAAACATGAAGCAGTAATTAATCAATCAATCAATCAATCAATCTTTATTTTATCTGGCGCCTTTCATAGTGGAACACCATCACAAAATGCTTTACAAGATGCAGTAAATTCAAGAAAATCCATAATACTTCAAATACAGAGAAATGCATAATACATGATATACAGTGGGGGGGGGGACATAATACATTATATACAGTGGAAAATGCATAATACATGATAATAGCATAATACATGAAATAGTAGCAGCAGCTAATAACAGATATCAGACTTAAGGCACATAGAAAACAAAAGAGAACAGCTGGGCTTTAATTAAGTACACCTGTACTTCAATGGCAGTATGCTAATGCAAAGTATGCTTATCAGTGTTTCACGTCGTGCTTTACTTCACTTTGTTGTGCTTTTACCGTGGTACACCGCCTTAAAGTTGTATAAAGATAGGGTCGATGGGGAGTAGCAGATTTATGCAAAAGTTAGACGTAAATAAATCTGTTTGGGGATTCGTGTGCAGGATGAAATATAGCCCAGAGGATGTGGGGCAAAGCAAGTGTCTGGGAATAACATCTCCCTGTGTCATTATGGAGAAAAATAAACACTACGATCTGCAAAACCCATTCATCTGGAATATGAATCTTAACAAAGACATTCTGTTTTTTTTTATTATTTTTTTATTATTATTATTAGCAAGCAGCAGTAACTACTCTAAATGGAATGATGGAGTAATAATAAACCACAATATTTTCTGTTTCTTTATAATATCTTTTACAGCAGAGTAATGAGGCATGGATTATTAATAGTTAGGGTAACCTAAGGTTACATGAATCAGAATTAAAAAATAGTTTGCAATGGCTTATAGTTGCTTTGAATTGCAATTCCAGCATTTGGATTATTATTATATTTATTAGCTAACAATATCTAATATGGACAACTATAGCACTTTATGCACCATGCATTATGCCAGCATGTGCCAGTTATACAATGATACCCACTATAGCTCTACCTACTAGATAATTAGTAAGTTGGATAGATAAGTACCCTGAGTAAAAGGCTAGTAGGTAATGCACGCTGTGCAGGGTATTATTGCATTTATGAAGGCTTTGGATAAAGGCTCTGTGTAACATGCATTTATGTTGTAGTTTACCACATACTGCACAGTCACATGAATGTGCCACCTTTCACAATTGTACATACATGATATGTGTAATTGTATACAAAGTGGATAATACAATACAGTATATGCAACTTTGCAAAATCTGTGTGCCGTGTGACTTGTGTTACAGTTTTGGGTTCATGAAACACAAGATAAACTGAAATGCAAATACCGTTCTGTAATTCATGAAGAAACACGAACGCTGTGTTTTCACACTGCAGTTACAAAGCCTTTTCATTCACTCTTAATTAGGTCAGAGTCAGATCTGCCTGGATTGGGGAGGGTCGCTGAATCATTTGCAGGATGAATATTAGCCTGTTGTTTGCAAATAGGTGATATATGGTGCATATATCCCGCAGTGATGAATGTTTCTTAAAAATGTCCTCTCCTTTATCAATTGACTAACAAACTAATGTATCACTGCCATGCATGCCTGCTTTCCGCATAAATTAAGTACCCTGGTCTTGGCACTTTCTATTTTTTTGGTTTAATATATTATTATCACTGTGCGTATTAAGAAAGCCCCCCCGTTGTAAACAAAACTGGGCTAACAGATAAAAGACTTAAGTAAATCAGGATAAAATAATGGTTTTAAAAGGGATAATTCAGTGAGTCCAGGAAGCTGTTTAATCTTTGCCCAAAAGATTCCCGCTTCCAGCAGTGACATTAAGTAGGGGTGTGTAATTAAAGAGTATTTATCATCGCCAGCCATATCCTGAGGAAAGCCTTGTCGGTTAAAAGGCTACACACTGAACCACAGGAGTATAAATACACAGTCTCCCCATGAGCACAGCAGCAGCAGCATGAGCAGCAATGCTCAGGCACACACCCAACACAGGTGTACCGGAGGGGCTTACAGGAGGTGAAGCCTAAAGCACTGTGCACAAGCCTGCAACAAAGCAGGAGGTGAAGCCTAAAGCACTGTGCACAAGCCTGCAACAAAGTTCACTGGATAACAATTATTCTCTTACTTTTTATCAATACCTTAACACTCAATCAAAAAACGTGGGTATAACTAAATGAAAGCTTCTTGTAAAATCCATTCTAAGGCTCAGATGAATCTAGAAACGAGTGGTTTTGGTACATGTCCCACTATTTTATTTTTCTTCTGCGTATATTTTCACATGTGCTTGCTTTTAGACCGCTGTTTGTGTCTGATCACAAAGTGGTTTTGAGAGGCTGTCTAGCAACAGCACCTGTATGCCCAAAGCAGTGCTCAAAGCAGTGTTCCTTCTCCTAATTGAGTTTACACCTCTATTTTACATTTTATAGTCTTATCTGGGTGGATGTAAATACAGCTACCATTGAAATAATTCATGTAAAGTAAGAGCTCACTGATTACTTACTTTTAAACACAAATGCACTAAAGAGAATCACATGTATTCAAAACGACAGTGTTTGTTTTCAGATCCGCTGCTGTACAGATCGATTGAATAAATGCCTTCATCGGAGCTGCACCTCGCAGGTCTGTCGTCTGTCTGTCCACTCAGATATTGCCTGAGTGCATTATTATTTATGTGTACTCTTTGATAGCCTCCCAGCAAACAGAGAGCCATGCGAGATCTGTGAACATAATGGATTTGGTGAGCTGGTCCAAAGTGACAGGCAGCGGTGGCTCATGTCACCCTGCATCTCTTAATTACAGCAGACACCAAGCATGGCTCTCCGTTTCCTCAACAGCTGTTCCCAGATCCAGCGTGCATTAGTCACTATCGCGGAAATCTGCACCTGTTGGACACGTTTTTGGACACATAAGGAGAGATAGCCTCTGAATAACAGCAGTGGGGTACTTGGCTCTGGGAAGGGATGAGTAAGTCATCACTTTGCCTATTCCATTCAATTCATGGTTACATTTTAAGAATGCACGATGAATCCTTTGTAACCCAATTGTAAACTTGTTAGAAATGTCTTACAAACAATCAAAATGTAATTAGAATTTCACACAGGGTGAATTGAGTTTAGGGGGCATTTTTCAGGTAGATTTAGAAGAAGCAGTAAACCATGGCCAACTTACTAACACTGGTAATATTTTATAGTCAGTGTCTCTAATTACTGTCTATTTACATAGTAGTTACAATGTTATTATGCATAGGTACAGTGTATTTAATGTATAAATCTCTTTGCAACCAACTGTGTACTTACACAGATAATGCAAAAAGATTTACACATGAATTGCATTGTAACCATGTGTAATAACATTGTAATTATGGGTTAATACACATGTATTTCCTAGGAAGCTGCTATGTAAATACAAAGTAATTAGAGTTATTAATGTAAAGTATTAACCTAACATCTAACAGCTCTTGGTCTACTGCAACTCCAGTGACCGGGCGTGGTATGAAACAATGTACTTCCTAATAGTTCCTACACATTTTCATCTATCTATCTATCTATCTATCTATCTATCTATCTATCTATCTATCTATCTATCTATCTGTCTGTCTGTCTGTCTAGTCTGTGGTGCTTGATGTTTTGTTGCTGAATGTATTTGCCTGGGAGTACTTGAACAATTCAAGGTAAATACGCTTCGACAGGCCATTTGTTTGGACCTGCAGTGATGTATTGTTTTGCAGCATGCAGCACATTTTTACACTAGTGGAACAGCCGGTGAATAATGAAGCAGTCCAAACCAAGCCATTCTCTCCTCCTGTCCACTCTTACAGCTATTTTTATTATAGTCTCTCTTTATAGTTTTCATTTTTCATTTTCTATGGGACACGGGTATGGTCTCTCTGTTTTTTAAGGAGAGGCTCGCTAACATTTCTGTTTGTTGTAATCAAAGATATTCCATATATGTCTAGTATCACAAGACATAGTTTGGGATAATTATTTTCCATATTTTTATTTATTGGTTAATTTTATTTTATGTATGAACAAAACTATTTTCTGGAACTTTCTGAAACTTTTGATCATTTGATGTTTCATTAATTCAGTTAGTTAGTCTGTGTTCACAGTACATGCTACAGTGCTGATAGTGAAATAACGAGGGAATACTGTAGATAGATACAATGATATTAAATAATCTAAGCGTTAAAAAAATGAAAAGTGATTTTGCACGCCTTGAATCTTTGGAAACATTGCCGTAGTCACAGCATTTGACCACCAGATGGCACTGTGTGTAATGCTGAAATGCCTTTAGAGATAAAGGAAAATAAACAGCCTAAAGGGAAATACAGGGTAGGATTACTATGGTATACCATGCCCAAAGCATATAAAAATGTAGAGATAGTGAAATTATAAAGCATAGTAAAAACATGGTTTGCATGGTAAATTCACAGTATGGCAAAAGCAAGGGGGTGCTGCAAAATGACAGTCCGCATTTACAGTGGTTAATTGCTATAAGGGTAATAGCCCCAATTTTCAACACTCCCCTTTATCCCTAGTATAGGGAACTGGGTGCTAATCCAGGCCAGTGACTGCAGGTAGAAACTGCTACGTGGAACATTCACTAAGTA
Source organism: Polyodon spathula (assembly GCF_017654505.1). Classification (NCBI taxonomy): domain Eukaryota; kingdom Metazoa; phylum Chordata; class Actinopteri; order Acipenseriformes; family Polyodontidae; genus Polyodon; species Polyodon spathula. Next base: position 9,164,345 of record NC_054541.1, on the reverse strand, counting down.
GGTAAAATGATCTCGTGCTGTGGCTCCAGAGATTAAAACATCTTGTATTTATTTAATTTAACAAGCGCTTATCTGTAGAACCTATAATGGTCCCTCTTAATTCCAGCAACAGTTTTACTGCTCCTGAATTATAGCATCATTGCAGTAAAGATCATTATACTGGTGGATTGCTTCACATAAGGCTGCACTAATTCTCAGCTCTGAGCAGGACTAGCACAAGAAATAAATTGGAATAAACAGTATACCCAATTAAAAGCACAACATCTACCCTTCGGGTCCATGCAGATATTTTAAAGAGATTCTTAAACAGTCTTTAACTACTGTCAAATTTTCATTATACCATTTTCACTTGCCTCATTTACTTGGAAGATAGCCAGCGTGTCCTTGTAAAAGTACTGAAATAGTCATCAGCTGCTTCTCTAGATCTGTAATTGAAGTCTCTGTACAAGTGGAGGACTGTTATTTTTCTGCAGTAAATACTAGACTTAGAACACAGTTGATTGAAGGAAGTCTATTCTTCAACATGAAGGGAAACTAGAAGAACTGTACAGTCTGTAGATGCTAATCTCATCTGTAACTCTACACGATCTCCACTCAACCTTTACATTTTAATTGCTTTTTTTAAACCTTGTTAATAAATCTTTATGTTACACTTAGCCAAATGCCTGATTCCTGAAGATTTCAAGAGAGGGCAAAATGAACTTTAAAACTTGTTTACAAACTCTGTATATCCTGCTTCACTTTTGAAGATCATTAACAATGTGTTAATATGAACAACAGATGCTGTCTTTTATATTTTAAGACCCTGTTCTCCTACATATTTGATGATAGACACCTGCACACACTATAAACTTTGGAGCATTGCATTGCATGTGAATGATGCTATGACAATAGAATTAGTTGTTGTTGTTGTAAATTGTCTTATATATGTCCTCTTCTTCAGAAAGGATCAGACAGGCAAATGCTGCTCTGTAAACCTGTAAAGCAGGGCTTCCCAACCCTGGTCCTGGGGACCCCATGTGTCTTCTGGTTTTCATTCTGACTGAGCTCTCAATTACTTAACTAGACCCTTAATTGAACTAATAATTTGCTTAATTATACCGTTTTAATTCTTCTCAGCTTTTAAGAAGTTGCAGTTCAAGTTACTTATAAAATGTTATAGTTAACTGGAAATCTACAACTGTTTAAGCTCTGAAAACAAGTAAAAAGGTCTAATTAAGTAAATTATCAGTTCAATTAAAAGTTAAGTTAAGTAATTGAGAGCTCAGTTGGAATGAAAACCAGAAAACACATGGGGTCCCCAGGACCAGCTTTGGGAAGCCCTGCTGTAGAGTAAGAGATGCTCTATGGAGCCTCTTTCTCTCTCCCTCTCACACCCCACTCCTCTCCTCTCTCTTAGATAGACACGGCTGCCTCCTCCTAGCCTGGTGATCCATCTCTGTCAGGCTACTAAAATGATAACGCCAATTAAATGTGTGGAGTAATTGCCCTCTGGTCCCAGGTGGCTCCCCCTAGCAATGCTTGCAGTGGAATATGAATGAGACTCTAGCCCCCACCGGGGACGGGGGACGGGACAGCCTGATTTGTAAGTTTTAACCTCTGATGATCCCTGCGCTCCCGCTCGTCCTTGGAATAACAATCCGGGAGGTGTCCAGGGATACCGTGTGACAGCCTTCAAACCCACACGGGAACTTTGCTGCACGTGCGCTACATAACTTGTTAAAACACTTGGACTCCTACTAGAAATTACTGCAGGAACAGCCCCTGTGCATACAGACAAACTTACACACAGACATATGTGCATTCATGCATGTTTCCACACATATTGATTTCGGTCCTCATGAAAGGTGCTAGATAAACAAAGCAGGGACAGCACAATCAGTGACAACTGCTTCAAGCCAACTCTCTGTCCTTCTCTTTCGGAGCTGAATTGTGTGGTGATTTTGTGATTCTGGATACTGTCCACAGAGGATTAAGTTGACAAACCTATTTCACATTTGTGTCCTAAGCCAGATTCAACCTCAGGCCCCCAGAGCTGAATGTCTATGCTGCTGATACACAAACTGTTTTTGGAGGGGTCAACAGTCATTTGAATTCACAAGCTCTCAGAGGCTGTTGTGTGATTTGTTACTTGGGGCCCTGAGAAGAGTGGGTGCTTTTCTTCAGGAATGTTATTTAGAAAACACATGTCATGTTTTCTTTTGGTCATTGAAGAGCTGATTTTTTTTTTTTTCTATTGGTTGGACCGCAACAGTTAGATAGCAGCTGTATTGTTAATGGCAGGGGGAGTGGTTAGCTACAGCACTAATGAATATTTATGTCAGTATAATACAATCCAATCCCATCAGTTTGGGGTTAAGGTTAAGGTTAGGGTTAGGCCATTTTAATTATCTGCTGTTATCCACCAAGCCAGTGGGGTCCTAACACAGAGGAAAACAGCCTTGTTGACATCTCACAAATTTAGACACGTTGTTAGAAAACACATTCAAAGTAGTTTCCATGTTCCTTGGTTGACAAAAGGCAGCAATCCAATAGAGACTAGACTTTGTACAAAACAAAACCCTTTAAACTGTTTATATGGTTGATTTGTAATCTTTGCTGAGGTAATGTACTGTGCTCTTCCCATGCTTGTTTCCTGTGTTTCACTGTGCTTTATCAGGTTTGCTACAGCAAGTTTGTAAAGAGAGGAGGGAAAGGCATTAACATTGTCAGTATCCACTCTCATTTTCATTTAGCTTTTTCTAGTGTATTTTTATAAACAAAATATGAAGCTGCCTAGATTAATGGTAAATTGCTCAGCTCAAGTGTTTTGAATTTGGCACAATGTAGTACAAACCAAAAGCAGCGTGAGAGAGAGAGAGAGAGAGAGAGAGAGAGAGAGAGAGAGAGAGATGGAATGGAATTGTGGGCCTTACCACGTTCCAGCTAGCGGTCTTTTCCACTTGCCAGCCTTGCTGTTCATATTCATACTGCAAGAACCGTCGACAAACCCATAATTAGACTCCTTTGTTGCTGTTGTTGTTGAAAATGTAATTATGAAAGATGAAACACTGCCTTCAATCAGATTGCTGTAAATAGCATAATTAATATGGGGTTGGTTCAAACAATCCTGTATTATGGGGCCCCGCGTTGGAACTGAAATTAATTAACTGTGCCAGGATTTATGAGGGAGGCAAGGAAATGAAAAGAATTAATCCAGAGCAGAAGATCGATGGCTCTTGCAATGTGATGACACCCCAGCCTGGGCATTCTCTAACTGATTTAGGGGCAGCTTTAGGGTAAAGCTGGGGGTCTCTTGACGCAATTAGCTGCTCCTCTCCAACAGCTGGGCTTTGAGAAATTAAGTAATTTTGAGGGGGGGGGGGGGGTGTTATATAGAAAGTCCTCAGACACAATAACCATGTATGGAAACCATGACAAGATATGGCCCAGATTCCACCATTCACAATGTATTTACCTCTCGTGAAAATGACATCATTAAACTTTTTTTTTTTTTTTTTTTTTTTTTAAGACTACACAGTTTTCTTTTCATACTATTGAATTAATATCATTTCTGTGGTTAATGTGAAGACCTTCTGATGAACCGTTTTTTGATCTACAGGAAGATTAAACAACCCTACACTTGTGTAAAAACTAACATTATAAACCTCATGAATGGCCTAAGAACATTAATTGGATATTATTTAATTTATTTAAGTCTTCTCCTTCAAAATCTTCTCCTTCATACAGGATATTGTATCAGGTATATCTCACAAATAAAACAATGCTTCATGATCTGCCTTAAAGCCCTGTTCATATTTATATATGAAGTCCCAGACTGAACGTGCAATTGTACAATTAAGAAAGAGTAAAGTTAACATTCCTGTAAAAAAAAAAAAAAAAAATCTTAAAAACACCTGTACTGTTTGATCGAATGTCATCAAAAAACAGTTCCATGGGAAATCAATGCCGGCCTTCAGGTCAAATCTCTGAAAAGGTTAGATAAAAAAATGCAGCTGTCTCTGCTCTGCAGGAGACAGGAGTGAAGGTGCTGGGGTGGGCTAAGCCAGGGACAGGAGGTTGCTCCTTAGTGTCTCAGAGAGTGCATCTGTTTTTTTCTGAACGCAAACATGGGTCCCTCTTTATATAAACCTGGAAATAATAAACAGGAATTAATAGTTGCTCTTTGATTAAGTTAATATTAGACTAAGGGTAACTAATATAATATTTCAGGTATAGTAATTATTGTACAATATCATAAAGCATTACCCTAATGAGGTTCTAGATACTGTAATGTGCACGTGAAATGAGAATGCCACTTGTATGTTTTTTAAATCCATTGATTTACCCCTGTGATTGTGGACATGCATGTGTGTGAAGGTGTGCTTAAAGGCAGCAGCAGTTTTGATCCCGTGGCAGCAGGTCTAATAGAGATTTTCAGGAGGTAATTTGCTGACTCCCCTCCCTGCTCACCAGAGCGAGCGAGCGAGCGCGACAGTCAGGGAGAGGATTGGGGATAATTAGCCCCAAAGACAAGATAAATGAACGGTTTATCGTTTGCCTCTGAAGGACTGATGATTAGGCAGTTACGATCCAGCCTTGGCCATGTTCTTTCTGATAATTAGCTCCAAAAAGGGGGAAGAGCACTTCAATTGTATCTTCAAATTAAAGAGGTATTTGAAGTACAAATTGGGTATTTTTTCCCAAGTGATTATGAAATATTGTTTAATTTGCTGCACGCAACTGGGCTGAGTCTGATAAATAACACTTTGTTTTGTGTTCCTTTTATTGCTCTATGTAGGGAGGGTAGCAAGGGCATCATCAAAGAGAACAGAAAAGAATGAGCCACTAATGTTCACACTACCGTATACAATGTACAACTACCTATGTGGAATCTATGTAATACTAATTACATACCTTTTTATTCCTGCTGAAATATGAACCATTTCCAAAGATTTCGCCCAATTGAATTTTGTGATATTGTGCTGTGAATATATTTTTCACTGCCTATCAATCTCTGCTCTGACTTTGAGGGGCTTAGCGTCACACGTTTATTGTAGTCACCGTAGAAACATGCTCACAACCTTAAAGATATCTGGTACGACACAAAAAACTTTTTGACTGTCTTGTACTTCCTGGGTCATTTCACCTGGAGAGTGAAATTATCTCCACCCCTTCACTGGCTTTTTTCCTGTAACTAACCAATCAGCTGCCTTCCCTGTTGACTGACATGCTTTCAGCCAGTAACTTTGACCCATAAGACACTGCTGAGGTGAAATGACCCAAAACAGAAATGCAAACAGATTGCAATAGAATAAGACAAACTGAGAGCTTCTTTTTACATAAAGTAGTACCAGACAGCATAATTTCAAATTAAAACACGTGTGTGCTATTAACATCTATTTTTTTTCTATTGGAGGTGATAACAAAGTAAACAGGCTAATTGAAACCAGGAAAGTAATTATAGAGCCTGCTGTATAAGGGAGTACAACGTTTCTTATAGTTTTTTATTTGAAGGCTTCATGCAAGTTGAAGACTAATCTCCATGTCGGACAAAATATTTATTCTGTTAACTGTGCCAGGATTCATAAAAATCATAGTAAATATCCACCTGCAGCCATTACAGATAAAACAATATAGTATACTGTAGTACAGATGGGGGGGGGGGGGGGGGGGGGGGGTAAATTAGTTTTTAAACTCAGAATTTACCCTGTTGTCCCTATTGTAAACCCTCATGTTCATTCATCAGTCCCTAGTGAAAACCCCTGTTTAGAAATAGCCAGTGGAGTTCTTGAAAATGTAAACCCTCAGACATGTTCAGATATTGAAGACCAGAGGCTGTCGAAGCGATATCTGTTGAAATGGATGAGAATTCATATCTCTCTCTCCTGGGTTCATCATACCTCATCATATCTGCATGGTAGGTCTAATTGATCTAATGGCTATCGGCAGGGGCCCAGAAAAACAGATGCTCAGTTTTCTCGAGATTGAATTAAACACTTTTTACGGCAGCAATCGATGCCCTGAAGATCAGGAGGGAGGGGGAGTTCCCATGATATGTGGCCACACAGTCAGTCTCCTACAGCCCCACGTCCACTGGAGAGTGCGGGTGTGATGTTGTAATTCACACAAATCAATGCTTTTAAAGCATTTAGCCTAGTCCAATAATGAACTACTGTCAAAATAGGCCTGCAAAGCAATAAATGGAACAGGGCCTTCTCTGTCATAATTAAAGAAAGACAGGACTGGCTGCAAATCAAAGGGCTGACAACTAAAAAATACAGGGGAGGACTTGCAGAGGAAGACCGATTTAAAACACAGCAACATTAGCATACTACAAAAAACTGTACTGTACAGTGTTTGTATTCCTTCAGCATCCCTCTTGCACATACCCTCCCTCCCCTTACCTGACTCTGGCCACAAACAACCATTATCTCCAGACAGTTTTCTGAACACTACTTGGCAATTACCTCAATTGAGTTTCAACAGAAAGAAACATGATCTCATCTCTTACAACCTTGTTTTTCGACATTTATCATTCTCAGGTCGTAAGACTGAAGATGAACTCATCTTCTTTGTGATTCACCTTCTTCATTGCATGAGCTCACACCCTGGCGATTTCCAGGAACTGAAGGGTGTTCTTCTAGACATCTACTGTAGCAAAACATGGACCAAAGTGTGATGTGGGTCCTTGTGCCCAGTTATCCTGAAGTACAGATGGTCAAGAGGTCCTCATACAAGGAACAACATACTTATTTTTTAATAGATAAAACAGGTGCCTTTTGAGACAATTCTAAACCATATTAATAAGAATACACCAAAAAAATGTGTCAAGCGACTATGTCACTTTGTGCAGGACTAAGATGCTTCTCTATTACATATGCTGCACAATGTTCTTCCTGGGTCTTTGACATTTGTGCAGTTTATATACTTTTACATGGACGGACAGGCATTACATTTATAGCCATTGTACACCTGCGCTTAATCACTGAGAACACACTTGGACTTCCAGACTGCTATTAAATCATGGACATTGAGAGATTCCTGGATTGATCCCAGTGGCATTCATTTATTAATGTTGTAAAATGTTCCTGGTCTCTTTATAATGGATGAGAATGTTACGCGCTGTGACTTGCCATTGAAATCTCATTGGAAAAGTGCCTGTCTCATGAGGGGATTAGGGAATTGGACCCAAATGAATGAATGAATTTACTAAAACAGAGTAGTTCATAGAAACCCATATTCATTCCTTAATTAGTGTTCTGTCTGTAATCTGCATCACTGGCAATTGCTTGTCTTTAGTTCCCAGTGACAAAACCGCCATAATCAAGAATAATGAAATCGTCACCCTTGCTAGTTCTGTGGGTCATTTACCATCGGTCAGCCATGGTTAGAAAAGTTACTGAGCTATTAGTGGCATTCATATTCTCAATTGTTCTGGGCTATTTGAAGACAAGGATAGGGTGCATATAACATTCATAATGGTTTCATCTTTTTTTTTTTTGATGACTATGCCTCAGTGCTTCCTTCAGGTAGGCTGGTGGTGAGAATTTGTAGTTAAGCTTTATTTATCTGATCTCAGACTATTCATTGTGAAACATCAAGAAATTCTACAGTCTTTGATACCAAAGGACATACCAACCAAAAGTCTACCAGATGGGATAGAGAGATGCTACACATTGCAGATTATTGGTTTTGTTCAAGCCATGAGGATAGACAGATGAATAGACTGCCAGATGGCAATACAGAGAGTTGTATAATTACTTTTGGAATGAGAAGAACCAGATTTGATCCATTGATCCATTGATCCCATTTAGCTCTCATTCCCTCCCTCATCTATCTGCACTGATTCTGACCTCTTAGTGATCAGAAGACCTGTGGGTCTCATTATAGATCAGACTTACAGGTCACAAGGGGATGCTGTCACTGTCCTGTGGTCCTCTAGCCTTGACCCTATCCGGGACAGATTAGGCTACCTTTAACCCAGCATGGAGAAGGTGGAAGGTCAACAGCTGCACTTGGCCTTCCCAACACCTCAGGGACTGCAGCAGTGATCTAATGGAAAGATGGATGGCAGGATGAGTGCATTGACTGATAAATAAATTTGATTTAGTTAAACAGCTAGGGAAGAGCAATGCTTCTTGATTGGCGACAGAACAGAATACAGTGCTGAATGTATCAACGCAAATCAAATAGAAATCAATACTGCTCTTCCAATTTACCTGCATCAGAGGGAAAAGTTCTCTCCCTTCCCCCTCTTTTCACACCACTGTTCCTCCTCGTCTCGTTACCCGAATATGGAACATACACATGTGCCTCATCATATAAAACAATCCGTATCTACAAGTGGGTATTCATATGAGGCAAACTACACCACTCTCCTACTCAACTGGGAGAAATCTCATATGATTTAGAGATGAAGTACTGATAAATTATAATGTACTGTTTATTCACATTACTATCAAATGAGTCAGCTGTGACCCTATATGAATTTAGCATCAAGACGCTTTTATGGTATTCCCTTAATAATGCAGGTTCCAAGGAAGGCACTGTGTTTGACTAAGGCCTTCTAACAGAGTCTTGATAGAATAATCTGTAGGGTTTAGAGCTGGTAAACTCAGGGAGCAATTTACTCTCTAGGTATGCATATTCTTTTGTAAAAAGTAGCAGCTACATGTTACTCAACTTAGAAATGGGCTATGTGATACAGTAAAGTGGGTTAATGCATTAGTCCTGACCACAGGTGCAAGACAAATAAATATTGTCTTTAGTAGTCTTTATCATTCATCTCATAAAATTAATCCAAATCTTCATTTGCTTTTTCTGATTATTTGTGGATCAATGTTAGGGTGTGTCAATAATCATCTTGCATTGTGATGCAAATAATACATTTATAATTAAGTGCATTTAAGTAGAAAACCTCAAGTAATTGAAGTCAATAAGAAACACAATGTTAACTGCTTTCACTACAAAAAGGTTTTTAAATGATCATTTTCTTCTCTCAAGGCCTGACACTCGCTTTCTAAAGATCGGATATAGTCTCTACAATGTTCACTTTCACACACCCTCACCTTTACTTCAAGATTTGCATGAAGTGTGACTATTTGTATCTGTATTTTTATTGTTGTCTAGGCACAAGGTGGGTTCAAATCTTAGTCTAAGGTCGTAAATCAGGGGTCCTAAACTACCACTGAGCTATGAGCAACTGCAAATAATCAAATCTGAGATTTATGGCTGCATTCATTGCCTTCTTGTCAGATCAAAGAGGAAACTACAGTCAAGAATTTGCAATTATCTACAGCACTCATTGGTGTACAGCATGGTACAGTAAAGCATATGCAAGCATGGTAACTTCAAGTGAGGTATGGTAAAGGATGGTAAAAAAAACCCATCTGAAAACCATAGTAAAGCATTGTAAAATGCTACTCACTTCGTACAGGATTTGCTGCAATTCTTAACAGATTGCATGGACTAAATCTCATCTACCATCTTAATGGAAAACCCAACAAGTCTTATTGTTTGGGGAGTGCTATTGAGTGTTTCCAATAACTAAGAGAAAGTTAAGAAGTCGTCATAATGAGTTGTTTCATTGTTTTTTTTGTTTTTTTTTTGTTTTTTACCCACAGTGTTTGAGGCATGCTTTGGCTGCTGTCTGCGCTGTGGAATGGATCATTGACTTATCAACTGCTGTCCAGATGGGAAGACAGCATGCTGTAATAATAGTGTCTGTACATGGCTCCCTGGTAGGAGATAGGGTTTTGCAAGGGGAGCGATTTTCCTGCAGCCAGGCAAGGTGGGGAGAAAAAAACTGATCGACTATCAAACCAGAGTAATCAGTACTCCACATTCACTCTGTGTATTGCATGAACTTTTATTTGAAATGTTTATTTTCCCCGTAAGATGTGATGCTGGAAGTAATAGCCTCCTTGGGTTTATCAGTTCACCATGCTGGTTTAAGAGGCTGTAATGCAAAATAAAAAAAGCTAAATAACCAAGCACAGTTACTGCAGTAAATTTTCATAGGGGACTATATACTCAACCCTATATTGACATACTGCATCGTCGTATCAATATATTATGTAGCTGGTAATACAACACATTTCTTGAGCTTTGGGCTAGTGAACTAACCCAATCCATGACTCTAAAATTCAAATACAGTGGAACCCCACCTTCTATCCGCTGCAGGGTGCTGGAACTTGATAGAGACAGAAGCCCATCCTTTCTAAACAGGGCAGATAGACCGGAGCCCCTTCATTGACCCTCCCATATTCTGGTCAGAGGAGGATTAATTTAATATCGCAGGCAGAGATCCTTCCCCACACAATCAGAGTCCCGTGACACCCTTTAGCACAGCTCAGCATGGCTGCCCTTGTACTGGCTGCAGCCACAGAGAGAGCCCGGCATTGGGTTTATTTGAATGTTTTCATACAGGACAGGACATCGAGTTGTAACATCTTGTTCACATGCATTTCAGGCACTATAGATCATATTCAGCCTGGCACGGTTTCTCCTCTGAGACAAGACATGCCAGTGGAGTTTTATGAACACATCAAGCTGCATAAAGACAAACCAGCACAACAGGTGTCTTTCGGGCATAGGTGGCACAATGAAAACCAGGGCAGTACGGTGGAGCATGGCAAAACAATATTAAATGTATAGAATACTGGAGCTGAAAATGACATACCTTTATCCACTAGTTTATCATTATACAGAAATGTATGTTTCAACAAAATATTCACGCAAAAAATCTATAATATTCAAGCCTATATTGCCTCCAAGCCAATACAGAGCCATGCAATGATCATGGACGTGGAAGAACTCAGTGAACAAACACAAAAGCTTTTTTTTTTTTTTTTTTTTTTTTTTTGCTGCTGCTGCTGCTGTTATTCATTAGAGAGTGTTTTTTGGTATTGTATTGAAATAAATGGTTTCTTATTTCTATTGTTTATTCAATATAAAGTTTATTCTATCTTAAAAAGTAGAAATTGGAACAAATCAACCATAGGTTAATAATATTACTGTTTAAATATATCTAATAAATGTATGTGATTAATAATAATAATAATAATAATAAATAATAATAATAATAATAATAATATACCATCTATTTTCTTCTATTCATTGCATGAGTCTAACTTCCTCAACTCCCCTTTCACTCTAGCTTGAGTATAAATCTCTTTAACTGTGTGACTTTTAAGACAAATAGCCAATAAAAATGCCAGAGTTGTCCATACACACATTTTCTGGCCCAATTAGATCAATTTCCACTAAGTAGCAATAAACGTGTTTTCCTTTAAAGTCCTCGCTCAGGTCCATTATCCCCCGCCCTCCCTCGCATGCTGTCCCTTAGCCACAGTGCAGAGGTCAACACTATGGCTTAATCTATTTCATTAGACTGTCTAATTAATCTTAACAAGTAGAAAAGAAAGGGGGGATGGCACGTTTAAACTGTTAGCAAGCTTTTTGATCACAGGGCAGCACCCCATTAATCACAGACCTACTGTCTGCTCATTGACAATGGGGAAAATGGCTGTATATCTGCTGGGGCCCAAGCTCTTGGATAAGGCATTCAGTCTCACCAGGGGTCCCGGCTGCCCTTGAGGCCTGTGGAGCCATAGTAGGCATTCACAGCCTTTTGGATGCTGGCAATTGTAAATGTTAATAATAATAATAAAAAAATAAAATAAAATCATCACTTAATGATTAAATCATATTTTTTCCTGTTTTGTTTTCAAATAAGTCACAGGGGTGTAATTATAATCACACATCAATGTTTTTTTTTTTTTTTTTAGACATGATTTCTTTTTTATGTTTTATTATTTAATACATTTGTAAACATGACATATTAGAAAGTCAATGTTATTTTGTCACCAAGATGATTGTGGAGTTTAATAATATTTTGGTACTTCTTTAATTTATGTATTTGTTTGTTTATTGGATTTTCAAATGACATATTTCACTTGTGTGATGCTGTGTAGTAATGATATTGTCATGACTTCTAATGTTAATGTATGATACCTGTATGTACCCTGTAGCTTACATGAAAACAGCAATTACGAATAGTTACCAAATAATGCAAATATAATTGTTACTGTTATGTGATATTATATCCCTGTTGTTGGGTAGAAAGAATGTGTAAAAAAAATAAAAAATAAAAAAAAAAGTCAACATGTTCAACTTGAATTTCAGCTCTTGCTGTCCAGTTTGAAAGTTCCCCCCAGTAAAAATCTGGGTGGACCCTCCATCACGCAGAGGCAGTACTCCCTTTTGGCCCCCTCGAGGGGTCTCTGAGTGAATCTGCTGACGGCTGCCCCCTCCTCCCTGACCCCCCACCACCTCGCTGAGTCCCCGGGGCTCCCGACGAATCCGCAAACACAATTTCTCTAATGTCATTTACAGTTGAGAAGGAAAGGCGGCTGTCAGCGGGCTCTGCCGGGCCCGGGAAATCGAGCCTGACAGTTTGACGGATTCTCAGATTTGTGCGATCAGACAGCCCCCTCCAAAACGGCTGCCTTTCTATGTCAACTGGATGAAAATTATTACATTATTAACTTCAACAGAAGGTAATCTGATCAAGTCATTTGCTCTCTTGGTTTCAGCACATAGCCATGCGATGGGCTGCGAATGTTGAAGATGGGTTAGGATGGAAATTAATGTCTCCGTCAGACAGAATTAGGTTTTATTTTTCATTTAGTTTGGAAAGGGTTTAACCCAATGGCTGTCAGCACTGTTAAGGAATTTATAACTGAAATAAACCTCATTTATAAAGCCACTAATATACTTGCTTTATGCTTAGTATATTCTACCTGGTGCTATTAAGTAATACATTAGCTGCTACACTATATCACAGTGATTAAAAGACAGAAAAAAGTTTCTGAATGATAAAACCCCATGAGATCAAAGAGTCCTGTCATGTTCTGTTCTCGACCTTGACCTTGACCTTGCTTCTTTATCATTTCCCTCTTCAGTACACAACAGCAGAACAGTGAGTCTTGGCTGTGAATAAAATGCACTTACAGGGAAAAACCTGGCTGAACCTTTGCGGTGAATCGATTTTTCAATGAGCACTCCTACTTTTTTTTTTTATATAAATTTGGGACCCATAATGCAGTTATTTATTTAGGTCAGGTGCTTTTTTAGTTTTCTGTATGAAAGACTGTACGTTTTGAGATAGTGTCGTCATATGTTTTTTTTTTTTAATTAAGTAGTTGCCAATTAACTTTTTTACCTTGTTTTTCTCCCAATTTGAAATGCCCAATTGTATTTAGGCTCATCCCACTGACTCAGGAGCGGTGAGGACAAACACACTCTGTAATCTAAAGCGTGTGCCATCAGCCGATCAGCTTCTTTTCACTCTGCAGACCCACCATTCAGCCAGCCCAAAGCTACAATGTCAGAGGACAATGCAGCTCTGGGCAGCTTACAGGCAAGCCTGCAGTTGCCCGGTCAGTCTGCATTGGTTGCTGGTGCATGTTGAGCCAAGGACACCTTGGCAGAACTAAGCCAGTGTCGTCGTCCCCCCCCCCCCCCCCCCCCCGGATGGCGCTTGCTTGGCCAATTGTGTGCCGCCCCCTGGGAGCTCCCATCCATGATCAGCAGTGGAATAGCCTGGACTCGAACTGGTGATGTACAGGCTATAGGGTGCATCCTGCACTCCATGCAGAGCACCTTGACCGGAAGTGCCACACTGCAGCTCCATGTGTCTTCATATTTGATATGCTCCAAAATTGTGTGATTCAGTTAAATGACCATTTCACTGCTATATTGTTTTAATGTCTCGCTATATTAGATGTGCCATTTCCTCTTGCTAAGGATGTTTCTGCTCTAGTATTGGTCTTAAAAGATCATTAGGGTCACTGTGCTCAAGGGTAAGGCTGTATAAGCTCATAAGTGTTACAGATACCCTACAGAAATCCAGTTATAAGTCTTTCAAACTTATTGCATTGCTGACCTGGCCACCAGACTGAGCATCAATACAAACTATTCCCCCCAAGAATCTCTATCCCAAAGCCATCCATCAAATTCCCACATTTCTTCCCACACAGAGGGTCCCGAGCGTCCCAACAGCTATGTGCTTTCCTTGCCCTTCCCATACACACCAGATGGGCATGACATGGTTTCAGCGTCCTGCACACCTAGGAGCTAGGATGAGTGGGTGGCAGGGAGCAATGTGTAGGAAGAAAGCAGATTAAACTTTAACTAGCTCTCCCTTTTGAGCGCCTCTTCCAGTTCGAAGAGTGATGGATCGGCCCTGTCGTTCAAGCCCGCGAGAGGCCTCTCCTTCTGTCCTTCACTAAAGGAAGACAAGGTCCCTTCTTGTTAAACTGCTGTTCTGTGCCAGAGTGGACAAGACACAGCGCTATGACAACTGGCCTACAACCCCCCCCCCCCCCCAATCTCTGTTGCAACTCAATTAGAGAAGCCTATTCACATTCAGCTGGTAAGTAAAATAGCCAGCTGTGAACACAATCACTAAGATAAAGCTTAAAGCAAACCAACACTTTTAAAAGGAAAACTGCAGTTATTCTCTCTCACACGTTGAGATGTTTATTAATGTTAATAAACTAGCAGGACACAGCTATGGTGCAGGTCAGAGCTGTTACAGTACATTACCACTTTTGAATTGTTTCTTGCTTCAGTTTTTTAAAAATCTCTCGTTTTATATATATACAGTGGGTTGCGAAACTATTGACTCCCCCTTGGCATTTTCCCTATTTTGTTGCCTTAAAACCTGGAATTAAAATGGATTTTTATTTGGATTTCATGTAATGGACATACACAAAATAGTCCAAATTGGTGAAGTGAAATGAAAAAAATAACTTTTAAAAAAATTCTAAAAAATAAATGACGGAAAAGTGGTGCGTTCATATGTATTCACCCCCTTTGCTATTAAGCCTCTAAATAAGATCTGGTGCAACCAATTACCTTCAGAAGTCACATAATTAGTTAAATAAAGTCCACCTGTGTGTAATCTAAGTGTCACATGATCTGTCACATGATCTCAGTATATATACACCTGTTCTGAAAGGCCCCAGAGTCTGCAACACCACTAAACAAGGGGCACCACCAAGCAAGAGGCACCATGAAGACCAAGGAGCTCTCCAAACAGGTCAGGGACAAAGTTGTGGGGAAGAACAGATCAGGGTTGGGTTATAAAAAAATATCCGAAACTTTGAACATCCCACGGAGCACCATTAAAGCCATTATTAAAAAATGGAAAGAATATGGCACCACAACAAACCTGGCAAGAGAGGGCCGCCCACCAAAACTCACGGACCAGGCAAGGAGGGCATTAATCAGAGAGGCAACAAAGAGAACAAAGATAACCCTGAAGGAGCTGCAAAGCTCCACAACGGAGATTGGAGTATCTGTCCATAGGACCACTTTAAGCCGTACACTCCACAGAGCTGGGCTTTACGGAAGAGTGGCCAGAAAAAAGCCATTGCTTAAAGAAAAAAATAAGCAAACACGTTTGGTGTTTGCCAAAAGGCATGTGGGAGACTCCCCAAACATATGGAAGAAGGTACTCTGGTCAGATGAGACTAAAATTGAGCTTTTTGGCCATCAAGGAAAACGTTATGTCTGGCGCAAACCCAACACCTCTCATCACCCCGAGAACACCATCCCCACAGTGAAGCATGGTGGTGGCAGCATCATGCTGTGGGGATGTTTTTCATCGGCAGGGACTGGGAAACTGGTCAGAATTGAAGGAATGATGGATGGCGCTAAATACAGGGAAATTCTTGAGGGAAACCTGTTTCAGTCTTCCAGAGATTTGAGACTGGGACGGAGGTTCACCTTCCAGCAGGACAATGACCCTAAGCATACTGCTAAAGCAACACTCGAGTGGTTTAAGGGGAAACATTTAAATGTCTTGGAATGGCCTAGTCAAAGCCCAGACCTCAATCCAATTGAGAATCTGTGGTATGACTTAAAGATTGCTGTACACCAGCGGAACCCATCCAACTTGAAGGAGCTGGAGCAGTTTTGCCTTGAAGAATGGGCAAAAATCCCAGTGGCTAGATGTGCCAAGCTTATAGATACATACCCCAAGAGACTTGCAGCTGTAATTGCTGCAAAAGGTGGCTCTACAAAGTATTGACTTTGGGGGGGGTGAATACTTATGCACGCTCAAGTTTTCTGTTTTTTTGTCTTATTTCTTGTTTGTTTCACAATAAAAAATATTTTGCATCTTCAAAGTGGTAGGCATGTTGTGTAAATCAAATGATACAAACCCCCAAAAAATCAATTTTAATTCCAGGTTGTAAGGCAACAAAATAAGAAAAATGCCAAGGGGGGTCAATACTTTCGCAAGCCACTGTATGTATATATATATATATATATATATATATATATATATATATATATATATATATATACACACACACACACAGTGCCTATAGAAAGCCTACACCCCCTTGAACTTTTTTCACATTTTGTTGTGTCAGTGCCTCAGAGTTTCATGCATTTAAATGAGGATTTTTTTCCACTTATCTACACACCATACTCCGCACTGTTAAGGGGAAAAAAGTTTTTATTGAGAAAAAAGATTATATATTAAAAATACAAAACTGAAAGATCTTAATTGGATAAGTCTCCACCCCCCTGAGTTAATACTTGGTGGAAGCACCTTTGGCAGCAATTACAGCTGTGAGTCTGTTGGGATAGGTCTCTACCAACTTTGCACACCTAGATTTGACAATATTTGAACATTCTTCTTTAGAAAACTGTTCAGGTTCTGTCAAATTCCTTGGGGAGCATGGATGGACAGCAATCTTCAAGTCAAATCACAAATTTTTGATTGGATTCAGGTCAGGGCTCTAACAGGGCCACTCAAGGACATTTACCTTTTTTTTCCTTAGCCACTCCAGTGTAGCTTTGGCTGAGTGCTTTGGGATGTTGTCATGCTGAAAGGTGAACCTCTGTCCCAGTTTCAGCTTTCTTTCAGAGGGCAGCAGGTTTTGCTCAAGGACTTCTCTGTACTTTGCTCCATTCATTTTCCCTTCTAGCTTGACATATCTGTCTATCCATTTTAGCTTTGTCAGACCACAAAACTTTTTGCTACATGGCTACAGAATCTGTTTTTCTGCATACTTCAAACAGGATTCAAGTTGGGCTTTCTTGAGTAATGGCTTCCTTCTTGCCACGCTACCATACAGACCAGATTTGTGGAGTGCTTGGGATATTGTTGTCACATGCACACTTTGACCAGTCTTGGCCATAAAAGCCTGTAGCTCTTGTAAAGTTGCCATTGGCTTCTTGGCTTCCCCTCTGATCAGTCTCCTTCTTGCACGGTCATCCAATTTGGAGGGACGGCATGATCTAGGCAGGGTTTTGGAGGTGTCATACGCCTTCCACTTCTTAATAATCGTCTTGACCGTGCTCCAAGGGATTTGATATTTATTTTTTTATACCTTGATCTGTGCCTTTCAACAACTTTGTCCCAGAGTTTTTTTGAAAGCACCTTGGTGCTCATGGTTGAGTCTTTGCTTTGAAATGCACTAGCACAGGGAACCTACAGGAACTGCTGAATTTATCCTGAAGTCATGTGAATCACTACAATTTAACACAGACAGAGGCCACTTAACTTGGTGTGTGATTTTAAAGGCGATTGGTTACACCTGAGCTAATTTAGGATTGCTATTACAAGGGGCATGGATACTTATCCAACCAAGCTACTTCAGTTTTAATTTTTAATTTTCTGTAAATTTCTAGAATATTTTTTTCAATTGGAAGTTGTGGGGTAGGATGTGTAAATGGAAAAAAAACTAATTTAATGCATTTTAATTCCAGGGTATAAGGCAACAAAAGGTGAAAAATTTGAAAGGGGGTGTAGACTTTCTATAGACACTGTGTATGTGTGTGTGTGTGTGTGTATATATATATATATATATATATATATATATATATATATATATATATATATATATATGCATTCCTACAATAACAATACATTAGTGGGTAGTTAACAGTAACATAATTGTGGGATGTCCCAATTCTGTGCAATGGAGCAAACTGAATACCCTGTAAAATTATTTGTTCAGTCTTTTCAAAACTGAGCTCACTCACAGAAGACTTCAATGGTTTACATTTTTATAGAAAGGCACTACATTAGCTACTAAATATATGTTTTTGAAGGTACTTTCTTTTAATGATATTTCACATAAAGAATAAGTCAGTACTGTGGACCAGGTTGGTTATTCTCTGGTCTGGTTGCGTAAATAACCTAGTAAAATGCACACAAGATTTGTGTTGTGGATGCTTCTTGAATCATAAGTGGCTTTCAAAATACTACAAAGTGTCTATTATTGATATCCTTTTATAGAAATGATTCATAAAAGTAATGTGCTAGAGTCCAACTCATGTCACTAATGTCACTAATGAGTAGTGTTTTACATTGCTTGCTCCACTGATTAGTGACCCGGTAATGCATGAATGAGGACAGTATTAACTGCTAGTACAACTACAGCAACCAGCCCTATACAATTATTCTAATCAAACCCAATGTAATATTATCAAAATGCTATTATAACACTTTTTTAATTGCACTTAAAAGACAATTGCATAGCATCAATCTTGATGAGTGGTTCTCCATCCCTCTCTCACCACCCAATTTATCACCATTCCGACCCCTCCCCCCCACCCTCCAGGCCCATGTCCCATCTGTATGCATCCCATTAATCTCTGGAGTGCACATTTATCAGCCCTATATGAGTCTGGTTCCATTACTCACATTACTCCTAGTTTTATCATTAAATGAGTCATGTTTGAAGAAAGAGAGCAAATAATAAATAATAGTAATAATAATAATAACAGCCCAGGCTAACAAAGACAAAACTCTACGTCTCTGCATATAACAGCGAGATACCTACTCCCCAATCCCCCAGTGGTAGTGTTTGACAGTAAATACGGGGGGATTCACATTCACAACCAAGCCAGACGGTGGATGCCACAGCTTCCCCACCTTGACCCATAAGCATGCCCATGCCTCTTCTGGAGTGAGGAAGCAGTCCAGTGTCTGTGCTCATCTGCAAAGCTGCCCAGCGTCAAGTGTGACAAGTTGTGTTTTGCTTTTGTGTGCTACTGAGGTCCAAGTGGATACCAGCAGACTCATTCCATGTGTGATCTATCCTATTCACTTCAAAGTCACACAGAGTTGAAAGGGTGGTGTGTGAACCTCCAGCACCAGTGTATCCCTGCTGTGTTTGAACTCAATTCTTGTGCAGATGAATTTGAATAATAATGCATTTTAATTATATTGGACCGACACCAGAAATAGGAGCGCTTCAGCACTACTCTAGTTTGATTCCTGAACACAGCATCTTTTTTTCAGGCTAGTTTTCTCATAGGGGTGTGTAATGCCGTGGCAGTGTGTGAAATATTTTACAGATGGCACCTAATGTATACTCAGTATAAATACCCAGTAATGGAGGCCGAGATCAGGAGTTGAAAACCCCAAGAAAACTTTTTAGAATGTCACTATTTATGAACAAAAGAAAAGTCTTTTCATCTTTAAAGCAGGTGTTTTTAAAAATAAAATAAAGTCATTACTAGCTGTTACCTTGTGTGGTGTGTTTTATCTTCCTAGTTTTATGTGAAAATCGAATTGGCTTATGAGGGATACGACGATGTGACACTTCTGTGTAGCTGGGTCAGGGTTGTCTAATTGTTAATAAAATCACCCTTTCTACATTTAGCTTTTGTTCCAAGATCCAGTGAAAAGCTCCCCAAAGAAACGTTATCAATGCTAACAATCTGCCAATAGAGTATTGAGGATAGTGGTGGATCACACTGTTTCCTTTTAGATCACGGGGACTGGAACAAGAATATTAAAAAACAGTGAGGTTCATTCAATTAATCTAAACAGGTGCGGACCCAAAGACTGTTTCTGCTTATATTAGTGCATACCAGGGTAATGTCTAACCGTGCCTGCGAGTCTCTAGGGTATTTCTGTAAAAATACGCAAAACGGCAGGTAGGATCCAATTGACGATGGCATATTGACAACACGTTCCTTACAGTGCATCTTGTGCATTCTGAAGCTGTTATAAAGCAAACCCTCTATCGCACAGATCATTTAACATTAATGACCTTATTTCTAAGGCTGTCTTGGGAAGGTGGGTGGCTGGAAGTGAGTGAGTGTGAGATAGTGGAGGTGAGGTGATAAGAGGTGGGGATGAGAGAGTGAGTGGGAGTACATGCTAATGGCCGGGGATGATGGAGTGGTTGCCCTGTTTAGCCAGCCTGAAAGGGATAGCTTCCCTTTACATGGCAGCTTTGATCGCATTGCTTATGTAGCAGTCAGCAATAAGGCTCAGCAGCAGAGGGTTAATGCTTTAACCAGTCCTAAGGATAATGAGAATAAGTGACTGGAGAGGGGTTTGCCAACAATGAGAAGAGCCTATTGAGTTTAATAAAGAACCAGAAAAGACTCAGAACACCAGCTCTGAAAAAACGAAGACATCAAAAGCACTGTTATCAGCAGCAATAGAACAGGAAATCGGAATCTACAGCTGGGCAAACACTCTTAAATCACTAATACAGAACAGACATATTTGCTGCAAATATTATTAAATGTTTCATATATAATGTTTCATATAATGTCCCCTTCACAGCATTTTACACCATGCAACATACATTGGTGTTCTTATAAAGGTTTACCACTGTAAATGTGCATAGTAATTCTGCAGTTTTCATGGTTTAATATGTTTTTCAATGCATATCTATGGACTACTACGCTGTCACTATGCTTTATTACACTTTCCTATGATTTTACTATGGTCAACTTTTATAAGAGTCTAGATGGCCCAGTGTTTGGATCAAATCTACTGTAATGCACTCTTACTATTACTACTGCATGAAATCAATATTCATCTCTCATTATTATATCAGACTTTGTAACTCTGAACTTTCCAAAAGGTTACCACGAATGCAGAATTTCTCAAACAAAAACAACTTTAACACTTCTAGGAGTCATGTGATTGTATTGCATGTTATGAGAGTGTTGTTAAAACATTTAATAATGAAAGAGATCTTTCTCATCAAGCGTGTTTCTTTATTAACTAAGAATTTATGATCATCAGAGTAAAAGAATTACTAACTTCATTTAATAGCTTTATGTAGTTTAAATGTCTTCAAGAATGCAACCTAACACAACGTTATCTGTTACATCTTAAGGGTATGCTGTTTCCCCATACTAGTTTACCACTAGTTTAGCAATGTTCCCATATACTATGCCTTTAGTATAGCTCACCATGGATCACAATATGCAAGTTTTCCAAATGCTTTAAGGTTAACATCATGGACATATTGCTATTCGCTGGCGTTATGCTTACACTTTGCTATAATTTGAAACGATACGAAACGGTGCCGGTTTTTTTTGTCAAATCAGGACGTTTTTTTGTCTCAACACCTTCTTTTGCTTTTAATAGTTGGCGTCAACCTACTGATATAATAATATATATATATATATATCTTAGATATAGATATAGATATATAGATATAGATATATAATATATACAACCATTATATATATATATTTATAATATTTAAAGCAACTTTCATTTTTCAAACAATAAGCTAAAGAAAATGTCATGTGGTCATCCATGTTTTGTGGAAAATGGGTCTAGTAGAAGCAAAAGACCATGAAATGCCACCACAAGAAAACTGTAACCATGTCAAGGAGTTTGGAGGGAGGCATGCTGGGGATTGGCATAGTGACCATTTTCTGAACTTGTTCATAAACCAACACCAAATGAAAAACAGTGACATATTTTCACTGACCACGTCTCCACAATAAATGGAGAGTTCCACCTATTAAAACTAAAAGTCAGTTATGCAAAGAATAAAAATGAGTAACACAGGGCTGGTGGAGTGACAGGGTGGAGATCCTCTGTCGCATCTGTGAGAGGGCAGCATATCCTGAACATAACAGTGCAGACAGGTTCCAGTCAGCAGAAATGGGCAGGTTAATCATTCAGCATGAAGAGCATAGAGATATCCTTATAAAAGGGGGGTTGATGGGGGAGCTGCACAGGGATTAGAACACGCAGCTGCAAGTTAACCAAACTTGCATACATGAGCAGAATTGCAAGTTTTTTTCTGACATTCCTCTGAGTGCTCACACATGAAGAGGAGCCCGAGTGTGCTTGGCTATTAAAAATAAGCAGTTGGCACCCAACGTACTGGCTCCCTATCAAATTAAGTGCCATCTCAACCTGATTAAAACCTTACTTTAATATAACGGCCATTGATTTTGTGTCACTGATTTACTAATGGCAGCAGCATATACAAACTAGTTGCTTGGTGGTGGTAGGGTTTTCAGATGCTTAATAAGGAGTGAGTAAATCATGAATACATGCAGTCACATCTTAAACACATAAATTCAAGATTGTGCTGCTACATCTCAAAACTGTAAATGCATTTTTTACTGTAGCATCATAATGACTGAAGACATTGAGAAACGTTTGTCAAAGCTTTTTTAAGGACTACTGTATTTAGTGTTATTATATTACTCATGGCCTGTATCTGCCTTGTAACACTCGTTGAGTGTTCTGCTATGTGGGGGGAAATAAAATAGCCCATTAACAGTGCATAATAAAAGGCTTGAAAATGAAATATAAACTTTAGAAAACCTGAGAGCTCAGGGACTAATCCAAGGCTGTCAGGCTAGTAGTGCATTTGATGGATGGTCCAGCTCTAAGATGGACCTCAGGGCTGGTGCTTCCTAAAGCGGGCAACACTACTGCACCAGTCAGCAGTATTAATCAAAACCAGTGGTTAATAATTGAACTGGCTGATCAAAACCATCAAACTCATCAAACAGGACCAGAGTGACAAGTCATCGAATCTGGGACCTCCTGCCCTCTCCTGAATTCCAGCAATGACCAGTAGCCTACTGGCCAGCAGATTTCCAGCCGGTGGCCATGCTGGTTCAAGAGATGGAGATGGCACTTAATTCAAGCCACGTGTAAGACATAGCAACCCTAAAAAAAATTTTTATTGAGGGATACCAGCAATGGTTCCCATTGAGTTTAACTTTAATTTGATTTATTTTCTTTATGTTCAAAACGCTGAACGTCAGCAATCCTCAAAAGCCTTTTGATGTCAGTTGTTGAATGGACTTCTCTAATGCCCCATGTAAGCTATTATACTCAATTTCTCCCCATAGCATTCTGATACATTTCACAGAATATTAACTTTTTTTTTTTTTTTTTTTTTTGCATTCTGCTGCTTCTCAGCTACCTCAGTTTCATGCCTGTCGCTCAGCACATCCTGTTTTTTTGTATGAAGACCTGCTATCTGTTCAATTATTAACTAGCTGGTGATAAATTATTTTGCTGAGAGTTATATCACAGAGTCTTCCAGCTGCCATGTTAAGGAAGCAGGTTTTCTGAGATGATTCCACTCCATCACGTGCTAACAATTCTCTAGTGTTGGATGGCCCTGTGGTTATATGAAGTGAGGGCTGTGGGGGTTATTTCTGTTTTAACATGTTCTAACTTCCTTAAAATGATTATGAATACATAATGGAAAGGGCTTTTATTTTTTATGTATGATTGTAATTTATATTAAATAATGCTTTAAGGAAGAATCCCCTTCGGACCAGGGGTCCACATGTGAACATAAAAATATGTGTTCAATATTTAAAATGACTCTTTCAAACTGAAAAGCAAATGAGTTTAGTAAGACAATTTTATTTGTTCTTTTATTAATTTTCTTTTTAAATTTTGAGTTGTTAAAGGATTTTAACAATCATTCACAAGCTCATTAAAACATTTCTGGAGACCCCCACATTAAAACTCTGGCATACTTTATGCATATTAATTATCCTTTTATATTTTACATTATTTCATAGCTATCTTTATAATGCCACATTAACATAGGAAAATACTAGCAACGCTACTTGTTAGTTCGTAAGTTGAGCACTGTGACTATAATTAAATTAATCTGGTAGGTATTTAGGATTTGATTCATGATCAAATATGAATTAAAGGTCACTTATATTGTTGTTACCTGAACACCTTCAGACATCAGCTAGAGCTTTGCAGCTTGAGTGGGCAGTGGACTATTGATGGAGTGGGCATGCTGTGTAATCTCCCTGAATGGACAGACTTCCTAAACACAGGCGAAGTGAAACCATATCCATCACCACACTACTCAGCAGAATCATTCATTACCCCAGCCTGCAGTGAATAATTCAGGAGAAAAAGAGAGGATACCATAAGCCTGGCTGACAGGCCGTCACCAAAGGTAGTCATACAAGCGGCCCTCATGCGCATGCGTAATAATTTCAATGTATTTTATATTTTCAGTAATATCTGTCATGGTTTATATACTGTAGACATATATAGCATTGGCTGGAGAATCTGGATGAATCATTTGGAAATGATAACTAGAATAATCCACCACATTTCCATGTAAGGTTGTGCATGAAAACCAATTAGGGCACTGTAAACCCCTGCTGGAGTGATGGTGTTATCTGGTACAATTTGTAAAACGACTTGTTCAAAGCTATCTAATCCTTTTTTTTTGCAGTGGTTGAGACTCTCATCCAAGGATTGCTTGTGTGCCAGTTTGCTGTCACCAGTTACAACTCTAACTAATTATCAACACCATATCACATTTATTGGAAGATACTGCTCATTTTTGGCCATGATTTACACCATTATTATGCCCGCTATTCTAAATACAATGAGCTTTAAACCTACACATACTTCCTCTTTAAATGCCTATACACAACAATATGATTAAAGGTGCCTTTGGTAAGATTTTATAGATGTATTCCCATTGCTAGCGGAGCCTTAGAGTCCATCTGTGTAGGGAATGCTGAGGTGTGTGGGAAAGAAGAGCACAATGCCATTCTGTTCATTCACAGAACCCGAAACCCAAAACTACAATAAAATAAATGAAGAAGAGAATGTGCTGATCATATTAAAACCCTTTCAGTCGCGCCTATTATAGCTCTGATACGATTCCATGCACGTCCTGTTCGGGGGGCTCCCTTTGAGGACCACAGGTTAATGATTAGCTCAAGTCTGGTGGGATGAAAACACTTGTTTAAGACAAGACAACAAAAAGCCATCAAAGGGAAGCACTAAAGAAGTACCACCCGCCTCCTACACATCCACACAGACAGGCACGGCATGCCGACTGATGTGACAGCCCAGGTGGGGGTGTGTGAGGGGGAGTGAGGGCTGCTGTTGTCTTCCCATTCTGAGCAGAGATCCTAAACATGCTGTCGTAGCGACAGGAGTGAACCATCTTGGGGATGTCAGCAGATTGATTCAGTGCGCTACCTGGCGGTTAATTATTGAGCCGAGAGGATGAAGGTGTATTATTAGGATTAGGAGGAGGCTCTGGGAGAGTGACACATTGGGCAGCTTCAGTGATTCTAAATGGAAAAAGAGGAAATGGGGAGTTTGAATCTAAAAGGGGAGAACATGGAGAGCTGTGAGTTTGGTTACTTATTGAAAAGTGTTTAGAATGAAAGTTCTCAGTGTGGGGCATTCTTCCAACAGCAGACAGTGTAGTCACAAAGCACTGTAGATGATAAAATATACATTAAGAGGAACAAACCATTTTGAATTAAAATAAATCTCCAAAATAATGAGATTCAACACTGTGGTCTGGTATAACACCACCACTCTCCACACATGGGTACCTTTGAAATTAAACAGTTGGAGTTTGGGCAAGGTAAGTGATCAGAGAAAATATTTTTTTAAAAAATCCTTGGTAAAGTGATTAAAGAAGTCTGGGAAAGATTGGACGTACGACTCAAATATTTAAAACCCACACCCAGGTTTCTGACACGAAAGAAAAGCTGGATTGAAAGATGATCAGGGCACATTTCAAAAGAAGATGAACTTCTGGAGGAGAGAGCTAAGAAGCATGGCCTGATTCTGGTAAGAATTTAACTGCAGAAATGTTGCTGGATTCTAAAATGAGAAATCTGAACTGGAAACACACAGCTTTCCCACTCCATGCCTATAGTATGTACTGTACAGTGTAATAGTAGGCAGCATGCTAACACTAACAGCAACAAGCCCAGATAGATCTCCAGGGACTCAGCAGTGTCAGTGGTGGATGAAGACTCACCGGGTGATATCTCTCAGCTGGGAGCAGGACTGGAAGTATCAATGGAGTCCTGTCAAGCAACTGAACCATTTTTTGTTCCATCAGAATTACTACAATGTATCAATTGTTTTTATCAGAGTGATTTTAAAGAGTGCTGTTCACAAGGTGGGAGCTTATTGGAAAGATTGTGACCACTATTACATATTTTAAAAACAGATTTTCTAAAAACAAATACTTTTATATTATTTGTTGCTGTTTTTTTTTTTTGAACAACCAGTATATTGTACTGTTACATTGGTTTCTTCTTCCAAGATTTGAATGACATCACTAAAGAAAAACAATATCCCACAGACCAAGAATGTTTCTCCTGCAACTACATTTTAAACACTTTTCAATAAGTAACCAGACTCACAGCTCCATATGTTCTCTTCTTTTAGATTCAAAACTCACCATTTCCTCTTTTTCCATTGAGAATCAGTGAAGCTGCCCAATGTGTCACTCTCCCAGAGCCTCCTTCTAATCCTGATGACACATCTTCACCCTCTCGGCTCAATAATTAACTGCCAGGTAGCGCACTGAATCACTCTGCTGACGTCCCTGCGATGGTTCACTCCTGTCGCTATGATAGCACACACACCCACGTGGGCTGTCACATCAGTTGGCATGTTTTACAAGACTACTACACTACAGCATGCCTTGCCATGCTCCAATATGCTCTGCCATGCTTCACAATGAATTATACTTGATGATTTCACAACACGCTCTATTTCAGCAATAACTTAAAGGGAAAGATCCAATTTATACAATAGTGAAAGCATAATGACATGCATTCAATATAAATGATGAAAACACCTTTATACCCTCGATATGATCCTGCACACCTGCAGAGTTCATCCTATGAGATCTTTATTGTCCAGGAATAAAGAAGACAGGAAGACCTTGGTTTAAGGTCCCATCCCAAAAATGGTACCTCCAACAGAACAATAAACCCCAACTGCATGGTTAGGCACTGGTTGAGTTGAGGTCCAGAGAGATGGACAGAGAGTTTTTTTTTTTTTTTCCTGAACTATTCAGGTGTTTTATTCTAATTGGCTTAATGATCTATGGGTGGTGAAGGTTTGATGAGTGTCATACTGAAACTTAGTCCCTGTCCACATTACATAACCGATCTAAGAACCGTACTCAAAAACATTTCAATTAATCCAGCTCAAAGAGTCCACACTTAAGTACCATTGCATGTTTAGTCAGATTTAATGAGTACAAACCCTATTAAAATAGTTTGGTTCCAGTTCCTAGCAGTGAACTGTGAAACTTAATATGACAGTATCCCAGCATGCACTGTTTGTTTACAACCTTGCAAATATGGAGCCCGTGCCCATGGAAGGCATAACACTGCCTAGCATGAACATTATGTGTTTGCAAATAGACATTTTATCATAAATAAAGTTCTCCTTGAACGATTTCATAGCTCCAGATATCAATGCCAATGCCTTGATTTCGGCATCTGACCAAGTCGCACCACGATCCACCATTTTACAACATTAGCCTAAAAATGCTATAACAGCATTGATAATCATTCTCAACTCCTTCAGCCGCCTGTTCCGAGTACTGTATGTGTAACGTCCTAAAAAAATTAAAAAAAAACATATCAGAAAGCATGTTGGGATATTGGAGGATACACAAAAACTGTAGTGGTATTAGTATCCGCACTTCTGACAACTGCACTACCTGATGCAATCTAATTTAGAACCAGGCTCAAGACTACCCCCTGAGGTGGTCTCGAGTCTGGTTCTCCAGTATGCTATTAAAAGCTGTGTAGTGTAGACGCTGACCTTATTTAGCACCTTTAAGACAGTTTAAAGGCAACTAATATGGTTTAAATGCATAGTGTGAACAGGGTCTTAGAAATAAAACAACAATTCGTCAGTATTAATAGGAACTCATAACAGAAGCACTCGAACACCAGCACTGGTAACCAAGGGGGATTTGTTTCAAATGGAAAATGAATGCAGAGAAACGGCCGGGGGCTTTGCTGGGACGTGAACAGGGGAGGCAGCCTTACAATAATTAGACGATGTCTTGAAAGCACAGTCTCCCCTGTCGGACATTAATGCTGCTATATCCCTTTCCAGCCCGCAGATTCAAATCAAGGGAGGCTTTATTTCAAATGGAAAAATTAATGGAATAATAGCCAAGAGCCTCGCTGTGACGATTCTATCCCTGGCACTGTTTTTTTTTTGGATGAATAATTGGAGAGGGCTTTAAAAATTTAGCGCCTTCCCAGTTGCCCGCTAATTCCACCCCCCAAACACACTCTGGCGGTATCTGACTTACTATGTCAGTTTTTGAGGATGTAACTTTTGTAAGCATTTGCGGAAAGAATGTTGATCCTGAATAGATAATATTTATCAGCATTGCATCAGAGCATTCAAAAAGTTGCACAATTTTTTTTTTTTTTATTCAGGAAATTCTTTTCCTGAAACTTAAACTCAATGAAACTTCTAGGAATTGTATCAGTTCCTCCAGTAAAGTAGCCCTGACATAATTAACCCTTTGACAACTGGCCATCTTTTAGACTGGAGACTGCAGGAGGGAGTTCAGCAAATTATCTTTCAATTGGTCACAAAAATAATCTATAGTGAGCGGTAAAGTAAGGTTGTTCCTAACGTTATGTGATGTGATGTAAAAAAAAAAAAAACCTACATTCCAGCAGCATTTAAGTCAACAACCAACTTCTCACCTCTCTTTCTGTCTAACCAACATTCATTTTGATTTACACTGTTTAGCCAGGACTGAGGTGGTGGTGAGGAGGAGTTCAACTCGTGAGCATGGCACAGTGTATGTGTAATGTTTAATATACCTGGCTGAGGCAAGCTGCCGGAGATTGACAGTTACCTGATCCAATCTTTGCTTACCTGCCCGTCAGGTTGGGAACGTTGCCTTCCTCTGAGAAAGCCGCTTCTTCAGCTTCAATCCCCACAAGCCACTTTGTCCTACAGGCTGGAGCGTCTCATCGGACATGGGTTGGGGTTGCGGGCATGTGAAATCAAAGATAAGAACACATCCCTTTCAGGCGTTGTGGAGAGAGAAGGGAGGCGGGTGGACACAGGGAATTGAGAGCGGAAGATGGGGGGTGGTGTATGATTAGTCTTGAAGTCGGGATGCCCCCTAGCCTTTTCTGTTCAAACATTTGAATTGATTAACCTGGTATGCGTTGGTGGGCTCCTGCAGATAGAGATGCGTCCTGCTTTCTACAGACTAGGGAATTGAGGATAGCTAAGTCCCAGTACATTAACTTCAGTGTATCAGAGTTTCAACCGTGCATTGAAAGAGTTCTGAGTTCCTACCTTTTGTTTTACCATACTATACTATACTATACTATACTATACTATACTATACTATACTATACTATACTATGCATTTACCATAGCGTACCCTGGTTTCTCAGGTTTATTAATATGCTTAATACTGTACTTCATTATTTTTTACAATACTTACATATACTTTACCATCCTTACACTGTGCTTTATTACACACAGTTGGATCATTTTCTTTCCGTTATAAATGCCCAAGGCTTCATGTAACGATAATTGCTACTTCTGCAGAGCCTCAGGATGAAACACACTTTTTAACTTTTCATTAAAGAAGCAAAACACCAAACTTTATTAAATTTTCATTCAATATGTTCCCATCTTTTCCGTTTTGTAATTCTGAGAACGAGCCGTTGTATTTCATCGGACACACTTCCTGCCTGGAAGGGATACAGCTCTTACTATCTCCTTGTTACCCAGAGCTGTGCCTACGGGCGACAAAATGATTGAGAGAAAAAAAAAGATATATATTTTTTTTAACATAGCAGTTTTTAACAAGCAGTTAATGATTCAACTGGTTGGTATTATGATTGGATATGTGGGTCCGCCATGTTTTCAGTTGATATATCCACGGTCCTCTCTTTATCTCCAGGTTAACATGATCCACGGTCAGTCTAAGGTTCATTGACATGGCAAAGACAAAACCACATATTAAACCACAGGGTTGGTTTTACTCCTCACACAAAACAAAATGCCCCTGCTCAGTACATGGATGGCAAATCTAAGAAACGCCAGTTCACAGTAGAGGGGACCTTTCCTCAAGGGGCTGGAATGCAAGGCTGGGTGTTACAGAGGCCCTGTGCTAATGAAAGTGACATTCCTCAGAAGAGACATTGAGGCCATTATAGATCCCATGGCTCTGCTATAAAGAACAGAAACACCCTGAATAAATCCTTTGCAGATCAGAAGCCGTGTCTGTCTTCAAATCCCTCTTCACTACAGTGGATTACCCTTTTACGGTATAAACAGCTTCACAAAATAATTAGTACATGTGAAAAATGTCTGAAATGTTTGTAAGCGCACCAGTGTACCTTACACTGTGCCCAAAAGGGGTCTGTAAGTGTTTGACAAATGCAGCAGTGGCACTGTTAGCAAAGCTGTCTGTGTGTCTTAGCCTTGCACTGTTTTAGAGGCAATTTATCATGGCTGAGTGGCTTTTTCCTTCCAAACAGGTATAAATCATTCACTTTGATTGCAGCGTTTGGGGTTTAAATAATTAAAGAGCTTTCATTTGTCAAGGTTTAGTTACTTAAAACTAGAAGCACAAGAGCAAGAGGTGGGTGGGTGTGTGTGTGTGTGTGTGTGTGTGAGAAAAAAACAGGGGGGACATTAGCTGTAACTGGCAGTCAGAGAAGTCCCAGCCCATCACTCCATCTGGTAACAGATTTGACCAACGCAGAAACTTGTGATTCAACTGCTTATCAATAGGGCTCCTCATCTTTTGACTTTGAAGTTTCTGGGTGTTTCAGAGCAATCCAACTGCTTTTGCATGCATTTCAATAAATAATATCATTAATATTTTACTTGGAATGGCAGAGGCACAGCTTAAGCCTTTTATAACTACATACAGTAGAATCCTACAAGCTTGTACGGTTGCCATTGATCACCAATTGACCGATTGTATGTACTACACATTGATAACTATGTGAACATGCACGTAGTCTTGAATATTGTATTACCAGGAAACATGCAGTTCCACTACCACTGATCAGGGCCACTCTAGCCCCAGCTATGCCAGGGTAGCTACTGCATAGTCCATGCTGGGCATGTTTTTGCCCCTGGCACTGTCATACAAATACACTATTTTGGGGTACTAGTAGGTGGAACTGGTCCAGGTTATCCTTATAGATTCAACAGAGAAGCAGATCCTGTGAACAGACACAAAAGACGAGTAAAGCTAGTATTATGTTCTCCTTTAAATAACTAATAACAGAGAGCATAATGGAGCAAGAGTGCCACCTGCTGGATCCATAAAGGAACAGCTCTATTACATTTCACTTTATTTTAATGTGATGGAGCCAGGTAAAAACAATGTGTTTCCATAAAGAAACACAGCCTGTTTTTGTTATGCCTTGTAATAATTTCTCAGCCCTTCCCTGGTAGGTTTTTCAGAATCATTATAACATGACACTAGTGCAGCAAGACCGCCATCAGCTGGACATTACAAAAATGAAAGAGTTTTATCAATTAGAAGGGACTTTGAAAAGTTCTGCACTGTGGGTGCAATACAATACTGCATTCTTACAATTTAGAATAAAAGAATGAATATTTTACAGCTCATAAGATCATTCATTATAACTGCATGACATATCATTGTAAATACAATGTGTGTTTTAATTATTCAAATAACAAACAATGCTAAAAATGATAAACTGCTGTTACAAAACATGGGAATTGAAAGCTGATGCAGTTCTACTTGTCTGTCTCCAGGGTTTGTGATCGTCTGTACGCATCTCCATCTGCTGAAGTGTCAGCTAATACTACGTCAAAATCATTCCCATTATTTCCCAGACTGAGAAAAAAAGTCTTCTACATTACCACGCCTGACCAGAGAAAACTGACACATTCGAGTGGTAAAGAATGAATATCGAGTCACCTTTTCCATCAGTTCAATAGAATGTCAATTGGATAAACAGTGGACACACTGTTCACTAGAAGCCAGGTAGCCTGACAGAAAGATACATCTCCAGGATATTTGATTACTACTAATACTTTTATTAAATTCAATGGAAGACCCATATTTGTATAACATATGGGAATATATTTACGTATTCATTGTATGAAAAAGAGCCCACTTTGTTGGATTTACCATGTATTTATTTTACTATACAAGGTAAATGTACTTTCCTTACACAAGAAGTACAGAGAAACGTTTACAAACAAAAAATACATATGCTGTGCATCTATGTAGAATGCATCAGAAGTACAACACACAGTAGACTGGTATGAATATAGTCATGTGAGAAACATGAACAGGGCAATCCAATATACAAGAGCACCACTGTAATACAGCACTCTCTGCTCGCTTGCACACAACAGTAGCTTTCTAATGACAGTGAAACACAATTCTAAAGTTCTAACAAGATTATTACCAGTAAAATGTTATGTTTTTTTTTTAATTCACAGTTTATAAGAGACTGTACTAAAAGACCACCTGCATGGGTAATTTTGGCTATTTTTGTACATTGTAAATGCAGCAAAACCCCTCTAGCAGTCTCCAAAATGCTGCCTTCACAAACAGCTGTTGCCAGAGGGCATTACCAAAACTAAAAATTATTGAAAGTTATTAAAACGTACATATTTAATTTATTATAGTAGCCCCTCTAACCAAATAATCAATGGATATGCAATGGTTCTGTACTACGAGACAATGGTAGCAATGGGCAGCTACAATTCTATAAACCACAGTGGTAACACATTTAGATGTGGAATCACAATGGTATTAACCAATACAAACTCTGGTAGCATATCAGTAAGAGTCTGCAGTGAAGTATTGCAACTTAATCCACGTGTGTGCTAGTGTTCTTTCAGGGCACAGTACTACACTGGCATTGTAATGTTATCTCAATGGGATTTTTCAGTGGGCTTTGTTATCTTCAGAATCTTTGTTCTTGATCCTCACACTGTCACAATACATTCTTCCTCACTGCTTCACCTCTACCAAGAGTCTTCAGTTGCATTGAACATGCTGTTGTACATCTTTTCTCAACAAACCTAGTCTGCCTAAGGTATCCAGTTGTCACCTGGCAGATGGTGATTAACTTATAATTATTTGGATTTTAAGATGTCCTCAATTTTGCGACCTTATCCTAACAAACATACATGCTGCTTACACACATTCTTTAACAGTCCTTCAGACCATTAGTGCACACGTTGTATACATTCCCTAGCCCCTGCATCGGAAGCAGAGAGTGTGTGCAAACAAGGTTGCATGCTCAGAGGGGTAGTTCCTATTTAAATGCCTTCTAATAATGGTAAGACAGTAAAATGGGCAAAACACATACCAGTGATTGTGTGTCTGTCCCCCAAAGGAACAAGGAGGGAATAGGTTGCAATGCAGTTTGTACTGATCTCTTTAATGAATAGTGCTGTGAAGCAAGTAGGAATCCCGCTGCCTTCGCTGTACATGACAACCCGGCCAGCACTGGTTATCCGAGACTCCTCTCTGCCCCCTGTAGATGGCTAGTTGTCCAGCATGGAGCGCTGAAGAGCCTCTTGCATCATAGCGTGCTCGTCGGCTGAATAGTCCTGAAGGGAGACAGGGGGTGTGAAAGAGATGCTCTGCTACTCTCAGGAATGCAGCACAGAATGAAAGGAAATTGGCATTGATTTTCAGCCAACAGACTCACAGAGCGACATTACTTAATCCATCAGAGCTACAGAAACTTAGTGCTTTTAAAAAATCCTGAATTAAAATGAATGAAAACTGCATACCACAAAAGTATCGTAGGAGAAAGTGTGGCGCATCTTTAAGTGCTGGAAGAAGTTGGCGCTCTTGTAGTTTGGGTCTCCCCATGGCATCGAAGCACAGATTGGACACACCTTGAGAAGAATACACACAATACATAGGTTTCGGTGCCACTGTATTTAAAGGATGTAAAGAAAGGAAGCCCTCGACCTGGGCTCACTCACCACCTGGCGTGGGTCACGTGAGTGCTGGGCATTGCAGTGTTCCACTAGCCCCTCCTGATCCAGGTTCTGAAAGCCACAGTATGGGCAGGTGAAGGTGAAGCGGTTTGGCACAGCGCTACAAGAGAGGGGACAGGATTTTTGAAATATAGCTTATTGTGAGTCACCTGCAATTGCAAATACTAAACAAAGTGACAGTTGTTCATAAGTGACGTTGCAAAAACTCAAGCATTATTCGTAAAACCTTACAATGTTAAAAACACCTGGAATTCTCAAATGCTGTAGTTTCAGACTAAGCATACATTCAAATCTGCCCCTGATCACCCTGTTCTATGGTAAGAGCTACCTGTATAAAGACAGTGTAGAAATGTTATTTTGCTTGAAGTTTGTACCAGTAAGAAGATTGCATCCTGCAGTTTGTCTGGGCACACTCATTTTATTTGCACATGGAGCTACTGAATGCGTGGTAGAGAGAAGTGTTGAACTTAAAGTAAACCTTGGAAAAAGCTGCTCCATACCTGAGTCGGGAAGGCTGTGATTTGGCAGTTGTGCTGACCCCTTCCATGATGTACTCCTGAAACTTGGGGCAGGCTGCAGTGTGACTGCGCATCTGGGACAGGTACACCTGCCGAGGAACAACCAGACTGGAATTACAGGTTAAACCTATTACTGTAAACACCAAACCTTTCTCTCCAGAATGTGCTGCACTGAAATCTCCCTGTGCCACTGCCTTGTTCTGAAGCTGTTATGTACTTGGGTATGACGGTGTGCAGTCAGTGGTACTCACCTGGCCTATTACAAGAGGTTGTCAGGGGTGCTCACCTGTGCACGACAGCCCTTGCAGGTCCCCTGGGAGTTCTGAATGTGGGCCTCCAGCCCAACAGAGGCTGTCCATTTGGTGAGCGCAGTCCGGCACACGGCACACACTGGCTTCTGAGGACGCAGGCACTCCTGCAGACAGCTCGAGCAGAACCTAAGAGAAGCAAAAGCAAGAAGCATCACTATTGGGGGTGGGTGGGAAGTGAAGCAACATTGTGCCACAGGGCTGCACCTATGGTGAATACAATGTGCTTTTTCAAAATGTTTTCAGTGAGAAAAACTCAAAGGTTTTTTTTTATGTGGCCATTGCTATGGGGATAATACTGTATACGATGGCTAATGTGCATTATGCTGCAGTCCTTCTGGCAATGGGTCTGGAACGTGCACTGGTGGAGAAGCAACATCATCTTGTGATTACGAGCGGGCAGGCTTAGTGGTAAGAGTTCATAAGAATCAATGTGGACCCAGTGTTAGAGATGAGAGAATGGGAAACATGCTGCATACCATCACCTTACACATACCTGCTTCTATACATTCATAGGGTAATTGTGTTGTTAAGCGAAAAAAAAAACTAAATCAAAACCCTCCGTCAGATGGCTACATTATCTGCTTTCATGCAACTCCCTTTTGTGTTATGTGCATAGTGCACACCAAATGACTTGGTTCAGAAGGAACTGGTAAAGAATGAACTTACACAACATATGTTCAATCCACTTCACTACAGGTAACATCTGCGTATGTCTGATTATTTTGATGAGGAATAGCCATACACTGGACCACCAAAAGCTTTGTGATGATGACTTCACATATTCTCAGAAATGTGAAGGTGTGCTTTGAAAAATATACCGGCAGGTTACATATGAAGGCACGTTATCCAAATGCTTTGTAAAACACTGTACTATATACTGAAAAGCAAAACAAACAAAATACCCTGCACAAACTGTGCTGTCTGTCGTCCATTGTAAAACATTTTGATTCTAGCCAACTTTACATTTTAAATCTGCCTTTTTCACAGTATCCTAAAATTACCCAAATCAACCAACGAAACCTCCTTCCAGGTCTAAATCAGTTTGTTATTTAATGATACCCAGAAAACATGGAGGACCCTGCACCCTGAGGGCTGGAATTAGGCTCCTCTGCCCTAGACAGTCTCAGCTTGTTACCTTGGAAATAAAAACCTGGATCAGAATGGCATCTCTATTTCGGAGTTCTGAATAGCGTTGTTAGTTGCCCACTCTCAACACCCTCATTCCTTGCATTACTTCCTTGGCCTAGCCGCTTTTTGACAGCCCTGCTACCCACATGCTCACCCACACCCATACTGCAAAGTTGTTCAGCCTAGGTGAGACATTCCAGCTTTCAAAACTATATCATTTATAGTAACCTAATTCAGGCTGTCTTGGACTGTGAGATTTTGAAATTATATTATTAACAATAGTAAATGATTAAATACATACATAAAAAACATATATCAAAGTATCTATTTATCCGTCGCTCGCACAATTGTTTTTAAATAAAACTTTATATATTGTAGTAAAATGCAACTATTACATGTCTATCCACAGTGTATATGCCTTTAGAGCTAGTTCCAAAACCAAGAACAGAAACCTTTTGTTTCATGTAGGTAAACGGGGAATTGAAAGTTAATGAGCATAACAAAACACCAGCAATGATGTCTGTGACATGTAGTCTATAGACCATCCACTCACTATCCATTTTATGTCATCAAGCCTAATCATAAACTACAAATCCCATAATGCAACATCGCTCCTCATGTAAACAAAAAGAGAAAGTACCAAACACGGATCATTTTTAATAGGTGACCTGTCATTATTAATTTTTTTTTTTTTTTTTTAAAGAAGAATATTCACAGCTTACTTAAAATCGGCGAGCAATGATTGTGTTAGATAATTTTAAGCATAATCTATTCAACCCGAATTCATTGAAGACAGCGTCTGAATTGATGATAATAAAAACAAAACTACCGAAATAGAAACACATTCCTGAAGGCAAAAAGAAAAGAAAAATGAGGATCAAATGTGTTCACTCACGTGTGACCACATTGTGTGGTCATAGGGCGATCGTATATCTCAAGGCATACGGGGCAGACGAATTCTGATATGTCCCTCTCGCCTTCCGCGCCGCTGGTCTTTTTCAGCCCTGACTCCAAGCTCCGAAACATCGCCATTTCTCACTGTCGGTTGCTTGCTGATCTGCCTTTTCCGTGTACAATATACTAGCGTCAGAGCGTCAAGCCGGCTGTAGGAGGAGCGAGGGCGACGGCACCAGTATAAGAACATAAGAAAGTTTACAAACGAGAGGAGGCCATTCGGCCCATCTTGCTCGTTTGGTTGTTAGTAGCTTATTGATCCCAAAATCTCATCAAGCAGCTTCTTGAAGGATCCCAGGGTGTCAGCTTCAACAACATTACTGGGGAGTTGATTCCAGACCCTCACAATTCTCTGTGTAAAAAAGTGTCTCCTATTTTCTGTTCTGAATGCCCCTTTTTCTAAACTCCATTTGTGACCCCTGGTCCTTGTTTCTTTTTTCAGGCTGAAAAAGTCCCTTGGGTCGACACTGTCAATACCCAGACCCAGAGAGAAAACTTGGCACTGGTGGAGTCTAGTAATCCCGCTTTTGGTTTGAGACAGTGTTGTATTACATGCGGCAAATTCTTTTGGGTTTTGTTGCCTTGAGAACTCTGTTGCTACCGAGGCTTCAGAATGGCTATTCCCCATTGCAAATAGATGGTGCAGAAAGCGTATTTAGACCTTTGGGTTATTTTCCATAAGGTTTTAAAAATCTACCTTACTGTTTTCAATAGATGGTGTGGTTCCCATACTTAAGTATTTTCATTTCAATAATGATAATAATCGTTTTTAGTTGTTATCATAGAATTGCTATTATAATTTGCCTATGGTTAGAAGGTCGTTATTAAAATGTCAATACGAAATGTTTAGCAATAATACTGGAAGCTCATCATGCACCAGACTATTGTAGTTTAGCTGTTTCGACCCCGCGCGTTCCCGTTGGCTATTTCCCCGAGCGCGCTGCCGATGCTTTCCGGGATGGCGCACGCATGCGTACAGAGGTATTGGGAATTTCCAGCAGAATGCGGAGGTAAGGTGCTGAGTGTAGTGTGGCGTCTTCACAAAACAGCTTCTCTCATTCTAGCGAAATGTGACCAACTTTACAAAAACGGGCTCGTAGCAGCCATAGTCTGAGGACTAGGGCGTGTGTTTTTCAGAGTCCGTTTTATATTTTGAAATGGTTTGTCTGAGCGGTGTGTGTATTCAGAGAGGTGTGTTTATTGGTGGGGCCCGAGTGAGGCAAACCGAGGATTTTAAATAGCGAGTTTCAGTTTTGTTTTAGTTAATTATGAGGGGATCAGACCTGCTACAGAGCATTATTGATTACGCGTCGCTGTTGAATTATTTGGATGAGTGGGTCTCTCCCCCCAGTGTCTGGGAATGAAAAGGACTGGCAACCGGAACCTGCCCCTCTGTTGCTGCTGTCACTATGTAGAGATGATATAATTTAAACATGCAGAATTACTACTACATGTCAACGTGCAGATTGTTGGTTCTATAACAGCGATGCAGTAATATCAAAGGAAAAATAAACGATAGCTTTATTATTATTATTATTATTATTATTTATTATTATTATTATTATTATTTTATTTTATTTTTTTCTGTTGGCGTCTCCTCGACGCTTCTTTTCTGTGCGAGGCAGAAAAGAATTTGGGCAAGTGATTGAGGGGTGTGTACTGTGAATAATATCAATGGGCTGGCTGCATTCCTTCATTACAATGATTAGGTATACTAGTTTGACCATATATAGGTATAAGCATTAGATACAACAGTGCCTGCCAATATGGTGCCCCCTCACTTGACTTATTGTCTTGAAGCAAATGGATTAATTGACAACATACATTTTGCAATGTTTAAAAGCTGCTTTCAGCTGTTAGAAGCTACAGTAGTTTCAGCCAGGTTAGGGCTTACTCTATGTAGTGGGGATTCCTTTTTCAGATGCTTTTGTGTCCTCCAAATTACTTTGCTGAATATTTCCATCTAGAATGTCTTCTGGATGCATCTTGCTGGCCTGGCGTGGTAGAACCACAGTGTTATGGTAGATGTTTCTGTGTACTTCGTAACAGCATCTTTTGTAAATATGCATCGTATAGCCTATGTCTAGCATGATAGAATTATACGGTTATAGTTACAAATTAAATACTTTTTTTTGTGGTATGCTGCACAGGGGAAAGGAAAACATGCAAGACACAAATGACCACAATTAATCAAAAATAATAATAAATAGTACAGAATAAAAAAAAAAAAAAAAAAAAAAACAGAATGACTTTGAATAACATGTTACATAACCTATTATTTGAACGTCACTTACAGCTGACGTTGTCCAACCAGTAGGGTTGGCCTGTCTTACTGATAGGGAATACCTTCAATATATATATATATTATATATAATATATATATATATATATATATATATATATCTGTTCTTTTCACTTATGCTCGTCAATGGCAACTACCTTGTTACAGAGGTAGCCTCCTGAACTTTGTGACCTTGTCGATTTGTCCAGAGGTCTGTTGGAGTATTCATCGTTACCAGTGGAATACCCCATAGATTCTTGCTGAATTAAGTTATTCGTAGGCATAGAATCCGGGCGACTATGAGAGTTGTGCAGTGAGCATCTCTGGTGCCCCTAATGGATTCAAAGCTGCGAGAGGACCTGTTGAAGAAGTATGTGCAATCTCTGGAGTGTCGGCTGGAGGTGGTCGGAAGAAGAGGAGGACAGCAGCAAGGGGTGGGTGAGGCCGGTCTTTGCTCGGCCGCCACAGCACTACTTAGTCTCCACCAGGTCGATCCAGCTCACCGTTTCCAGCTGGTTCGCTTCTATGAAGTGTCAGAGAATGCACTGCGCACACTGAGAAGCTCCAGCTTGCAAGGGCTGGAGACAGCCTTTAATACACTGGAAACGATCTGCACCAACCTTTTGCTCTACCCTTGGAAAAAAGAGTTCCGCTGCATTAAGGTATGAGGTACTGCACAGCAAAAATAATATTGATGCAAAGTAGCCTAGTGGTTAGAGATAAGGGATTGGGAGGCATGATTTCGTAATGGTTGAAGTTCAGGGAGTTGGAGACAAGTTGGTCTGTTGGGAAAATGTGGAAACCGGCTGCCTATAAAAGCTGAACAACTTGGATAGAGGGTGAGCTTGTGTTTAGGGCTAAGGGATGTCAATCAGATGTTTAAAAAATAGTTTCACAACAATCCAACCTACAGAGAAAAATGGGAGGGAAGAACTTGTATGTGTACAAGTCTGTCTGTAACTTCAGTAACAAATTCAGTAATAAGTCATTGCTTGCAGCAATTGCTCTCAGTTGTTTAATGCAACCTGACCTTTAACAATCCTCCTATTTTCGCTCTGGCACTTTAAAAATGTATTTTTATTTCTTCCCCTCTGTCCCTTCTAGACTTTCACTGGCCCTTATGTGTACTGCCTGCAGTCAGCTTTGTGTGACTCAGACCTTCGCTCCTTGCTGCGCTCCATGGGTTACTCGCGAGACCAGGAGCTACAGTTCCATGCCAGAGAGCCTACTGGTGGGATAGCTCAGCTACGTCAGCTGGCCTTTGAGCTGTTCCTGGCACAGATGGAGTGCCGCTTGCTGAAGGAGCTGGTGGCACAAGCGGGTGGGAGCTCTTTAAACATGGAGGTGGAGGCTGTTGAGATACGTCGAGTCAGTCGTGAAGATGCCAGAGGCTGTGCTGACATCCTGCGTCGCAGAGAGGCTTTGACAGGGGAGGTGTCCCGGCTTGCTGTGCGCCGGCCTGAGTGTGAGCGGGCCTACCTGAAGCAGCGAGCAGATCGGCCCTACAAATCGGTGGACGTGACAGATGGTGCAGGTCACTGGCAGCCCTCCAGCAAGCCGGTTCTGATGACCACGCTCAGCCTCCGCAAGGAGCCTCTCTTTGTGGATGCAGAGGAGGACCAGCAGGATGAGATCATTCGACCCACACCCTCTCTGCTGTCTGCGACAGGACCTGCTTACAGCCCTGTGGCCGATTTCTTTCCTGTCACATCTGCCCCTACAGAGCCTCCCCCTCTTTCCTCATACTCTTCCTACCACCTGCCCTCTCTTGATGAAATCGACCTGTACACAGACCGAGGTGGCGGCTATCGTCTGCCTTCGAAACAGCAGAGCAGGGACCCTAGAGACAACTGGGGAGGCAAGAGCCCAGCTGCCCCATCTGTTAATGTGAAGTGCCAGGGCTGTGGTGTGGGCAGCACCAGTGTCATCGCCTGTCAGAAGTGCGATATGATCCTGTGTCCTATCTGCCATGCAGAAGAGCACTCCCCATGCTGTGGGCTCCAGGACTTCCCCAAGGTTTCACGTCCCAGCGAGGGGTACCTGTCTGGTAAAGAGAAGTTGTACATCTGTTCCAGCACTCCCACCCAGTCTCAACTCCCAGACAAGCCCCAGTCCAACCCCAAGCTTTTCCCCAGTAAGGTGAGCACCGCCAGCAGCGGTAGCAATGGCTCGCGCTGCGGGTTCTGTAACAAGCCAGGTGCCACCCGCACATGTCTGCACTGCTCCAAGGTGTCCTGTGACAGTTGCATGACTCTCTATGCTAAAGACTTCTGTGGACGTAAGAACACACCCCATAATTTTGTGCCGAACAACCATCTTAACTACAAATGCAGCTCCATCTCTCACCTGGTGTATCGATAGGACGCATACTACTCTAGGCACTTGTTAAAGTGGGGTATTGGATCTTCATGTCCTTCAGGGGATGTCATTACCAAGGAAGCCAGGCAAATAATCTTCATGCTTGCCCCATACTGTTACCAGTCTTTCCTGCTTGTTTGGAAAACTGTCAGGAGACAGTCTAATTATTGTACTTGCAGGGCTAATTGAGCTGTATTCACAACCTTCAGCTAAAGTGTACTTCCAGACTCATCTCGCATTTGTAGATGTAATGTAAGAAGTAGCCTCCATTTGAATTTTAGGTAACCGGGTCTACACATGAGCTTGCAATTACACCTTCAGAATCTCTGTACCAGAGATACTCTTGAATTCAACTGGAGAACCCATTGACACTAATTTTACCTTTGCAGTAACAAGAACAAAACATGCAGCTTCTTTTGCAAACATAAGCTTTACTTAAGTTATCTACACAGTAACACAGTTTTACAAGCTTACCCTGCTGTTTGACACTTCGCAGAAACCATGGTAAATCATTAAACTGCATTTCTTGATCTTTATTTATGCCTTGACTGGGCTGAGGCACCTTTCTCAACACAAGCTTCTTGATGTATTGTACTGCTGTACTACCAATTTAATTTTAGACCTCTGAATTCCTATCACGCCCAATCGGCCTTGAACCGAAGGAAGTAAGCA
The DNA here is from genome assembly GCF_017654505.1 of Polyodon spathula. Taxonomy (NCBI): domain Eukaryota; kingdom Metazoa; phylum Chordata; class Actinopteri; order Acipenseriformes; family Polyodontidae; genus Polyodon; species Polyodon spathula. Next base: position 9,122,051 of record NC_054541.1, on the reverse strand, counting down.
ATGAACATAATGTTTTGTATGTGATTGTTTAATAAAAAATATACAGTTACACGGATGAAGGCACAAGTCATTTGTCAACTTGACCTTAAATATATATTTTTTATTATCTACTTGATTTTCTTAAGTTTTATTGTTAACTTGATGCAAGCCCAAATTGGCTTGACTGTTACTGTGACAGAAATACCTGTGTGTTACAGGAAGTTCATAATATATAGTATAAAATGGAAACTTGTTTAATATTTAACACTTACTGTGTTGTTGTTGCCTTTTTTTTTCCATCACTCCTGTAATCTTCCCCCATTTAAGTTTTAATCATTATGTTTTCTGCAGCAGGAAGTGGAATCCAAAAGCCTCTATGCAAAACAAACTGGGAGAAATATGGATTAGCTGGGGATTTCTCTACAGAATAAGGTGGAGTACTGTGGCTGTTCATTGGATGCCAGTAGAACTTCAAGTCATGGTTCTATACTGTACAGTACTGCTGAAAAATAGAAAACAAGCCAGCCTTTTATTTTTGCTTTGTTTTTGTTTATTTTTTCCATCATATATACCATTTGTCTAGATTGGTGAATGCACAAATAAGAGTGTTAGGGTCATGCAAAAGACAGGTAGTTCTGAGTAGCTCAGGTGGTACAACAGAACTCTAGGGTGTGTGGGGGGGCATGCATCGAGTTTGAGTCAAAGCATGGGCACAAGCATCAGAGATTCCCCTAGCTAGGAGCACGTACCAGTTCAAAATCCTGGGAAGTCCAGTGGAGATGAACAGGACACTGGTCACACCCAGGTATTTGAATAGTACATTTTTATAAGGAGCCTTGGTGTGCTGCCATGGCTTTACCCATCTAGGTTACAAATATATAATTGTAGTGCCGTTTGCTTAAAATGTTTTCTAGCATCACTATTTGAAACCATAACATATGTGCAGTACTTTGAAAAACTTCCACCATATGAGCTAATCCATATAATTCCCAGTTACTACCAAAACCTGTATCCATTTAATAACTTTTTGCATTCAGGCTTCAATGCCAGCTCCCAACAAGGGCACCTTTTGATCTGTCCATGCAGTCTTTCTTCTTACCTGTGCCGTTTTGTGGAAACAAAATAAAATCTAAAAAATACACATTTGAGAAAACCCACAAAGTATTACAATCAAACAAATCTTTCTTTTCAGCAGTTCAACTCCGGTATCGCAAATTAAGGCATGATGGGAAAAATTGGTTTATCGTTGCTCCAGTGTACCATGAGAAGCAATTGCAAGGACTTGCCACCAATAAATCTTGTTGGATGGTATCTCCTAGGCATGCAATGTTCATGGGATGTGTTGTTTGCAACATGTTACCCACTTGTGGCACTGCCCTGTCAAATACTTTTGATACTACTAGTTGTTGAAGTTCCCAACCCAAGCTGTATTTTGTAAATTCCTTGGCTGGAGTTTAATCCAATTAGGATACAAAAATATGATTAAGAACAACACTGAAACTCATTACAAGAAATTGACTTGGAGTTTTCAAGTTTGTAGAATTGTAGTCGTTGACCCTTTTAATGTCTGGGATTGTTTCTGGGCCTCATCTGAGTTTCAAAAGTAGACTTTGGGAGGCCTACTGTACATATAAATTTAATTATTTTATATTCACAATTTTACCCTCTTACATTGGTTTACTCACCTTGCAATAAGAGAATAAAGAGGGAGTTGATTACAGTACCTTATTGTTACCCACTGCCTCTGGCTGGTATTAGAACTGATCTGTGTTTGTAAAATAATGAAATCCGTGGGTTGTAATCTGATGGACACTTGATTGTTTGAGCCTGTTTCTGTATTTAAAAAAGAAAGAAAGTCTTCTGAAGATCCAGTTAATTGAACCCATCCCTGCAAAAAAAATGTCTGATTTATTTGTTTCCGGTTTATTTAGTAGGTGAGAGTGTATTGACAAACCAAATCAGTTTTGGGGCTGACCCCGTGAGGGGTGTTACACTTAAACCTGTGGAAGTTTAAATTGATTTTTTGATTGGAAGTACTTTATTTGTGGTATTTAGTGTTGGTGTTGTACGCATTAAAAACTCGTAGTTTCTTGTAGTGACCCCCCTCATCATTGCTCACACTCCTGCACCCGTACATGTCTAGCAAAGCAATTAATGCTCTCTGTACATAAGATACAAAGACTGATAAAGCTGGGTTTATTTTGGGGAAAATAGCCAAGTAATTTGTTGGTGAATCACCATTTTTATAATACAATGCCAAGAATAAAACACTACAAAAACATTTGTCTTGCTTGTCTTTTAATCTACATTATTCAGCCCAGTGTAAAATAAACCTGTTGATCGGATTCTTTGTGCATTGCGAGTTCATTACCTGATGATGAGAAAAGAATGGTTATGCAACGGTAACGGTAATATTATATAAATAATACTATATATATATATATATATATATATATATATATATATATATATATATATATATATATATATATTGCACATCCCTAATGAATGGTTATTTTAGAGATCTATACCTACATACTGTAGTCTATTTTTTTGCAATAGGGGCACAGTTCATATTTTTTTCGTAAGGAATAACCCAGTTAAGTCGCAAGAACATTTGTGTTTGAAAAAAGTATTTATTAGACATTTTATTGAAACTGGCCGCTACTGATTGTCACGGGTGTGTACATTGCTCAACCTTTCCTGTAACCCCCAAAACTGCACTTACATTGGATATGTGCTTCCTTGGAAGTGTGCATACTAATGTTGAGCAGCATACAAACATTAAACAGCTTTTTTAAATGTTTTATTGCAGCGGGAGTGTGCTGGTCATTTCAAATTGAACACTGAGGTCAAAATCGCATCTTGACAGCTTCTTTTGCATCTGTAAACATTTCAAGTTTTTTTTTTTCTTTTATACTGAGTATAAATGAAGTTGAAGACAAACACTTTAGGAATGATAAGTGCAATTGAGTTACTTTTGTTTACTATATGACTTTGGTTTTCTGAGGCATTTCTTTAATTAGCTCAATTTAATAAAAATTTACTTGTTTATTAACAGTGCAAATAATGTGTTCTTGCAATTCTCTGTCTTCCCCAGCAGACAGCCTCCTTGAGCATGTTGAGTGCCATTTTAGAGGCCCTGTATGAGGAACCTGTTTTAGGCATATTGCCTTCAATAAAACAAGTTTACCAATAGACCTCTGTATTCTGAACCTTTCTTAAAACTCCATTGTTCAAAACTCATTTTAATCAGATTTCAGGTCCATTCTTGAGTTAATTCTGTTCTGTTCGATGGGGGTGACAATATTAACTTAAAACACATTTAAAGTCTTCTGTGCCAGAAGTCACCACCAGAGGGGAGCGTAGCCTAAGGAACAGGAAAATGATAAAGTGAATTTGGCAGTGGCAGTAATAAATACTTTCAGTACTACCTGAATCACAGAGCTATCTACTATACATGTTGGAGTAGACATTGGGGGGGGGGGGCTGCCTTTGACATTGTTGTCTGTGCAGCAAGTGTGAATGAGCAGCAGCTTTGTCTGTGTGTAACGCACTGCTATTACCGATTCTGTACACTGCAAAAATCTGGATGAGAAACTGTTGTCACAGGTTCACAGTCACAGACCTGGCTAGAAGAGAAATCATTGAAAGAAAACATTCTCCTTCCTGATTTCTGAATGCAGAGAAAAGAACTCAAATCAGTGAGTGACTTGACCACATTCGTGTTGGCCCAGAGGCTAAAGGTAAAAAAGGCAGCCTTACTACACATTTAGTTCTGTACATAGCAGTGTCCTAGAAATTGCAAAAAAAAAACTTCACATAATATTTCATTTTATACCAATAAAATATAGACAACCAGAAGTGTTATTTAGGAATCATTAAAAAAAAAAAAAAAAAAAAAAATCAAACAACAAACATAAAAATGGGCAAAGAGCTGTTGTACATATTTGGGAATTTTGGCTATTATGCAAATTTAACTTATTCACCTTAGCAATGCTGAGTGATGAGAAACACTGTTTGTTTGGTGAGATAGCTGGTTTAGAAGGAGAAAGGGGAGCAAAGAAGAACTTGAAAATACCAGCTCTCAAGTAAAGTCCAGCTGAAACACCCCAACAGTTCAAAAAACCTAACTCTACTTTAAAGGACTTCAAAAGGAACTATACTGAACAACAATATAAACGCAACATGCAACAATTTCAAAGAGTTTACTGAGTTACAGTTCATATAAGGAAATCAATCAATTGCAATAAATTCATTAGGCCCTAATCTAGGGATTTCACATGACTGGGAATACAGATATGCATCTGTCACAGATACAGCTAATAATTGATGAATTAATTATGGACGAGTGTCTTACCATGTTTCAGGATGTAGACTCAGTCATGCAGTTGTCAGTACTGTGATGAACTAGGTTCCCATAACCTATAGTACATGAATCATTTCTTTAACCACCCCCAGGCAGCCAGGTTTCAGAGAAAGGAACATCTTTTAGGAAACGTTTATCAAATTTGAACAAGCGGCTCCCAAGATAGAGCCTTCATTTGCACAACAGAGGCGTCTCACAAAAACGATGTAAGACATAGATTCTGTGGTGTAAGGAAAACCCACTTCAACTTGAGTGATTCTCAAGATACTGCTAAAAAAGCCATGCTAACATAAGGGTGGATAGTAAGCCAGCAGTGATATCCCAATTCTCAGAAGGGTTAATACTGCTACTCTGTAAACAAACCAGTGGGAAGGGAAATGTTCTGTCAACACAGGCATTGTTATAGGAGGATGCTAACAGGCTGTTTTTGTTCTTAGAGTTTGAATTATAAGAGCAGGAATTAATAATGCCACCCGCCAGTACTCATTCTTGTTATCTTCATAAACACTCCTTGTCTGCCTTTTTCATCATAGCTTATTGAGAAGAGACTAAATCTACATGGAACTCGAAAACAATAGCTCTAGCTACTCCTCTTGTGGAAATGTCTGTCATCCTTGTGCTATACATCCCCAGTAGATATCTGTCAGCGTGCTCTTCCCCACTCCTTTCACAGCACTAAATCATCCCCGTGCTATACCTGCATGGATGACTGACATTCAAACAGACAAAGGGTTTCTTTCCTTTTTGTAACTGACCTATTCTGTAGGTGACAATTGATGGTGCGTTGGGTGTACTGTAAAAACCTATTGAAATAATGAATAAAAGTCAATAATGGGCTTTTTATATTGCCCCTTCATCTTCATCCCTGGAGAACAATGGTTATTTTGCAAGACCATGACATTTTTTTAATTTTCGTCTTCAGTCATTCTGCAAAATAATACTTTGAATGATGTGGTTGGTAAAAGTATCAACTATAACCATGCAAGTCTATCCAGCAATTTCAGAAATGTGTGTAACAAACATTACTTCTGTATAAGCTTTGATTAATGTTTACACCCTTCTTGATATAGGATATGGATCCAACCCTAGTTTTCAATTTATCTAGGCTGACTGGCTAGCTTGAGCAGAAACTGTCAGGTTTTATTGAACTTTTTATAAGAATAAGTATGTAAGATTCAGTACCATACGGTCATGAATTTCAATCAATATTGCATTAACATTGCATCAAAATGTGTGTTCTGGGACCATAAGAGTAGTTAAAAGGTTAAAAATATATATTTTTTGCATAAATACGTCTAGATTCTAATGATCGTTATTAACAGTGGCTTTCAAAAGTATTTTTGATTCCATATTGTAACACAATAAAATGTGGAAAAGTTCAAGGGGGGTGAATACTTTTGAGAGCCACTGTAAGGGTATACTGGCCATGGTATCCATAGTAACGAAAGATAAGAACTGAGGCCCTTTGGTTAACTAGGTTGACCCCTTTAGAATTCTCAAGACAGTGGTGGCGCCCCATATGTTATTGAAGCAAGGAGATATTGATATGTATGTAGGTTTGTAGTCTTGCAAGCTGGGTTACTGGCAGATCCTATTCAAGTTATTTTTTTTTATTATGAAATGCTGTTCTGTGAATATTCCAGATATTTTGAAAAAAGCCAAAGGTTGAATGAAGAAGAACGATAAACAAACATGACCGAAAAACATTTGCAAGTTCTCTCTCTGGATTAGCTCCACAATACGGGATGCAAACTGGCTGCACATCACAACAGGGATGTGCGCTCTGAGAGGTGAAAGAGGTTCAGAGAGGCCTGCTGGCAGAAAGTACATTCAGCGTGAATAATTAGGGCCCTGTCTGAAATCTGGACCTGCTGGTTTGATGGTGACCACCAGACAGCCTGTTTTGTGCTCTTTAACCTATTCACTATCCAGATTGCTATATCGAGGCAAGATTTCTTGCAAAGGCAGATTCAGTTGCAAGTCCTGCCAGTACTTTTTAGTCCCAGTTGAGGAATGAGTTGAAACCTTTGCATACACATGTGGAGAGTCAACATAGTCATAAGCAATTTAAAAATAAAATATCATCACTTTATATCTAAATGCACTTCAGGAGGTCTAAACGATGGATAAGAGTATTGGATTAAAGCTTGGAGAAAGTTTACGAAAATTCATGGCTCCTATCTTGTTCATCATGTAGTTTGACAGAGACAGATAGGGGGACATGAAAGGTGCTAAAGGTCCCAACATACATATGAAGGGGTGCAGGAACACCAATCCTAATTTACATTGTTGATGACTTCTTTGCTTGTTTATTTGCTTCATTTCCTAGATTCTGTCATTTTTTTTAAGTATAATGTTTAAAAGGATTTACAGTTCAGCCCTTATAAAAGTTATTATGGTATTGTTGCAGTTCTCATACTTTTTACATGTTTATACTATGCATTTACTATAGTTTACCTGGTTTGCTGTGTTTTTTTTTTCATATGCTTTACCATATCTCTCAGTTCTTTACAGTGCTTATATGTGCTTTACCATGCTTTCACTGTGCTGTATTACACTCTGACATGCTTTTACTATGGTAAACTGTTATTATTATTATTATTATTATTATTATTATTATTATTATTATTATTATTATTATTTATATATTAGCAGATGTCCTTATACAAGGCGATTTACAGTTGTTACACAAATCACCTTACAGATAAGATATCACCTTGCAGATAAGGGAGAGCTGGTGGAATACAGGTCTTTAAATGAGCTGAGAGTACATCAAAGGTCCTTTGACATTTCCAAGCTCATCGGATGGAAGTAGCAATTGCATTTTTTTGCTGCATTTCAAACTCTTTGTAAGGGTTCAAATCCAAACAGTGAGTAAACCTAGATGAACATATGAAAAATAGAAAGAGTTCAGAGCCATCACTTTAAGCAACTAGAATAAATAAATAATGTATGGATCAAGGCAGGAGCCCAAACTATGTCCACTTAAAAAGATTTAATGCAGGTTTGAAGTTATGGATCAATGTATTTTGCTGCAGACGGCAGAAACGACTCATCATGCATTTTACAAATAATGAAGTTTTTCTTGATCAGCTGTAACAATCTCTTAAACCAGCACTCCAAACTCTTATACCAGTAAGAAATCTATTAATATTATAATTCACATTCTTTATTGGAATAGCACATTGCTGGCAAGTATGCTCAACTGCAGGATCCTTTGTGGTATTTTTCATTATTTTAGAATGATCATAAGATGCAGGACATGCCCTGATCACCTGCTTGTTATTGGTGAAACAATCACCAGTTGACCTATATGAGGGCCCTTGGGGTATCCAATATGACAGTGTTTCTCTTGTAATCAGACTTACACCATGATATAGATGCAGCCTCCTCTATGTTCGTCTGATTGGAGCTAACTTCACTATACTGCCTTCGGGATACAATTAGACTGAAGAGCGTCCATTGTGTTCCGGACCCTGCTGAACCTAACTTGACTTCAGTAGGAAGCAGACCAGTGTCTTTCAACTCAAGGACAGATGTAATACTAAGAACGGCAATTAAATTAAGGCTGTGGCCAGATACTTTTTATTAGTACACATAATTTGCTTCCCGTGGCTAGTACCGTCTGCTTTTGAATTTCCAATCAGTCACTTTGAATCTGGAGTCAAAAAGCCACTGGTATAATGTTATAATTTTTTGTTTTAGCTTATTCTCTGGATATTCATTAATGCCACCTGCTGGACTCTTAACAAATTACAGCAGCAGAATGGTGACATCACAATCGGCCCCTACCCTCAGCCATCTAACGACATTCTCTTCCTCAATCTTTCACCTCTTTTCAATGAAAATGGGAATGGACTAAATTAGGGTTGGTAATGATTAGAGAACAAAAGTTGTATTTTTTAAACTTGTATATTCATAATAAAGCACTATATAATACATTTATAGGATCACAAACATCTGTGTATAGGTTATATCAGAGCTTGCAACACTTAAACAGACCTCTGCGTTCAGTCGTAATCCATTCACTTCTACTGGTCCCAATATTGCCCAGATACACATAAGTGTTTCCCTTCCCTTTAAGACGTTTTGTGGTTTGTGCCTAACATCAGCTACTATTGGTGCAGGAATTCGAATGCTCACAGATTGGCCCCTGTTCATATTCTGAAGACTAGGTTGTGTATCCTTGTATCTTCCCTGCTGTTCAAACTATTTTAGTCTGTGTAAGTTGTTTGCTAAAATGTTATTTCCTGCCGTGGTTTTGGATGTTTGTTTTTTTTATTCCTGCCCATGAAGCACACTGTTTTTGTTCCCAGTGAATTTCAGTCCCACACAGTGACCCTCTTGGGGTAAGTATAAACAACACAAATAAAACAATGAAATAAATATGTGCAGGTCTGTGTCCATTAGCCTCAGGGACGGACTCCAACATTTCAATCATGCCAAGCTTTGATCTCTTTATGGATTAATTTTCCTGTTGAAATATAAACAATGGCTTTGTCAAAGAAACCACAGTGACTGAATCCACAGGAGTCAATTGCTTGTTGTCCTAGCTGAAAGTCAATAACTTGCTAAGGAGAGGTGGAAGATTCATGGAAGTTGGCAGTGGCATTCTGAATGAATAATAATTTAGAAAAGTCTTAAAGGGAATTAACATCTCAAAGGGGTGAATCTGTTTTCTAACAATTCAGTTTCTTCTTCCTAATGACACTCACCCATTCATCACTCATCATCTTTATCCCTCATATAGACACAGCTTTCTAACCAATATCTTGTTAACTGTGTTAACTGTATGTGGTTGAAGCTTTACTGCTTCGTTCTTTTAACTTCGTTGCAGGCAGGGGGGTAGATGAATGCTGCTAGGTTGGATCACTAGGTCAGCTCATCTTCAGGGGGCGATGCCTACTTTACTTTCCCTGTGGTACGAGACCAGTAGTGTGTAACAGCATGTGCCAGTATGTAAAGCAACTAAAAGGTTGAATGACTGCAAATTTGGCAGCTGAAAATATTCTGAAATACTTCCACTTGCACTCGAGTCTTCAGTTTGAACGCCTTTGGAATGATTGACGGCTATATGAATTCCAGTACTATTCCTCAAATGTCTTTCACTTCAGTCGGGGAGGTCTTGTAGATAGTTAAAACAAACAAGCCAAGGATTACTGAATCGAAACTAGTAAGCAATCCTTGCTCAAATGTTAATATTTATTTTGCTAAAATGAATAAGATAGAAGCTAAATCAAATGAGATGGGATTTAAAAGTGGAATCAAAGAAATTAAAGGTCATCTGGATTTTGTTTTCAGAGCTCAGAGGGTTTCTCTCCCTTGGTGATCTACAATTCCTCAGGCCTGCTTGATGGATCGGTCAACTGGATTGCTCTGTGGCATAGACAACAGCCCGCACTCCCCTCCTGTGAGTTCCTAAGAACTTCAGAAATCTGCTTACTACTGTGCATTTCCAACTGAACAGCTCATCAGGAATTACTAGAGATTACACGCTGTAATTCCCTGTGTAGGGTATTTTATTGCACCGAAGATGTGCATTTCATTTCTGCTTCATTTTTTAAGTGTTTTAAATAAATTCTACCATCTGGGAAAGAGCTACAGTTCTTTAAGAAACACAAGCCTTTTCCTTTTTCCTTGTGGTGACTATGGATACCTTGTGATAAAGTCTCACACTGGTTACGTTAATATTCTATTCCAGCAAGAATAAGGAACAGAGTTCTGCTTGTGCTATATATTTCTGTTGCCTCTTTTTGTGGACCCCCATTTAGACTTCTACTGTTTATTTATTGAACTTGCTAGTCCCACTGATACCTTAAATAACAGCCACAGAGTCTTAATAAATTCCAGTTGGTGGAGAAGTCTCGAGATTGAGACAGCAAACCCTATGAGCCCGGTCCCTCAAACTCAGGGACAGTTGAGAATTCTTTAAAGATCACATGTGCTTTCCTTTCAGTACCACGATGTGGTTGTAGGAGAAAATAATCACTTTTACAGTAATCTGCTTGAAGCTTCATGCAATGCATGCTAATTAGAACTCCTGATGGAAATGGAAAAGTAATTTAAAAATGCCTCTTGTCTCAGCTCCTCCACTCATTCTTGCAGAATGTTCTCTCTGCTGAGGGCCACAAACTGGGACGCAACTCCAAATCACTGGGCAAGGGATGCATTGATCTTTTACAATTCTCCCTGCTTAGCTTTGGCAATCTGGTGAGATTGTAGGATTAATAATTGTGTACCACTATAGAAGAGAGGACCAGTCTGTATAGATTTTGCAGGACAGATCAATGGCAACATATTTTATTAGTTTACTGTTCCTTTTAGTGAACACTCATTTAATCTCTAACTTACAGCGTGATATAACAGTATTGGTGATATCTCATTTTCATTTTTAGACAATCACAAAAAGTTCTGTAAGATTTTATTTTACCTTGCTCTATCCATAACCCATTTTCCAACAGAGAGGGGGGGGATCTACTGAATCGTCCCCAGAGAAATGTATTCATTATGCTGATTAGTCATGAGTGTCACAATTTGTGTTTCTGGGCCAATGTTAAACAATATAAAAGCCATCTTCATCAAACAAAAGCAACAAGACTCTTAATGAGACAGACTCCCTTTAAACAAAAAACCCCGCTAAATATTGGAAAAACGGGACAAGCTGAGCCAGAAAAATTTTAATCACCACTAAAAGACATGGCTGCACTCAACCATTAGCGTTTAATTTTACTGCTACAGCTGCATGGAATATGCACCCTATAGCCTTGGCCGAGCATTGTCCCGGGAGGGGGAGGGGGGTTTAGGTCGGCCAGGGTGTCCTCGGCTCACCGCGCACCAGCGATCCCTGTGGTCTGGCCGGGCACCCCTGCGGGCTGTAACCTGCCCAGAGCAACATTGTCCTCTGACGCTGTAGCTTCTGGGTGGCTGCATGGTGAGTCCACAGTGTGAAAAAAAGCGGTTGGCTGACAGCACATGCTTTGGAGGACAACATGTGTTCTGAGCCTGAAAAAAAATTCAACTTGGGAGAAAATAATAAAAATAATTGGCAATGACTAAAAAAAACAAACAAAAAAACATGACCTTACTTGAAAGCTAGGTTATCATTATAATTTGCTGTGTAGCAGAGCTGCAGGTGAATAGAAGGAATCCATGGAGCATTGGGCTATAAAGCCATGTATAAATGAGGCTTAGGGAACGTAGGAAGCTGAGATTATTCAAATACATTATACATGTCATTGTTAATGCTTTATAAGGTCTACTAATAAACATCTTATTAACCCTCTATAAAAGATTAATAAAGTGTTTATTTTTTGACCTTATTATAAAATGCTACCGTTTTAGCTCAGGACTGATTCTCTTTTGGTCTCAGTGTTTACAGTGGTGGCCAAGTTTTATGTTTTATGCCATGAAGCACAGACCCCTATTTGCTAATCAGTTTAGCTGCAGTGATGTTCATCTGGTGTTGCAGGTTCTGTTGTGCGCGTTCCACTCATTGCTATGCATGGTGCCTCTGCTGCTGCTCTGCTCTCCCTCTTCCTGCATTGCTGGTAATAAACTTCCCCTTCTACACTCCTGTAAGTACTTTATCTCCTTTTTCACTTGACACAAAGAGTATCAGCACTCAGGAGTTGGTCACTTTTATTTGTGCAACATCAAGGTTAAAGAACGGTTTAATCAAGGGTTTTCAGAACACAGAAGTCAGCAACACAGGCAAAAGGGCTTTAAAGATATGACTGCGTAACCAACATAGGGGTCTTTGATTATGCCATACTGGAATTTTAGGATTGAGACATCATTAAAAAGAAAAAGCTATATGAACATAATGTAGATGTTTTATTTAACATCATGTAACAAATAAATTACAAAATGATATTGTAGAAGTCTACCAGAAGCCGTAATAGTAGTGCAGTATTTCATGTTAGATTTCCATGTCACATTTAAAAAATGTGTCTGGTTTTTTTTTTTTCTAACTATAGGGAAAACTACAAAGCGATATGTAATTCAATATGTTAACCTAACATTTCAGCAGGTTTCATTTGACTTTATGAAATGCGTTTATTCTACAGGGTGATGCAAAACCACATCTGTACACAAACATGGACTAGCGGCGTGCAACCTTTGCTATCTCTGTGTCCAGAGGAATCAGGTTTAAGAGAACATTGGTGCAGGGGTTATTAAGGTGCAAAAGAAGGGATAAGAATGAAGGGTTTTAGTGTTCTCTGCGGCGTGACAGCGATATTAAGCTGTGTTTTTTTATTTTTATTTTTTTATTGAACCCATCACTTAGTGCCTGGGCTAGAGTGTTTGATTCAAGGAGTTTTCTCCTCCACCACCCACTGCTCGCATCAGTGTCTGATAACGGTGGTATTTAAATGGAAGATTATTAATTTCTTTATTAATTACCCTGCATGATCCGTGTTGCTGGCTGCTGCTCAAGCACAGCTGGTAACTGGCACTCAAACTAAACCCCACAAAGGACTGCCACAACATTGTCAATATGGTTAAGGGTCACCATGAATTCCTATTTTATTTATTCCTAAAACAGATTACAGTGTTCAGTGGGGATTTAAATCCCCATGTTAATTTGAAAAACCCAGATCGCACTGTCACCGAGTTGACCCTGGTAGTCATTGTTCTGCTTGGCTCGTTTCAGTTTCTTTTGTGGTAAATCAAAGAATCAATTGGCTCATGACAAAAAGCTGCAGGAAACTAAACATTCTTTGAGACTGGGAGGCAAGTACAAAATCCACCCCACATCCACACTGGTTTTATCAACCCGAGACATGGTCCACGGCAAAAACTGCCTGGCCAGCCCACCTGGTTATCTCTTAACCACCTTTGTAATCTTTCAGTTACGTTCTCATCTCTGACTCCTAGAGGATTTCCTTGTGGAGTTCGTAGGTGAGCTGGGTGACCGGCGCCTCAGATTGTGTGGCTGTAGTGAGAACACGGGCAGTCCTGTGTAGCGGAGGTGCCTTTTTCAGTCCAGTGTCTGGCCAGTGCCGGCAGGTGGTGTGGTTCTCAGGCAGCCCGTTAGAGAGACGCGTGGAGTTGCTGAATTCCTTGTTCCGCAAAGCCTCCTTCTGCACTACCGGCCGCTCGCAGCAGCATAGCTGGGCACACAGACGCTGTCGGCAGTGAACAGCATCGTGGCACAGGAACTTGCGGAAGTTGGGTTTGAAGAGAAGGTAGATCACAGGGTTGTAGAGGGTTGAGGACTTGGCCAAGATGGCAGCGATGGCAAACGCCATAGGTGGAACCCGCGTGGCGTCTCCTAATGCCGCCCACATTGCCACCACCGCATACGGGCTCCAGGCTGTCAGGAAACCAATACATACTGCAATTGAGAGCTGAAAGAGAAGGTGGGGGATATCAGTCACCTGCAGTCAATCCTGATTATTCATTTGTTTATCATGGTACTCTGTAGTTTCAGATTCAGAACTGGAACTCTTGTCCATTACTGTTTCATGGAAAGCTGTTGCCTCAGCCTCTTTACCTTGATTATGAGCTTGTGGGCATTGCTGGTCTTGGTCTGAGGGGAGATGTGCTGCTGGACAGCCTGTTGTGAACCCCGCACAGTCAGCAGGATGAAGGTGTAGGAGGTGAAGATGATGGTGCAGGGCACAATGTAGCAGAAGGCGAAGAGAGACACAATATAGGTCATGGCGGACAACTCATTGTTGGGCGCCTGCCAGCCGATGCAGCAGGCTGTGCCATATGGCTCTGGCCCGTAATGACCCCACTTTGCCAAAGGAGCTCCTGCAAAGATCGAGGCGTAACACCACACACCCGCCACCAGGAGGCAGGCATGGGCTGATGAGAACTTATTACCTGTCAGCGAGGAAACAAAGGAGAAAAAGAGTGGAGAAGCTGAATACATTCTGGAACATCATTTTGCGCAGTTCAAGGTGCACCACATTGAATCTGAATTAATGATCACTTCTGGGCAATGACACAGCCCTACTAAAATTCTAACTTCATTTTTTCTTTTAGGATACATTCAAATTCTCTTTTTGAAGTAGTGCAATTTCCCCTCGCTGGAACATACTAATGAAGTTTATTTTCTTGAACTCAATGTCTTAGAGCTCACTAGAATGAACTCTACATTTTATGAACACGCTGAATACAAAGCATGAGCCCAATTAGAGGCCCAGTTTTTGAAACAATATCCCACTGCACTGCTAATTTCATAGCACAGTAATAGAGGTGGCAAATAATTGCACAACCTATGAAACAAGTTCAAATCAGTTGTCATACGACATTTAATAGTGTATGAGTTTCATTTTTTTTCTTTTCTAGTTCTGCTTGGATATGGAATATCTTTACATTCATGTGACCTATATAAACTGTACTATTTCAACTCATATTCAAAGATGCAAGTGTTTCACAAAGTGTATTGAAATATAAGTCTCCTGGGGAATAACATGTTTATTGTAAGTCATGGAAGATTAAAAAGAGAGACATTTCCATTGATTCTAGAACTGTCTATGACTCACCCTTGTGCTGGTGCAAATGAAGAGCAGCTACCACTTCATGGCAGACAAACATTTGTGACAACCAGTGGTACCCTTTTAGATTTATTTTCAAATCTGGCAAGTAGGTACAGTAGATGAGAGCTTATTAGATTGAGCTACAGACTGAGGGCAGAAAGGAACTCTCAAAGTCAGAAACCTTGTAGACACTGAATGCAGAATCTGAGTGTGGGTGCTTGGTGCTCCAGCAAGTGTCACGTCTGGGTTGGTTGTACCGGTACCTACCGTAGGATGGGTAGCACACTTTGAGGCAGCAGACAGAGGAGAGCACAGTGAGGTTGGTAAGGCTACAGACTCCAAAGAGAACACCACAGAAAGCATAGTATTGACAGGCGACATCATCAAACAGCCACCTGCAGGCAGAACGACAGCCAGTCAGTGCCTTGGTACGGGGACTGCTGGGAAGAACATCCAACTGTCTAAATACTGCAACTAAAATAATACTGGGAGCAGGATGCAGCTCGATCCTTCATTTTATCAGTAACTTCAAAAACAGTCGCTTAGAATTGTAAGGGAAAAATGGTATAAAGTCAAATAGACAAACAGGTGCCTTTTTCAGTAACTCAC
Source organism: Polyodon spathula (assembly GCF_017654505.1). NCBI lineage: Eukaryota > Metazoa > Chordata > Actinopteri > Acipenseriformes > Polyodontidae > Polyodon > Polyodon spathula. The sequence continues at coordinate 9,106,604 of NC_054541.1, read as the reverse complement.
TTCTGTAAAAAGAGAGGCAAAGGACACCAATACCCCTAACAGAGTTAATAAGTTGCCTATAGGACATGGTCACTTTTTTTTTTTTAACCCTGCTACCTGTGTGAGAAGGCGGAAGGGATAGCCAGTGGGAAGAGTGTCAAGGTCATTCCAAGGTCACTTAGAGACAGGTTGACGATGAAGAACTCTGCTGGTTTCAGGGAGTACTTCTTGCGATACGCCACTAAGAGCAGAACACAGTTTCCGAGCAGAGAGAGAACACCTTCAGGGGGAATGAGACAGCAAGTTATACCCGTGTCATTAGGGGCCAGTATTTCACAAGACGATGCATTTGTTCCTTCCCTTCAGCATAAGAACATTCTCACCTTGGTTTGCAGCTGATTTTTTAGTTAAAATATTTACGAGGACAAAAAACAGAGAACTGAAGTTTAATTTCCAGTTTTCTCCTAATACTTACTGTTACAACAAAGTTGAAGATGTTCTTCTCAATTGGACCCTATACTAATAAGAAATTAGAATTGAAAACCTTGGTTATCGCTTCTGTAATGTCAACTGTAACTTTAGGGTTAAAGTTCAGTTGTCTTCCTGGTGAGGGGGCATTGCTTACCAACCACACAATAGATCATCCCCATGATCACATCATTCTCCCTGGAGATGGTGGAAACAAAAAGGGTTTTTTCTGAGGCATTTCTCATCTGCAGAGAGAGAGAGAGAGAGCGAGAGCTAGAGAGAGAGAGAGGCTGGCAGTCAGCAGAGGCTGTTTGTTTAATTTAGAAGCGTAATAGTTTCAAGCAATGTTTTCAATATGATCTTTCACTTCTATGCAATGTAAAGTACTGGCCTGCGGTGACACTTATATTGTGCCTTGGCCGATATAACAATTTGACCAGTTTAAGGCATGGTGCAGTAAATAGCAACAGTTTCAATGCATATTCTGCAAATTTTTTTTTGAATTATAATGATTTTACTAAACATAATCGCTTTGCTAATAAATAAATATATTATATATATATATATATATATATATATATATATATATATATATATATATATATATATATATATATATATATAGACACACACACACACACACACACACACACACTACCGTTCAAAAGTTTGGGGTCACTTAGAAATTTCCTCGTTTTCCATGAAAACATACATGAAATGAGTTTGAATAGGAAATATAGCAAAACGAATAGGAAATATAGTCATTGACAAGGTTAGAAATAATGATTTTTTATTGAAATAATAAATGTGTCCTTCACACTTTGCTTTCATCAAAGAATCCTCCATTTGCAGCAATTACAGCCTTGCAGACCTTTGGCATTCTAGTTGTCAATTTGTTGAGGTAATCTGAAAAGATTTCACCCCATGCTTCCTGAAGCACCTCCCACAAGTTGGATTGCCTTGATGGGCACTTCTTTTGTACCATAAGGTCAAGCTGCTCCCACAACAGCTCAATAGGGTTGAGATCCGGTGACTGTGCTGGCCACTCCATTATAGACAGAATACCAGCTGACTGCTTCTTCCCTAAATAGTTCTTGCATAGTTTGGAGCTGTGCTTTTGGTCATTGTCCTGTTGTAGGAGGAAATTGGCTGTGCCGTCCACAGGGTGTGGCATGGCGTTGCAAAATGGAGTGATAGCCTTCCTTCAAGATCCCTTTTACCCTGAACAAATCTTCCACTTTACCAACACCAAAGCACCCCCAGACCATCACATTGCCTCCACCATACTTGACAGATGACGTCAAGCACTCCTCCAGCATCTTTTCATTTGGTCTATGTCTCACAAATGTTCTTCTTTGTGATCCAAACACCTCAAACTTTCGTTTTCGTCTGTCCATAACACTTTTTTCCAATCTTCCTCTGTCCAGTGTTTGTGTTCTTTTGCCCATTTTAATCTTTTCTTTTTATTGGCCAGTCTGAGATATGTCTTTTTCTTTGCAACTCTGCCTATAAGGCCAGCATCCCGAAGTCACCTCTTCACTGTTGACGTTGAGACTGGTGTTTTGCGGGTACTATTTAATGAAGCTGCCAGTTGAGGACCTGTGAGGCGTCTGTTTCTCAAACTAGACACTCTAATGTATTTGTCCTCTTGCTCAGTTGTGCACTGGGGCCTCCCACTTCTCTTTCTATTCTGGTTAGAGCCCGTTTGCGCTGTTCTGTGAAGGGAGTAGTACACAGCGTTGTACGAGATCTTCAGTTTCTTGGCAATTTCTCACATGGAATAGCCTTCATTTCTCAGAACAAGAATAGACAGATGAGTTTCAGAAGAAAGTTCTTTGTTTCTGGCTATTTTGAGCCTGTAATCGAACCCACAATTGCTGATGCTCCAGATACTCAACTAGTGTAAAGGCGGCCAGTTTTATTGCTTCTTTAATCAGCACAACAGTTTTCAGCTGTGCTAACATAATTGCAAAAGGGTTTTCTAATGATCAATTAGCCTTTTAAAATGATAAACTTGTAATAGCAAACACAATGTGCCATTGGAACACAGGACTGATGGTTGCTGATAATGGGCCTCTGTACGCCTATGTAGATATTCCATTACAAATCAGCCGTTTCCAGCTACAATAATCATTTACAACATTAACAATGTCTACACTGTATTTCTGATCAATTTGATGTTATTTTAATGGACAAAAAATGTGCTTTTCTTTCGAAAACAAGGAAATTTCTAAGTGACCCCAAACTTTTGAACGGTAGTGTATATATAGTGAACAGATTGGCCATAGATCGGGTTCGTGCCCCTTTAAAAATGTGACCCTGAAATAAAACTTTGATTTCTAAAGCACTTTCGCGTACTTATTCAAATATAAATCAAACAAACAAAAGCCTAGCTCTCTCGGAGCACTAACTAAACATATGCAGGTCCCTGACTGACAAGCAGGACAGCTAAGCTGTTTACCTGACATATAAACATGACAACAAAACACTACTACAAATTTATATAAAACCAAACGTAGGTTTTACACAGACCTTTACGACTTCCAGTCGGGCTCTTCGTTTCACATCAGCAGCAACAGCACTGAGCAGACTGTCTGCTTTCCTTAAATGCCCTACATATTTGACATATAGACATCAATGATTGATATATGGATTAATATTTGATATTGTAGCGATCTCGGTTCCCACAGGCCGGAGCATCACACAGGGTGAGGCTATCCACACACAGGCGGAGGGCGGGTGCGAACCCGGGACCTCTCGCACTAAAGCATGGCGCCGATACCACTGTAAAAAAGAGCCGGCTGCTTTGCAAGGCAAAGCACACAGACAAAGCTACACTGGAGTGTCTAAGGAACAAAAATGTAAATGTCCTTGAGTGGCCCAGTCAGAGCCCAGACCTAAATCCAATCGAAAATTTGTGGCATGACTTGAAGATTGCTGTCCATCAAGCTCCCCAAGGAATTTGACAGAGCTTGAACAGTTTTGTAGAAGAATGGTCAAATATTGCCAAATCTAGGTGTGCAACAGACTCACAGCTGTAATTGCTGCCACAGGTGCTTCCACCAAATATTAACTCAGAGGGGCAGTTATGATCTTTCAGTTTTGTATTTTTAATATGTAATTTTTTTTCTCAATAAAAGCTTTTTTCCCCTTAACAGTGTGGAGTATGGTGTGTAGATAAGTTTAAATGCATGAAACTCTGAGGCACTGACACAATCAAATGTGAAAAAAGCTCAAGGGGGTGTAGACTTTCTATAGGCACCGTATATGGGAATTAGTGGTGGCTATGGAAAGGGTTTATGGTTTTGGTACTGGTCGCATATAGACAGTATGTAAACTGTCCTGGATCCTCCCATGATTTCAGCTTTGTAATTGTGGAAATACAAATTACAAATAGGGAACCTATCACTGCAACACCCTGCTAGCTACAAACAATCCTGCAACAAGAAGGTTTAATCAATCTGACTTTCCAATCAAGTGAGGTGAAATGTTTAAAGATCTCATTAGACGTGCTAAGCATCACCACACACACAAGCATCCTACCATCAACACAGGTGACATCTGTTTAGAGTGCCTCTATGTTTCTGCACTGAACACTATTCTGCACTAATGTCATATTGTGACGGTGCAGTGGGTGAGGGTGTGGAGCAGACGTCACAGAGTCGCTTCTGAATGTGCCAATACCCTACCACAATGGTAGGGTGAACTTTATTAACAAAAAAACACAGTTCAAAGCAACAAAAATATAAATCATAAGTTCCAACAGAGCGAGTCCCTCTCAGCTCCTTGGGTGCACTGCTGGGGTGGTGAAAAGTGCAGGTGCTTAAGTGTCCAGTTCTGTTGTCCGGGGTGTGTGGTGTCCAAGGTGAAAAGTGCTGGCAGTGGTGCGGCAGCTCCTTGGCGTCAGGGATCACTCTGACAATAAACATAAACACGTAGCACAAAAATAACCAAATAAACAAACACACAGCTCAGGAACATAGCTCCAGTATTACCTCAACAAGCCTCGCACTTACAAAATGACAGCCCTTATATACCAGGGGACTCCACCCCATGATCAGCGCGACTCAGCACACCTGCCAGTTGTCTAATGCAACACAGCTGATCACAGTGATTTTGTCCCCTAATATGGTCATTCCACCCTGCACCAAGATGGCCAACTTCCTTTTCCGCCCATCTCTGAACAGGCATGCAAGTACCTCTGCTTAGTGCCCTCTTGGGTCGGGAGGTAGATTTGCAGCTCAGATCCTCATGCTCCCTGTCACACATATGAAGAGATTTTAAAACTTAAACCTTTTGATAGAATTGGGAATTAAAATTTTACTAACTTACCAATTATTTATCTAAAGTGACATAGGGGGAACTATACATAAATAGCATTATGTGAAAAATATTAGGTACATTTCTTTCCCCTAACTGCTTCACTTGGGGTTCAACAAATACATACAGTACAGCCATTTTAATTTCATTCCGACTTAAGTTATTTATTACTACTGTATGTCGTAATAATGCTCAATGTTTAATATCATGATTTGTTTCACATGTTGTAATACATATTGCTATAAGTAAATGCTTGGTGACTTTAAGACATTATGAACAAACAAATACCAAGTAATTAATTGAGTATCTCTCCAGCATGTAAAACCCATGCTAAAAGACTTTTAAATGTGTATCATTTCCCTTCCACAGTGGTGTACGATTTGTACTCAGTACAAAATACTTGACCTACCCATGAACTAGTAGAGACTGCTTTGCATATTACATTGGAGCAGTGTGAAGAAAGTGGCCTATTCTGCTGAGAGCAAACCTGGGTCCCCTGGTTTCAGGCTGTCTTAACTGAGTGGCTAAACTGACGATTTATCTGTCATGTTTTCTATAAGACACCCCCAGAGCCTACTAATAACCAGATGGATGTTAATTTCTCCCAAAATAAGTTTTTTGGAGAAATGGCAATCTGTCGTCTTTATTTCTATAAAATATGTTTTATTATGGCAGAACCCAGAGTACAAACAGTATCATTTTAGAGATATTGTGAATTTAAGCCACAGGGAGCAATGAAATAGCAATTGTAAAGTATACAGTGCACAACTCAGTACGGAAGAAAGTGATAAAGTCAATGTGAAACAAAGAATTCGTTTTACTGGAGTCTTGAAGATTTGCTCAGCAATGATCTGAGCAGTAAAAACACGTTATTCTCTGTCTCTTGAGTTACAATCCAATTTAACAGCTTTTTATTTTCTACAGTGACCTTCCTCGCTCCACCTAAACATCTTGCTACCCAGTAAATACAGATTTCACCAATCCCCAAGTCAATATATCCTCCTACTTATAAAAGACTCTGATCCTCTCTTAGAAGACCATCATAAATCATACACAGCATGTGACACACCAAAAAGAAAAAAAAATGTTGTGTTGAATTATTCTTCATGCCCTTTGAAATCCTGCAATATTTCAGATTTATGAAGAGGAGATGCAGCAGAACACGGAGCCAGAAAGTCAACATAAGATCAGGAAGAGAGATATAGAAATAGAAGGGGGGTGATCTGAAGACAAGCTATCCCTGTTAGAAAACAAATTCCAATCTGCATGTTCTTTCAATCTGATACTATAATTCATAAATATATAAATAAATAACCATGATCTGATTTATTGATTTTATGCCAACAACTACTTTATCACATGATACCCAGCTAGTACCAAACTAGACCAGTGCTGTTCACCAATATAATTTCCAAAAAAGACTTCTAAAACCCTAAAGTCTGAGACAAAACACACGCAATGGTCTTCATTTCTCAATTCACTCCAGAGAGATGAGTTACTCTAAACTGAACATCCCAAACTAAAGTTTATTCTAAAGTAACCTAGTCCTCAAAAGGCACCAAATGGAATGTGAAGTGAAGTTGAGCCCTGTAGATCTTTAACATCTGATCCATCAATGCCAAACATAATGTATTTAAGCTTGGATTTATAATTAAGCAAAGTTCTGTGCATTATTGCAGGTGGTGGAAAAATACAGTAGCTCACCTTTCCCTGCACCAAACCTGATCTTCTGCAAGCCCTCTTCTGTCACTTACTTTGACTTGTTGGCTTACCCAATCGCATTCCCTTTATCCCTGCATCATCCCTGCATTCTTCTAAGAGAGCCATTATTGGGTTGCAGACATCAGAGTCACACACCTGAAGCAAAACACAAACACAAACGCCTCCAAAGAGTATAAATATAACACCCTCATCCACCCAGAGCCCTAGAGTCTCTAAAAGCACTAGCAAGGAAAAGCAGGAATCTAGTGAATGCATATGTGTAGGGCCTGATCACATGGCAATATGTTAAGGTTGCACAATATGGATTTTTTGTTTTGTATCCGGGTTTCAAGGTATCAAGGCTCCAAAACTAGGACACATCATGCAAAGGAGTTCCAGAATAAGGAAAGCCCACATTCTATAAGCTGTTGCTCCAAAGGAAAGCTTGTGCTGCTTTATTATACTAATACATAGGTTCATCCATGACGGTAAAACACTCAGTTGTTGTGAACACAGTGATCTAAAAGGATGGGTGTTGGAGACACTTTTCTGCACAGAAAATGGTAAGTGTTTAGAATGGGATACCCAGACATGTTCTGATGCTGAATCAGTGGGAGCTTGTAAGACCCAACTTAACAGTTTTTGGAATCAAACAGCTACTTTGGAAACTGATGGGACAAATGGCTTCTCGCTTGTACATTTCCTTCCGTTCTTAAATTCTCATATTCTAAAAATAAATGTTTCAAAGTCTTTCTCAAGACATTAGTCTTCATTTTAGTATTACTATAATACAGTGGTTCACAAAACCATGCCGTTTTAACTATTGTATGGTATTAGATTGGTATAGGGAGTCATTGATATGCTGGGTATATATTATCGAGGGGCTAAACTAAAAACAATGAGTGTTCTACTAACATGCACTGTAGACCAAACTTATTTACTTTTGATTATATGTTTTGGATTGTGTTTGAACTTGAGAAACAATGTGCATTACTGTCTTTGCACAGTGGTGTATGTATGTTTATTTTCTTGTAGGAGCCAACGTTGCCCTTCCTGTTTGGTACACATTTTTATTTTAGACTTTCACGTTGTCTATTTAACGTTAATACCTCAAGACAAATGACCCGGAGGCAAAATTAACTGTAACCTACTGTTGTGTAAGTTAAAAACATTGTAATCTATCATGGAGTTAACTCTATATCCTAATTTAGCAAACTGTGCACATGCCCTGCCAGCTGATTATGATTCACTTAAACTCTTGTCCAAGCTTCTATGACTTTCAAACTGGATTACTGTAATTCCCTTTGAGCTGGGCTGCCGCAATTACCAACGGACAGACTTCAGATAGTCCAAAATTCGGCAGCCAGGGCACTGACGCATGCACCAGAAGAGAGTTCAGTACATAAGCAGGTACTGCATCCTTTATCATCTCGATGCCTCTATTCTGCCTTCGTTTTCAGGAAGGATTAAAAAGGCCAACAATGAATTCTAGTTAATGGAGCTCTTTGATTGTGTTTTAAGATAAAGTACTCTGCTGCTTTGAGAGGAGATTTGTTAAAACATTCATTAACAGTCATTTGAATCATTCTCACGTTTCACTGCAACAGTTATCTATGTAAAATCATTGAATTGAAACCCTTGGTTATAAATGGTGATGGATGAAAACACCACCACAGTAAAAATCATTAAATATGATATAATTAAAGGGATTAAAGTTATAATGAAAACAACCCTCACTTAGTGCATGCCAGTCTCTTTGCTTTATTTCTCAATAGGGCTCATATCTTAATGATTTCATTGATGGCAGTAGTTATGTTTGCTGCTATTCAGATCAATTGAATAGGCTCTTGTTTTAGGTGTTATTATTAGGGTTTTCTAATCTTGATACTTTCGAGGAATATATTAGTGTGATTGCTTCATCAGACCTGTTTGCTAGTGATATGAAATTAAATTGAAAGACCATTTCAAGTAATCACTTTTATCTGACATTTTCTTTTGCTTCAACCAAATTCCACGTCCAAAAAAAAAAAACGATAAAAAATACATCGAGTGTATATATTATTGTAAATTATCAGCATTAGTATTATAATAATATGAATTAAAATAGCCTTTTAATATTGTTTGCGACCATATTTTTTAGGCATTTATAGATGCAGTCTTATTTATCTATAAAATGTCAAGAAATGTATTTTTATTTCAAGTATCAAAACTTTTACAGTACAAGGGAATTCAGTTCCCTTGGTTTGTTTCTTTGTTAATAATTGTGCGTGCTAAAACCTAATTGCCCTAAAGTCTAAAATAGAGTAAAGAGATTTTAGATATAAGCTTAGGAAATGTAGCTAAATATTAATTAATTGAATGAACATTAATGGGTTTACACTGTACGTGCCTCCCCTTGCTATGAACAGTATTTTTTGTCAGGTTACTATGGTTGGTATATATTAGAAATGTGTCCCTGCTTTAACTGGACGTGTATGCCATGTGTTTAAATTGTTACATACCCATGCACAAATGGTTACTCCCTTTCTGTCTTATCTGCTCTCTCACCTGTTGTGTCTTAAACTGGCTTGCAACAGAGACATGCATCTTTTATATATTACATAAATATGTCATGAAGGATATATGGAGAACAAAAATGATTAATGTCTTCATTCTAAAGTAGGATCCCTTTTTTTTTGCATAGGAAAAGCAATGGCATTAGCTTTGCAGGCATTGTTTCTGTAAATCACACCTCCTCAGCCAATGCCAATCACAACAGATTAGCTAAATCCTATCCAGATATTATAACAAAGTCAATTGTACATTAGTGTAGTACCTTTGAAAGGTCTGAAGCCAGTTCAATTGTTTATTACAGATCAATAACTTTGTCCAAAAAAACGAAGCTAAATTGAAATTTGAGCACGGCAAACTTACAGTAGAGTGGAGGCTGACAGAACTGCAATTGGTTGCATCGTAGTATTAGTGTAATTTACTTACTGTCATTATTTTGTAAGTGGCTAGGTGTAAATACTATACATAAATTCCAACAACTGGAACAGTTCCATTCTATACACAAGACATACACACTATACAGATTTTTGTTATTTAACTTGGCAGGATCTATTCCTCATCACACTTCTTACTAGATTGTATAACAGCATATCTATCTGAAATATGTGTATGTAACAGACACAGCTGTTTCCAGCATTCAGATGAGTAAACCATGGCAAGAAAATGCAATTAAACACCTTTTGATATTTTGTCAAGCCTTTTAGCTTTCGCATTGGCATTGATAGGCACTGGTGCACTGATCTGCTTTGAGAGGGGGAAAGCTTTACGATATGGGTCTTAGAGCATATCGATAGACATCTCACCAGAATGAAATGTCAATTAAACACCCCTTGGTTTTCTGTCATGACTTTTAGATTGTTTTAAACCTGTGGCTCTGACACATATTTAGCAAAGTCGACCGCTGCAGTGGCATTCATAAGCACTGGAGCACTGAACAGTCTCAATACTGAAAATGCTATAGACGGAGCATTGCACTGAACATATACCCGTCCCAGGTGATCTATTTAAGAGGATCATACTCCTGTCCAACAGCACCAGGAACTCTCATATTTCAGTGGTTGTTTTCATGGCATTCAATATACAGAAAAAATAGCTTTAGAAATAAAAAAAATCAGCCATCCAATTTCATGACCTCACTAAGATACTGGGACAGGTAGTTGTGAAGAACACCATCTAGTGACTGATGAGATCAGATCAGAGCTCTTGTACAATACCAGAAAATGTGTACACCCCACCCCCATTCCATTTGGCTCCCAATGGACTCATTAATCTCTCTGCAAATCCGTAGTACTTGAATGGGTCCATAAACACATAAATAATGCATTAACGAGATGCACAAGGGAGTTAAACGGCATCAGTTTAATCACTTTACTTTTTGGAGATGTTTTGAAGACTAATAAAATGAGATTATCTTGCATGGTATTTTGTGTCCTCTCAGCTCATTGCATCTTGTTTTACCAGAGGGTATGGGTCCTTGAAAGAGGTGCTCTGTGTGATTGTATTAATTTGGTTCCTCCACGTGAAAAGACTCCAGAATTAACAAGTCAAAACCTCTCACATCTAGAATGATTGCAAATGATGTAACAAGGAAGTGAGGGTACAGGGTAAATAAACAGTAAGATGGCATTTGCAACTATAGAAACATTCTTTCTGGTGTGATAGGATCCAGTACTGAAAGGGTTTCATTCCTTTCTTTCCAGTGTGAGTTCTCATTTAATTTCAGCTCCTGCTATCACATAAACCCTAAGTCTCAGAGAACAGAACCCCCAGTCAGTTAAATCCCTTAACACAATAGAGCCTTAATCCCCATTAAGCAATTTATGGTTTGTCATGTATACCTTCACATTCTTGCCACACAGCCATTAATATTTAAAACCAGCTTCAAGGAAAATCAAGAGAAAAAAAGGTAGCAACAGAGAGCCATCTTAAAACAGAACTGGAGAGAAAGTGAGGCAAAACAGTCAATATGTGCTTAGTGGATTTTTTAATTCAATACCCGGGATAAAGACGATCTTTAAAGGAAGCAGATCTCTTGATAAATGACCCTTTTAGCTTCTCATTGGAAATGCAGGTGCCCTGCAGTTTGAAAGTAAAAGGTTTTTTTTTTTTTGTTGCTTTTTTTTGGTGGTGTCTAATGCTCATGCTTTTTCTTTTTTTTTTTTTTTTAACCCTGCTGCCATGTCCTTGATGTACCTGCTGAAATGAGTATTGTTATTGTGTCAACCCCCAATCGACTGTTATTGATCTATTCTGTTCTACAGTTTGTATTTCCCCAGTAAGTTCTTGTAATAGAGACTGCTTTCATCTTAATGGACTGTGGATTCATTTTCAGGTGAACCAAGATATTACTCACTGAGAACAAGGTTTGATTTACAGGGAAGTCCCTGGGCAGCTAGTCCAATAAAAATCCAATATTCTCACATACAACAGAAATCCAACTTAATAAGTGTACATGCAGCTTAATTCGGATGGTTTAACTCTAAGTATAGCGGACAAAAAGGGTTTAAGAAAAAAAAAAAAAAAACATGATGTCATAAAATCTGTCTCAGCTGAAGGCATACTGATAATAATCTGTTTATATACTACTGAATTATTTGCATAGGCCGGTAGATATTATTACAAATTATTACTATCTGATGGGAAATCCAATTTATTAAGAAAGTGACAGTAACCCTTTGTCTTGGTTAGGTCTGACTGAAATGTGTTTAGTTGATGGATGAGTTTTAGTACTCTTGCATTTGTTTGACAAATGCTTTGCCTTGGTACCAGTTCAGCTCCAGTGGTTCACTTAGGTATTTTGGTAACTTTGTTGCAGACAGTAAATTGGTGTAAAATTAGTTTTTGTTTCCAATTATTCCACCTACCAGATAAAGCTTACAATTGCTTCTAAAGTAAGGTGTAAGATAAATGATGTTTGGAAATCAAGGGTGGACCGTCAGTACATGGGCCCATCAATTTTAATAGGCTTTGTTTTTTTTCGTTCCTCAAGCGTAGTTTTAGATTTAGAGAAGCAAACTTACTTCCCCTTCCAAACCTGCTTGCCACAAGGTCAAACCAACGCAGCACAGTAGCGCTGCTGTGCTGTGATTTATAACTGGGATTCCTGGTTTTACCTGCCAGTTTCTACACCCCAAATGTATTTTAAACTTTAAGTGAACCCCCGTTCTTAAAGGGCAGTTCATTAAAAGCATACTGTTGCTGCTGTGCTTGAATTATTTTGCTTCCAAATTTGCTACATTATATATTGGGGATTTGCTAGCTCAGCTCACCAGAATGTTTTCCCACCACCCTTCCTTTAATTTTGAATGTTTTTTTTTTTTTTTTTGTTGATTTGATTTAAGGGTTGTGTTTTGGTTAATTATTATTAGTTCAATGCATGTCGTGTATTTCCATCGTTTGTTTGAATGTTATTGTAATGCAAGGGGTTTATGATTGAGGGAGGATAAAGATGTGCTGTGGTGCCTCCCTCTTGGTTGCATTGCTGTGCTGCTTATTAATAAATCAAATTGTTTCTTAAACATTCTATTAAAATCTGATTTCAAACTGAAAAACTGAAAAAAATGAATAAAGTAAAACCTGAAAAATCAGTTTTCTTCACCACAAATTCCATCAGAGGCTCCCTGATACCACCAGAATGCTTATAACATATAATACTGACATAAATGTCTTTCTAGGCCAACATTTAAAGATGCTTTATGTCATTGAAAATCGAAGTCGCAGGTATACTCGGAAACTGAATGGTCTAAAAGACCTTCCACCCAACAATAAACACAATTCTGCATGTCATTTACCCCTGCTGCATAGATTTCATATTGTATGTTCCAAGCTTACAGAATAGTAGGTAGAGGTAGTGGAATAGTGAAGGGGAGGGAAAGGATAGGACGTGAAGTAGGGTCATTAATAAAGTGATCATTTTAGTTGGGGTAAAAAAAAAAAGATCATCTTGACATAGGAAGAGGTCTTGAATTAAAGTGATCGCACCCATATCTGTGCTGTGAAAACATGGTGGAAATGATTAACCCAGTTGAATGAATGCCCAATATCCTGTTTGTTTGGTCTTTTCAGGTCAATGGTTTTATGGGTGTGGGAAAACGATTCACAATTGAAATGCTATTGATCAATGGTTATAGTATGCCAATTCACTGTGTTAAACTATTCCGTTAAATAAACATACATGTGTGCTCGCCAATGACAATGCTCACAGACCTGATCATAATCATTGGTTAGCTTTTCAGGGGAACAGTTTGTTGTATAAATCTGTGCGTTTTCTTCCCCCACCATTATGAAGACAGATATGCATTCAGAAGTTATAAGCCTCACAAGCTTTCAGAGAAACAGACATCCAAACAAGAAAACATACACAACAGCGTATGCCCTGCTGAGTAATCTGCAAGGTGCCTGGAATAGCCAAGTTTATAAGGAAATTATTTCACCTTCGTGGTTTTTACAGTGATTCTAAAGATAGGCAGCCCTTGACAGTGATAAGTCCCCTTCTGATTTGGGGGTGGGTGACTAGGCTAGATTTATAAGCTGTTTCTATGAAGCCTCTTCTCCAAACTGAGTTCACTTTGTTTTATTTATTGTTGTCTCCTCTCAGTTAAATGATGTTCATATTGTTATGGGTTTGCTTACTAGATTGACTGTTTGCTGAAAAAAACCTCTCTCTTGTTGTTTTCTGCTTCTTTTAGGAATTGCAAAGAGACGCTTAGAGGAGTGGACAGGTTTGTTTATATCGGTTTAGTGTATCATTTTGAATGGTCATATTCTGCCTGCTTGCTTGAGTCAGGGAAGGGAAAGCACAAGAGAATTTGTATTTTTCTCCCATCCATTCTTCAGCTTTTTTTAAATCTGTAACAATTCTGTGACAAGCTGTTTTTAATGATTTTCTGATCCCTGTAAGAACTACGAATTAAGTTCCCAACGCCTCTCAATTGAAATTGATTTAACTCATGTGGTTTTGACATACAGTACTGTACATACAATTCCATTTGACTGTCAATGTGGTTAAACATGGAACACGGAGAGCCAGTACTGTACGTTAAAACTGTAACTTAAAATTAAGTTACAAATTAATTATTAATTAACTGTATGTTATCTTAAAATTAAAATCACCTCAAACTGCCTTTGTGAAAATATACAGCTGTGCATTTTCAACACAGTTTAGAATTAAACTAGAATTTGAAATAATATATTAAAGTATATAGTATTTAAGCAGACAATTATGGGAAATAATTTGAGTTCAGAATAACTAAACAAACTAAATATAAAGGCTAAATGCTAAAAGGGTTAAAATAAAAAAAAAAGGTACCCTAAGGTTGCATCACATAATCTGTCAAACCACAGTAGGAGTTTCTCTTGGATAGCCCATGACTTAGTAACAGGTGTGTTGTTCCATTTCAGAATTGGAATGCACTGGCAGAGCACTGTGGGGTTGCTTGGATAGAGCTATGCCATTTGTCGCTCATCTTTCAAGTGGAATGTGCATAAGAAATGCATAGAATTACATAAAAGCAAAACAGCACTTTAAAAACCATTTGTTCCTACCTTATTGGGAAGTGATGCCAATCCTTATACAAACTCATGGGTGGTAGATATGGTCCAGAATGCACTTTCTATTTCTCACGGAGGGATGAATGAACTAGAGCTGAGAGAGGGAGAAACCGACAGTGAGGCGAGCGGTCCTTCTCTCTCTCTCTCTCTCTCTCTCTCTCTCTCTCTCTCTCTCTCTCTCTCTCTCTCTCTCTCTGTCTGTCTCTATCTCTCTGAACTCCTGCATCATCTCACGAGAAAGGCTGCTGGTCTATCTTTGGGAGATCTGTTAACCCTCTCCCTTCATCCAGCCTAGTTAGTCTGTATTTCATCCAGGCCATGACTGTGAATTGCATGCCCCCTGAGCAATGCTTTGATTTTTCCTCCCATTCATTCTCTCTACGTGTCAATTTGTAGCAGTTTGTTTTCTCAGAGGGAGAGAAAATGAGAGGAGACAAAAAGAAAGTGAAAGGGTGATGGAGAAAGGGAGAGGGAAAAGGCATTGTGTAATCGTAAACATAGCGTTGGTGATGTGCATTGCAAGCATGGAAGCATCTGCTATGGGTTTCAGGTGTGACTGCCACAGAACCCAATCCAGATCAAGACTGTGGGTTAAAATTGATTGATCTCTCCTGGCAGACTGAAGATACTGTGATTCTGTTTTTGAGGATTTGGATCATTAAATAGAGACTTTGCAACATCTTGTGGACACCGTGCCCAGATGTGTCTGTGTCCAGGATGCTTTTGCTGTTACAGTGCCCCCGCATGACACACAGAACACATGAGTAGTAAAGTCAAGCTGTGCATAGTAATGATCTTGTGCTATAATCAGGCTACTATGGTTAAATACTACCAGAGAATACAGTTGTGGAAAGCAGGCAGTGCACATAAGGCAATGTCTCTGATCTGTAAATTCTCACACCTAGCTTAAGAAGATCAGTGTCTGTGCCTTTAAAGCATGTTTTAATTAATGCAATGTCTTTAGTAAGTACAGTATGCAGGTGCTTTCATTGATCTATAGTTTTCAACCAATTAGTAGCTATAACAATAGTATGTGACTTGTTCCCTTTAACTGAAAGAAGTGTTGCCTAAGTTCATACGTCTTTATTTTCGGTGAAAGTCATCATGGACAATATAAGCATCAGTGGAATTCTTCTCCTCACTCCTGACAGATTGACTGCCGTTTAAACTTTATCTTTCTCTGAACTTAAATGAACTCTTTTCTAGAAGGACACATTGTGAGCATGTTGGGAACGTTGTAAAAGTATAAACTTTGTCTGACTGTGTGGGCCTTGGCTGGCCAGCTACTGTCAGTAAATTCATCCTCAATACATCTAAAAGAATAAGACGTCCAGAATGTTGAGACAAAATCTTCAAGAATACAAACAAACTAAAAAGCCAACAAGGTTTGTTTTCAGAAGAACATACTCTAAAGGATCTATTTAAGGATGTACAAAACAAGTGTAAAATTAGATAAATAAATCGTATTGTTTCCTCTTTATTCAATTATATCAACAACATTCCAGTAAACCAGAAATGACTCTGGTATATGCAGTTTGTGGTTCAACCAGGGTTTACCACATAACATAACAATCATTCTCACAATAACCTGGTTTGACTGTCCTGCCTACCCCACTCTGAGGTGTTTACTGCTTGTATCAAGTGG
Organism: Polyodon spathula; assembly: GCF_017654505.1. Taxonomy (NCBI): domain Eukaryota; kingdom Metazoa; phylum Chordata; class Actinopteri; order Acipenseriformes; family Polyodontidae; genus Polyodon; species Polyodon spathula. The sequence continues at coordinate 9,090,391 of NC_054541.1, read as the reverse complement.
TCGGTACAATATGAATTCTTTTTATCAAAAAACTGTGTGAGCAAGTACATCTGTTTTTAGAGTGCAATAGCTAATCTCTAGTTCTATGCCATGACTGCAGTCAAGTATTTTGAGGACAGGGTAAACAAGGAACAATTCTAAAATTATTACATGATTTATGACATTTTAGAATTATCACGGTTGTTGATTTTCTGTACTACGGTACCCTACCATTATGTAGCAGCATGTGTGGCTAACCTACTTTGACTACATTTATCGGTGTGCTTGCTATGTATGTGTACATTAGTTTGTAATTTACGTGCTGGATTGAGGTTCCCATCTCTTCGGGGGAAGATTATCAATAATCCTCAAAAATACTGGATTATTTTTACTAATAATATGTTGTTTATCCCTTGCTAAAAGTATACAATGTGTAACAAATCATAGTAAAAGTATGGTAAAGCATAGGTAAGCATTGGCACAGAGAGGTATAATAAAAAAAATAAAAAAAACATGGCAAGCCATGATAAATAATGGTAAATGCAGAATAAATGACCGTGGCAAACTTGTATAAGAGATGGTACTTAAAAGAAATACTACATATGAAGAGTCTGTAACAGTAAGAACCAAGCAACACTACTTACTTTAAATGAAGATTGTACATGTGGGGTCACATTATAATAACGCTGGAACTGCTAATAAAAAGCAAGGTGTGTATTTACAATGTGTATTTACAAGGTGTGTATTTACAATGTGATGGTTACAGTGTATAACATGCAATTAAAGGGTCATTATCATTAAAAAACAGTCTGAGACATTTCATGTAAAGTGTTACCAAGGTAAGACTTTAATAATGTTATCTTTTAGTCCTTTAGTTCAGTCCACAGATATCAACAAAATAAACTATGAATGTGCGTTAGCTGCAGCTACTGCTATGTGATGTGGAGTAGCACATGGCAGCGTGATGCCATCAGTGTGCCCCAGGCATCTGGTACAGAGTATTGTTGACATGGCCACACAACATATTCAGGTCAGGTAGTTCAGAGAACCATGGTTTGCATTGAACATTCACTCAAAATAAAACAGTAAAAAAAAAAAAAAGAATAACTATTCTTTCATTTTTAACGGTCTTTCCAAGAGTGTCTGCAACATCCATTCATACCTAACATCAGGAGTGGAAAGATCTAGTCCCTGAGGTCCTTTGATAAGATGTTGTTTTGTCCTGTTTGGTAGACTAATGTATACAAATTATGTTTGATACTTCTTGCAAACGACGAACATGTTGGTTTTTACCTCCTAATACGTTTCCAGTGATGTCTGTTAAAATATTCAAGCATTAATTTAAACTTTTCAGTGTTTCTGGGAGGCATAGAGACAACCAAGTTTTCTTTTCTGGGCCTGTCCACTACATTCTCCTGTACTGGACAGGAACTGTTGCTCCACCGCTGTTTGCTACAAATAGTTGCTGAACCTAAATACCTACTTTTGTGTTTCGCTGTTCTCTATTCCCAGGGGGGAGACTGGAATATTTCCATCATCCCGTCCTGTTGTCGGCCAAGCTGCTTCAGTCGCGCCTCTGTGTCAAAAGGGAATAGACGAGTCTCCAGGACGAAGAAGGTTGAGGCCAAAGCTTCTCAATGAGTCATGCGTGCCTCATGACTAACCCATCGAATTGGAAACAGAATTCATCAGTCTGCTTTTTATTTCATTAATTTCATTTGTTTTGTCCATATTTCCTTGCTAATAATAATAATAATAATAATAATAATAATAATAATAATAAAAAATCTCATGGATCATCTCAGTCAAGGAGGCTTTAAATAGTAATTCTACAGGTCAATACCTTTGCGAAATGTATTTGAAATTGGGACTTAGATTTGAAGCAGACTAAAGAAATACAGTACAAATTCTAGAAGCTTTTTTTTTTTTTTTTTTTTTTTTTTCCAAAGTCTTCAGGCAGAAAACATAACAAATGAAGATATAGCTTTCATTAGTCCAACAAATTCAGAACTTATGCAAGAGGCCAGAAATCATACAAGTAAGCTACAAAAGCATATTTTCTATGAAAATGCTTTTTCCAAGTTACAATATGTACTGTACAGGCACTATAATTATTCTGCTTTCAGCGATATTCAAGAACACACAAAAAAACTATGGCAGTCCAACAGAAGTGGCAAAAACATAGTTGCTGATAAAAAGGTTATTCATAATAGTATGCATACTGAAAAGTCTCGCAAGCAATGAAACATTAAAAGAGCAACGTTTTCTCTCTTTAAAAACTGTGAGAATAAAAAAAAATCAGAGTTCTCAAACTATTATTTTAGCGATAATGGCTGCAAGCCCAACTAGGGGAATAAGAGGTCAGCTGAGAGGCCTGTTTTTGCTTCTCAATCCATTGAGCTGAAAATATAATGAGTGGAGGTGTAACTTATATCAGGTTGGGCCACCAATCTGGACACTACATAGATCTAGAAAGTGTCTTGAAAGGTGGCAATCCGTTCACCACAATAAAAAAAAGAGGAATAGATATGCTTTATGTGTTAACAGCCCAGGAACAAAACACTGATGATTAAAGGGAAATAAACTAGGACAAGAAGCAGTGCTTTGTCCTTTTATTAAAATGTATATCAACTGCACTCCATACATCATTATGTGGTTGTATAAAAAGATTATAATTAAGATAATCGTTAGTACAGATGAGCATTTGGTTATGCCATTTGTCAGTCAGTGCGCACTGTTTCCAGAGTTTTCCAGGGGGATTATCCTGAACTGCAGTTTAAGGACACAGACAGATAGAGCATTGTGATCACGAGGAAACACAGTATTAGACCACAACCATGAGGTTCAAACAGAGATTTTTAGCTGGAGGGGTGTCAGTGGAATGGGGCATTGTTTTTTGCTGGAGGGGTGTCAGTTGAATGATGCATTGTTTTTTGGGGACAAGAAGTCAAGTCTTTATTTATCTATTTGTTTGTCTGTTTATTTATTTATTTATTTATTTGTATGTTTGTTTGTTTATTACCATCTGTGCTTTTTGATATTATACAGATATAGGCTGGGGTTGTGGAATATAGTGGAAAAATATTGAGCCTGAGGGGAGAAATTAAAAGATGTGAAAAGGGATGAAATGTGTCACATAAAACATCCAAGAGATGCCTGGTATGTTACAGTATCTGGAATGCAGTTGAACACAATCAGATGTGTGTCCAGTTTCTTGTGATTGTTGGCCAGTAACCAGTACAGTGAATATTTTCTCACACAGGTAATTTGAGCTAAATGAACATGGTATGGCAACAGCACTGTCATCTCTCACTAGTCAGAATAGCACCTCTATAGCACCTCTATATCTCTTGTAAATCGTAATCAGCACAGGTCATAGCTACCTTTAAAGCTTTATTTTGTTTACAAAAAATCAGAAAAGCTTCTTTAAAGTCTGTAAACGACATGCAAATCTCCTCCTGTCACTTTCAGTTACAATTAAACTTGTATTACCACAGCTTTGATCTACACAAGAAGAAAATAACAAACTGTTCAGCTTGGAATTTGATTTTCCTCTATGTTTAGTTCCAGACTTGTTTACCCTCTCCTGCACAGACAAACAAACAGAATGAATGAAACACCAACATATTAGAATGAAAATCAGATACTGTGATTGAAAGGGACTAAAAGACTAAAACAATGACATTTAAGATTTGGCGATGTCTTCAAATAGAAGACTTTGGGGAGAGCAATCATGATTTGCCTATGCCTTGTAAATGACTTATATGGAAACAAGGGTAATTATGTCATTAAGTTATGTGACATGGACCAGCCATAGACAGAGTTAACTGCACTGCACACAGGGGTGGTTAGCCTGGGAATTGTACAGTGGATTGCTCATCTTATTGTGTTGCTACAGGAAAAATATTTATCGGAGGTTGCCAAAGGAAGAGATCTAAATTAAGAACAGAAAACCATGATGGATTGTTTCATTAAAGTAAATTAATCAATATTGGGGTTTTAAAATGATCCTTTTCGTACAGTAGGGCACACTGCCCTTTAAAAACATGAGATTATTTAACATTGTAGCACATCACTGCCCTTCACTTTATATTTGTCCATTTGAGTTGGATCATGCATGTAAATCAAGCCTTTTCTGAGCATGCAATGTCTTTATTTAACACTTGAGCATGGAAACAAGACTTCATTGGAAGCAAGCAAGACTGCTCCAATATTAAAATAAGGCCAGGGTGCAGTCAATATGTCTTTAGAACTCACTGTAAATTTTTTTTTCTAAGTTGTTTTACGGCATTTCTTGGTTGCTACTCTCCTGTGTACAATATGCTTTGTCTCAAAATGTATTTTGTTTGACACAGTAAGTATTATCTTTTCTATATTTGTATTCATCTACAGTAGTTTGTCTGAAGGTTGGGCTGGAACTGTTGAGAAGTTACGGCTGTGTCCTCAACACAGCCATTCTGGTGGGAGAACACAGGAGAAAATGAAAACTGTATTAACCCAGCAGCTGCAAGCCACAGCACTATGCAAACTTTTAATGAACAGCTTTGTGTAAGATTTGAGTTCACATAACCGTTTTCTATTGTTAATGAGCAGAAATATATCCATAGTAAAGTTACATAAGCTAACTGCATAATTATGAATACAAAGAAGGAGTAGAATAGATTAAACAGAGCAGTCATAACGAAGGAAGAATTGCTGAAGAATCATGTAACCAAGTTAGGTTTGAAATAGGTTTAATTAGAGGTCTTTGTTAGATTTGAGGAAGAAGAGAAGACTGCTGCACTCTGCATCTCCAGAATTGGTCAATATAACTTTTCTGACTAAACTGTTTTAGTGAGCGGAAAATATATTTTAAATATATCCCATATATTTTAAATATATAAAAAGGGGCCAATTTCTATATATGAAAAATATAAGGATTATACTTTTCTACCTTATATTAAAATATATATGTTTGTTCCATAAAGGCATGCCCCCTGCTCTCCTCCCTCAGTTCAGTGATGAAATACAGAGGCGCTTTCTCACTGGAATACTTCCACTTTATCTTCATAAAACCCCCAGGTGTAAAATGGCACTCCTCCAACACACTTGTGCATTAGAAATTTGATAAGGTCCTAAACACACACAGCCTCTTTGCAACATGGAAAAAAAAAAGAAACACAGCTCATTAAGCACAATTGTATGTTTTTTTGATTTGCTCATCCTTATATAATATTTTCTCTATCCTTTCTTTTTCTCTTCCTTGATTTACTACACATCCACCTCCGCTGCTCTCTGCCACTGAAAAACACAATTAGGGATACGGAGGAGGAGCCTGTTACACACAGTATTCCTATTCGGACACACCCCTACTGTTCTTACTTCATTTCACTGCTGTAAGATTTGTGCACAGCCAATCCCAAAAGGGTGAGCAGACCATCTATTGGCAGGCAATACCAGGAATGACAAATTCATGCAGGGAGCAATACAGTGTTCTGGGAGCTGATGCCTGGAGTTTGCTTTTTGCACTGATAGCTTTGGCTTTTGTTCAGCAGGAACTTATGCTTAGGTGAACAAATCAGGGATTTTTTTTTCCTAAATGAGACCATGACTTCTGATCAACGAAGCACAGCAACCAAGTTTACATGCAAGATGCGTTCCGTTTCTATTCAGAGCACCAAAATAATTCAGGAGCATAGAAATGTGGAATCTTGTATTCCATCTAAATAGTAGCTGGACATAATTACAGGTACCCATTCAAGTACAGTAGACTTGTGGGGGTGGGAGGAGGGTCTAAAATAGATGCACTTATTCACTCAGCAGAAGGCCAGTTTTAGATTCACACCTACAGAATCTGAGAAAAAATGAGATCCAGGGACTTATCTGGGATAAAAAAAGGGATTAACCTGGATTATCAAAGAGGATACACAGATGGCTCTAAATAATCTACCAGGCTCAATTTTACTCCTCTGTTTCTGTCTATAGGGGGTGGTAAATACAATAAAATGGAATGAAAATTATACAAGAAAACAAATGGGATCATAGGTTTGTGCACTGGCCTTTCACCTCTGGGGTCCTGTCTTCCTATACGGCTCTCTGGGTTGCAAGTGAAACGAGTCTGCTGGTGTTCAGCAGTTCACTTTCCAGAAATACCACAAATCTGGGTTAATGATTAAAGGAAAGGGGAATTGAGAGAGCGTGATCCCATTGCTACTTATTGTGTTGTTTATTCTAACAAGAATCCCTTATGAAGACGTTCCTGTACGTAAGGAACTGATAAGGCAGATGTGATCTGTCTATTTTAAGGGATGATGGTTAGCCAATCGGATTGTCAAGTTTCCATATACTAAAACACATTGTTATCTGTCATTGTCTCTCAGCCCCGCTCCGTCTGCTGAGGCTGAGAGGTTGACTTTCTCCTCTAATCTCTCATCCCCCCACTCTTGCATTCACAGAGGTGCTTGGGGCTAAGCTGCCTCTGATGGCTTGTCACTTTTGATGAATTGCTGTGAGCACAGTGTCACATCCACCCGTCAAAATGAGCTCCCAGATTCGACAGCCGAGGAAATCGCTGGGGCACCCTCTCCCACTCTCACTGCACAGACACCTAAATCTAACGTTGTTGCTTCTGGCTGTTCATCCTGCACCCAGCAATCAGCTTCCTGATTAGAGGTTACACGTGGCAGACAGAACCACCTGCCCCTAATGAATGCATGTTTCAAAATGTGCAGCTCCAATATGTTTTAACCATGTTGAAACAGGCTTTAACTTTGCTGTCCTGAGTACTAAGAATTACAGATTGCTTTCTAGACATTGACTTACAGATTTCCATTTTACTACGAATTGCTTGTATTTTACCGTGGCATGTGCCAATACATCCATAATACTGTGTATTGCTGTGGTTATTGATAAGACAAAGCAAACAGGGTAAGCACTGTGAGTTTCTTAGTGGTGTAACAGGCTCTATACTCTTACTCTTCTTAATTAGGGAGTACTGAAGTCACTAGGTCAGTTCCTTTTGACATCCTGCCAGTTTCAAGAAGACTGTCCCCAGCTGAAGGACGATGTTATTGATTAATTAGTCTGAACACTTGAAAAAATGATTGACCTTCATTGACAATTCATGTACCTGCAGCAGGACAGGCCAGGCCATTTAATATCCTACCCAGAAAATAAATAACTAAATAACCAAATAAATAAATTAATACATTAATACATTAATAAATTAATAATAATAATAATAATAATAATAGAAATCTTGGCATCCCAGGCTTGGCATATTAAATTGAATAGATTACCCCCCTGACGAGGCACTAAAATACCCAAATGATTCAGCAATTCCTACAGCTGTAATGACACAGCACTGAGATGAACAGGTGTGAGACTGAGATATCAAATGAAAGCCATTGCAATTTGCAACTTACTCGCCGGTTACTATTTACTGTTTTATGTTTGCAAATGTCTGTGCCTTTAACTTGCAAGCCAACACGATCAATTTATGTTTGAAATTCCACACTTCCGAAATCACGTGTTGATTGGCAAGTGTTGAACCACGTGATTGCCATTACCTACTTGGGTCATGTGAATAGTGTATTTGTACGGTGGCTCACTGAGATCATGGTAAAAGTCATGTCTAGATCTGGAGATCATTTATCTCGAGATCTCGACATGTTTAATATTTCATTTTAAGGTAATTGTATTCCATAACCACCCACGCCAGACTATATGACAGCATTTCACAAGGATGTTTTAATGCTGTAATTTTTGTAAATCATCTAGCAGTAACTCATTAAAGGTTATTATTTAATTAGGAAAAAATGAGTAACATTTGGAATAGGGACCACAGTTCCACATGTACGATTGTAAGCTGTTTGTGCAGAACGTTCTGCTCCTGCTGTTGCTAAACCATGACATTGCTGCTGTTTGGTTAAAAGATTGTTCAAAAAAAAAAAAACCTTAAAGACTCAAAAGATGTATATTTTATGTTGATTTTGTGTCCTGTTTATCTCAACTCACAGGCAAACTTTGGGGTTATAAACTGCTGTTCCATTTGCGCTTGTAAAACACAACTTATTCTATAAACAGCCACTGGTTCAAAAAGTATGTTCTGTTTGGAACAGATCCCAGCAAAACAAAGTGGAGCAGGGTTGTCAGTCCAGCAGCAAAATGACTCGATACCAGTATAGGATCAACTGGTTGTCATCGCTATAGCCACCTGCTGGGCACTTGTTTTATCGTGGTATCAACATATTTTTGCATTTTTATCGTTGGTTTTGGCTACCACTGTATACAGGCTCAAAAAGATGCTTTTCTTTGTTTGTCTTTATTTTCACTTTTATGCAGGTGAGTTTGACATCATGTAGACATTATTTTCAGACATGGTCACAGATACCAGATGATAAGCCTGTGAAAAGGGTTAGCCGTCACATACAGAATAAATCTAAACACCACTATGAAGACACAGCGTAAAGCTCACATTCTTTAATAAATGTAGTGATTTGGTTTTTAAGTCCCTTGTCTTCACTTTCATTTGGAATCTCTCTTCATACCATAGTCCTCCATTCCCTCTCCTGTTCCCCTCTGCTCACTGACGTTTCAGCATCATTAATCTGCAAAACCACCCATTCGTGATTGGAAAATTAATTAGGCACAGCGTGTCCACAAGCCATTTTCCTTATGCAAAGGTCTTTGTATATATCTTAGTATTAACTGAGGGGGGCAGTGTGGTCTTTTTTGAGCTGAGGGAGGCAGAGTGGTGCAGTGGTTAGAACTGAGGGACTGAGAGACAGTGGGACCTTAGACAGTGGGAAGGGGCAGTGAAGCATAACGGTTAGCCGAGTGACACAGATGGAAGCAGTGCTGCCTAGTGGTTAGTAATGAGACAATGGGTAGCAGGTTTCTTTTCTTACTTACTTTCCCTCTGCAGGATATCCTGTCCTTCAGATTATTCAAGCCCACTATTCCACAGCAGATCCTGCTTAGTGATAGAGAGGCAGTTCCCACCTGTGTCTTCAGCCTCTCAGCCTCATTCAAGTGACCACCAGGAAGAAACACCCTCTTAGATATTACAGGCTGTCCTGGCGTGTGAGTCAGATTCACTCTGAAAGACAAAAATGTTTGCACCATCCATGGCTGTGGGCCTAAGGTTAGAAAAGCACTGAGGACAGCACATAGGAGCCACATGTCTCTTTCTCAAGATTGTCTACATTAAATACAGCTCACTTTGTTGTAGCTACTGGAAAATAAATGTGTGTACGCATTTTTAACCCCCAAACCAGTATCCCAGCTACTGTAGTTAAACCTAGACTAGGTAAAATCTAAAGAACTTGGGTGCCTGACCAGAAATGGTTGCTAAAACATGTTAAGTTGAGCTACAGTATTAGCAGACCATCTTTCTCCACAACCCATGAGGGCAAATGCACTGCAGTGCTCCCTGTGCGCCTCCAGCCAGGATCAACATCTCAGCATGATCAGGACTCGGATCAGCAGTCTCCCAAGGACAGTGGTAGCGCCTCCTGTGGACTAGCCATGTTCCACGACTTTAAATAATGAGGAATATGAATTGTCATTTTCTTATACAGTAAGTTCAGGCGGGTATTAATCTACAGTCTTCAATCTGCTGCCATTGGAGTCAGAACACTTATTTGTAACAAAAAACAAGCAGCAGCTTACCAGATATTTCTACAGGAATTTGCATTTGCTATTCAGTTTTACTGATTACATGTGGATTATGCAATGATTTCCACTGAGGGGTAGTTACTGTATTTGCTGTATGGTATTTCTCAATTAATAACCTCTAATCACTTCATTGATTGTTTGGACTAGCTTGCCTCGGAGTAAAGTACAAACTTCTAAAATTGTAGGATTCAGCGCCCTCTGCCTGCAATTAAAGGGAAAGCTAGTCACCAATATTTTTTCACTGAATATGGGGGAAAAATGGCATCTTCATATGAGGCAGTCATGCATTTGCATCATCCATATGCCCCCATATCAAGACTAGAAGAAAGGTTTTTGTATCAGTCTCCATGAGGTCTACATACCAAGATCTGGTATTGTATATATATATATATATATATATATATATATATATATATATATATATATATATATATATATATATATATATATATATATATATATATATATATATATATATATATATATATATATATATATATATATATATATATGTCCAGAGTGGTGGTGTAATATTTCTGAAGCATTAAAGTCAGGAAGACAGTGGGTAGTGCTGCATATATTATATTTATTTCATCCTTCCATGTATTTCCTCGAGTCTGTACAGTACATGTGACTATTTAGTGGTAATGCCCTCAAACCTGACTAAGCAGACAGTACAACTCAAGCAATCGACTGACCACACACATGAACATGTCACGAAATCAAAGCCACTGGGCTTGAACCAGCTCTCTGGCATCGGAAAAAACAATGCCACACATGGCTTTTACATACACTCTCGTTTACCGTCTCAACTGAAATTCACACTTAGAGAAACAATCCGCATTCCATGTGAAAAGGGAATACTCTAGAACCACACAACAAGCACAATTTGTATTTGGCCCAATATCCCAAAGCACTGACATGAAATGATTGAACTAATACACTAAAAATGGCAAGTCTTAACAGCTGTTCTTATTGGCACAGTCTCCAAAAGATAAGAGATTCCTACTAATCCATCTTGCCTTCTTGCAATTACACCCCCACACTCCAGCAGTCAATTAAGGACTGGCAGGAGATCAAGTATCATCTAACTGAGAAAAAAGGGAATTATTTTACCAGGCCTATCAAAAGTGAACACAATCTTGTTGAAACTTTTACAGCCCACTTGAACTGCTTCACCCCTATTGCTTTGACACGGCCTGTATTTGAGCAATGTGTTTCACAGTTGTTTTCTGCCTGCATGTCCCAGGCAGCATAGTGTCCAGCTCACAGCAGTTCAGTCTCCTCATCCTCGTCCTCTGAGCCGGAGGGCCCTTGCATCACCTCCTCGTACCACTTGTTAGTCAGAGTCTTCATCTGGATACGCATGTGGAGTAGGTCCTAGGGACAGACAGAGCTGTTACAACAGTCAGCTTCAGATGTTTTCTTAATGTAGGATTCAAATATCAAATGAGTGGTATAGAACTAGAACAGGTCAACTAAGATAAAGGCCTTGGTGTTGTTACAGAGTCATCGTTGTGTGGGGAAGCAATAAAAAAAAAAAAATCTAACAAAATGTGTTCATAGTATGAAGCGTGTCACATTGCTGTGGTGTACGTGATTGATTGATACATGTTTAGTGCCAATTACTTAAGAACACAAAAGGAATGTCTTTTCAACTCCCTGCACCAACCTTGAAGTCAAACAGGCAATGTCAATAAAAAGTGACTTGTATTTAAACCCATTTTTGCCTAACCAGACTACAACAAAAACCATTGTATACAGCAAATATGCCAAAAACCAGTGTGTAAACTGTACGAAACGATATCAGTAACATGACCACCCCATAACCAAACATTGCTTTTAGTCTGTGTAAAAGCAGAAAAGAGCTTAGCTATAGTGGCTGTCTGGGGTCCCTTATCTATCCTGCACACACTCAATGAAACAGCCCCCCGGCGTGTCAGATGCACGTATGTAAGAGCGACAGACAGCTGGTTGGGCGAGTGAAGAAGGGGTTCAGGTACCTGCCGTCGAGCCACATGAAGCCCTTCAGATCGTGCTGCGCATCATGGAGCATCGTACTCCTCCTCCGTCAGTTCTGACAAGTGCTCCGACTCGATTGTGTTGCCCTGGCAACCAGACACAAGACCCTGTTACTCACTGACTACCAACGCAGGGCACCACAAATCACCCTCACCTGAACATTCAGAACCCCTGGAAAATGCAAATGTTCCGACCAAATGAAAGTACAGCATTATTGAACCACTGTAAGTGTGCATCTCCGGTCCTTGAATTCTTAAGCGGTTATTTCAGAGCCTAGTGAAGCTGCTGAGGTTTTTCATCAGTGGCTGCTTACCACTTTCTCCATCTTGCTCAGGTTGATGTCCTTCTTGTATTTGTGGGAGCTCTTGCAGTCGTCGATGTCAATCAGGCGGATGAGGTACATGGTGCTGCCCACTAGCAGCAGGATGGTCAATAGCATGATGACAATAGTGGCTCCAGACTCAAATGGTGGCTCAGGACATAGGGGATTGCACGACACAATCCTGAGGGGGGGGGGGGGGGGGGGGGGGGGGGGGGGGGGGGGAATGCAACCAGTGAATGGGATTAAAACCTGAAGAACGGGTATAATTCAGTTATATTAAGACTATGCAATATTTAAAGACTTCAACCATTTTTAGCGTGTTTGTCTTTTTATCCTACATGTCCACTCTTTCCATTGATATGTATAATGCTAGATTTAGAATCAAAAGACATACTGTATGTACCACACTCTAAACCGTGCCAAACCCTTACCACTGAACCACATGATGAACATCATGTTGGGTGTGATCTTGTGATCCCTGAAGATGTTGATGAGGAAAGAAAGGGGGAAGAGATTCACTGCACACCCCAGTAACACCAGCAACTGCAGAAAGAGGGTTGTTAATACTGCACAGTATCCTAGCCTGGATTGTTCTGTCTCCCTTATTAAGTTGTGCAGACAAAATATCCCAGCTTACAGTATGTGCACATACATGTGGGGTTGGCATCTTGCTTTCAGATTGGGTGAATTTGTTATTTCAGGCTGTATTTGAATACTTTATCAAGCATAGCTATCTCTAATATGGAGATCTTTTATATTTATTGTTGCTACTGCTGCAAGTGTGTCAACACCCTGAACACATACAGTGGATCTCAAAAGTATTCACCCCCCTTGGACTTTTCCATGTTTTATTATGCTACAACATGGAATCAAAATGGATTTAATTAGGAGTTTTTGCCACTGATCATCAAAAAAAAGTCCATAATGTCAAAGTGAAAAATAAAATCTACAAACTGTTCTAAATCGAAAATAATTGATTGCATAAGTATTCACCCCCTTGGGTCAATATTTGGTAGAGGCACCTTTGGCAGCAATTACAGCCATGAGTCTATTTGGATAAGTCTCTACCAGCTTTGCACATCTAGACACTGCAATTTTTGCCCATTTGCAAAATTGCTCAAGCTCTGTCAAGTTGGATGGGGACCTTTGGTGAACAGTAATTTTCAACTCTTTGCACATATTCTCAATTGGATTGAGGTCCGGGCTTTGACTGGGCTACTCCAGGATATTGACCTTTTTGTTTTTAAGCCACTCCAGTTTGGCTTTGGCTATATGTTGGGGTCACTGTCCTGCTGGAAGATGAATCTTCTCCCAAGTCCCAGGTCTCTTGCAGACTTCAGCAGGTTTTCCTCCAGGATTTCTCTGTACTTTGCTGCATCCATTTTGCCCTCTATCTTCACAAGCTTTCCAGGCCCCGATGCAGAGAAGCATCACCATAGCATGATGCTGCCACCACCATGCTTCACGGTATGGATGGTATTCTCAGGTTGATGTGTGGGGTTAGGCTTAAAAAAAGCCAAAAAGCTCTATTTTGGTCTCATCAGACCATAGAATCTTCTTCCACTTGGTCTCAAAGTCCCCCACATGCTCTGGCAAACTCTAGCTGAGATCTGATGTGAGTTTTTTTCAACAATGACTTTATTTTTACCACTCTCCCATAAAGGCCAGTTATGTGAAGCACCTGGGCTATTGTTGCCGTATGCACAGTGTCTCCCAGATTATAACTCCTTTAGAGTTGCCAAAGGCCTCTTGGTGGCCTCCCTGACTAGTGCCCTTCTCGCCCGGATACTCAGTTTTTGAGGACGGCATGTTCTAGACAGATACACAATTGTGCCATATTCTCTCCATTTCTTAATAATGGACTTTACTGTGCTCCGGGGGATATTCAATGCCTTGGAAATGTTCTTATATCCTACCCGATTGGTACTTTTGAAGAATCTTATCCCGGATTTGCTTTGAATGTTCCTTCAACTTCATGACGTAGTTTTTGGTAGGAAATGTAATAACCAACTGTGGGACCTCCCATAGACAGGTGTATTTAACCTGATATCATGTGAAACACCTTAATTGCACACAGGTGGACTCCATTGAACTCCATTCAAAATTATGTGACTTGTAAAAACAATTGGTTGCACCAGAACTTATTTAGGTGTGTCATAGCAAAGGGGGTGAATACTTATGCAATCAATTATTTTCTGTTTTATATTTGTAATTAATTTAGAACAATTTGTAGATTTTATTTTTCACTTTGACATTATGGACTTTGTGTTAATCAGTGGCAAAATCTCCTAATTAAATCCATTTTGATTCCATGTTGTAACACAATAAAATGTGGAAAAGTCCAAGGGGGGGTGAATACTTTTGAGATCCACTGTATATAAAAGTTTTAGTTCAAAATCCCTATTCTTTATGTTTTGGACCAGTTTGGTTGAAAATGATATTATCAAGTGTGACTGCTTTGCCATATAACTGTATGCATTTTCTGTTACCTAGGATACCATGACTGCAATTGCAGCTCTGTTTTTTAAACTCAGGAACACTTACTATGCACCAGATCACAAGAGATCTCGAACTTGCGAGGGAAGCTGAATATGGACAAACCCAGAAAGGCGAAGACGCAGGTCTCTGTAGAAAGGTTAAAGTCAGTCATTAATAAAAACGATATAAATAATACACATCAAATTACACCCACTACTGTCATTTATGAACAAACATCCATGTGAGGCAGGTAAAGAATATCAAAACAGACATCCAGAAGTTTGAAATACAAAATGTATATTTAAAGTACAGTATTATTAAGAAAGGTATTTAGAATGATCTTCCTTGAAACACTACTGCAAAAGAGGAGATGAAGTAGTTATACGCAGATTTTAAATTACAAATTACAAACCTTCTGAGCCAGTCACAGCCGTCATTATCCTAGCTCAGACGTCCTAAAGCTAACAGTGATTTATTTTAAAGCAAAGGTTTTTTTTTTTTTTAACATTTGTCTTTCATTTGGGAGTATACATTACCAGCTAGTGGAGGCTAAAGATACCCATCAGGAGCCGCCACCTGCAAACTCCCTTTGTGGGGAATGCTCTGTGGTGAATGGTTGTTTCACAGCAGCAGTGTAAAGTGACTTTAACAGCTGGGAATGTAATCATTTATTACTTTTTTGTATAGAACATTTTAGGCAGAGCTAATTTCAAGTAAGGCAGTACATTTAAAAACAGGTGTATTTGGGGCATAGATCAGGTCTTTCTGAGTCTGATGACTGAGTGGCTGACAATTCTCAGCTTCAGAAAAAAGACCTTTTTAAATAAAGCACTAAAAACAGACTATTAGCGTCGCACTCTGTGGTCAGGAATGAAGGAAAAGGAAGTAGCTACAGTGATCTGAACCGCCTTCTTTTGCAGTTTATTATATCGTTGCAGTCTTGTTTTATATCCCCTTCAGTCACTGTGCATAATTGTACCATGTTTAGTATCTAATCTGTATCTATTTTATAATGCATAGCTTTTTTTTAAAAAGTTTTTTTTTTTTTTTTTTTAAGTTTAAGAGTTTATTCCCTAACCCTAACCCATAGGGCAAGTAGGCAAAGAGTCATCAAACCAAACTGAAGAGAGGGCGTCTTCCTCAGGTCAAAGTGTTTCAGAACCTGGGGGAGCATGGTTAGGGAGTTTACAAGCTGGCTATTTCTGTGTCTCCACATGCATATCACTACTGGAAATGTCCCAGAGCTTTTAAAATACATGCCTCAATTACAATCATTTTTACTGTCACCATTACCACTGTGCAGTTGATTTGTTATTCATTAAATACATTTATATACAATTTTGTACTTTGCAAAATAGTTAGAGAAGCTCTCTCCTCCATGTGGTTTGGAGTTGTTTTTTTTAACTAATGCCACCCTGCATCAGTGAAACTGTGCTACAAATGCACACACTTATGCTTTCAGAGATGTCTGGACCACGACACATGGGCGATTTGTTCCCTTAAACAAAGGATACGAGAGCTGAAATGAGGCCGGTGAGGGTGCCTAGAGCAGCCGAGCTGAAGAACATCTTGAGGAAGTAGCCGTGGGCCTGCAGGAATGTCTGCCAGCCACTAAAGTTCGAATTCTCCAAGCGAGTCAGACCCTCTGCCGTGCTGGAGAGGAGGATGTGGAGGGATGATGGGAGACAGAGGGAGAGGGGTTAAAAAAAGGAGGTAGATCAAAGCATGATGTGACACCAACGACTGGCATTAACACTGGTGCTACACAAACCAATCATTTGGTTCAATTTCTCCACATTGGTGTTGATGGGTGTTTTTCACTGCTTTCCCTTTGAATAGTAAACTAACCCAAACACCAATGACCCTCACCTGATTGTCAGTACCTGATTCTGTGCATAGCTCAATCAGAAAAATCAAATAATCTGTTTGCGCAGCACAAATTAATGCTGACATTTCACTCCAGGTTTAACAAAGTTTTCTTATTAAATATCTACATACCTATAAACAGACCAAACTCTTCAACTAGAAATCCTCCTCAGTGTCTTGTACTGTACTTATCACACACCCGAGTTTAGGAATCATGCAATATTAAAATAGATATAACTTAAAAGTAGAAGGAAAACATGGGTTATTTCAATTACCACAAAACACCAAAGAAGCTCAAAGCACAGTACATTTTCTATACAAGCGTTTTGCTCTTTCAAAAGCAGGACACAAGCAGAGATGTGCTTAACGTGGGATTCTCTCAAAAAACATCACGATTCGAAGACGCCTGAAGCAGTTTTGCTGTAACAAAAACTTGGCTCAATGCTGCCCTTGCTTTCTGGGAAACAGTATAGATTCCTGTTGCAAGCTTTGCATTGCGATTCCTAAAAGAAAAGGGATTGATGTCATGTGCCATTGCAATGCTGTTTTGTTTTAAGATTTTGTACTTAATGTCCAGGAATGGCTCTGCAACCAGTTTAAAAAATAATTTATTTCAGGACTTTTGGGGGGGGGGTGGTGGGGGGTTAGCCTTTTTTCAGCTGTGTAGGAAGAAAAGTAAAATCTTGTCTGTACATCCCAAAAAAATAAATAAGCCTTTTCATATAGACCTACATTTTGAACATGCTGTTTTCAGCACTGTCTTTAAACACATATTCCATCAGCACTATAACAGAATGGGATCGTACCACAGCACACATTTTGACCAGTTTAAAGAACAAAAGTTGTAAGGCAGATCCTTCTGGTTCTGCTTAGCGAATGACTGCTTGTAGTAGTTTTTTTAAGGGAGAAGACGTGGACCGCAGTGAATGGCCTTGTGTGTAAAAACAGGTGGTGATGGGGGAGGTTGAGACAGCAGTTCTTACTTGGTGAGCCATGTCATTCAGGATGCTCTCTCTGAACACCAGCATGTTGAAGACTGGGTTGACATTCAGGGCATTAAAGATAGCGATGGTGGGTCCACCGCAGAGATCAGAACTCCAACCGCAAAGCTGGGAGGAATGAGAGAGAAAGAGAGAAGCTTTATCAAATTGTAAACAGCCACAGAGCAGAAAACAAAAATGCAGGTACACCTCCAACAATTAAGGTTGTCTTAATTATTTCAGCACAATGGTTATTGATGAGAGTATCAAAGTTCTGTAATTAAAGGAAAGAAAAAAAGAACTGCAGGTCTCTTTAAAGGTCACACTCGTAACTTAATCTGCTTTGCACATGGTTAAAGGGTAGCATGTACGCTGTGCAAAGAAGCCAAGGTCTCCTTTCAGATCTAGAGGTATTTTAGAGATTACATGTTCTTACCTCTCTGTCATTGTCAACTTGTAAATAACATCTGCCTAAAAAAAAAAAACGACGACTTAAAGGTACAGATTTATTTTATATAACTACACAGAAATATTTGTCTAAAAAAGTACACATTTTAAAGCAGGGCATTTCCTGAATAGATGATAATAATGTGCTATTTTGACTATAACAGCTACAGTTTTAAGAGGTCCTACATCTTACTGCAACTGACTGAATAAGAGACCCGATGACAGAGGCACATTATTCACTGTAAATCATTTACATTATTCACCAACATTTGAATGAAATCCATTCTCCCCTCTTTCCCAAAACACTGGCAGAACCACATTTACATATCTGCTCCCCTCACAGGGGAAGTGTAACAACCTCACCTGCCCAGGAAGTAAATGCCTCCTCCCACAATGAAAGCTGAAATGAATTGTGGCAGGCTGGCGAGTGGAAAGAGGCCCAGAGACAGACTGCAGTTCAAAAAAAATAACTATTTTATTATAAATAAACACAAAAATGAAAGGGCACAAGGGCCAAAACAAAGCAATTTCAACACAAAGAAAGACAAAAAGCAAAACTTACAAAAATAACAATTTCCAGGCTGGGCAATGCCTTCACTGGATTCAAACTTTCCAAGCAACCAAAAAAAAAAAACCCAACCTGCTTCCTCAGCTCCCTCTCTCCAAATGAGAAGCAGAGGCCTCCTTTTATATCAGGTGGCTGGGCGCTGATTGATCGTTAATCAACCTAATCAACTAATCAACCCCAGCCACCTGAACATAATAAACCCAGGCAGGTAGGGGAAGTTAACCCCATCCCTGCCAATTTAAAGGGCAGAGCTTTGCTCTGCCACAGAATGTACCAAACACAGCGAAGAGGGTGATGGAGCCAACGTTCTGGAAGAAGTTACCCTGAAAACAAATACAATCCAGTTACAGCCCCATGGATCTGGGGTCACAGTGATGGGCATGTCAGTCCCATGGATCTGGGGTCACAGTGACGGGCATGTCAGCCCCATGGATCTGGGGTCACAGTGACGGGCATGTCAGCCCCATGGATCTGGGGTCATAGTGATGGGCATGTCAACCCCATGGATCTGGGGCCACAGTGATGGGCATGTCAATTCAGTAGTGTTACTTTCATTACTTTCCAAACACCACATAACAATAACAATAATAAGTATGGTAAGAACGCTCCTTACCTTGTGAAGTGAATACCCCGATTCAAATATTATTGGAGGCAGCAACAGAAGAAAGAACATGTTTGGTCGAAACATCTCTTCCTCCTACAGGAGGACAGAGGACAACGTTTATTTACTTTCACGGTACTATGTTTAGTTGGCAAAAATCTTGAAAGTAAAAAGTGACATAGTGAAATAAACACAATAAACGTGATCTGGAATGAACACAAGTGCCTATATCAACAATGCACTTGCCACTAAATTAACATCTGTTTTTGTCTAAGTATAACACAAAATTTCAGAGCTTCTACAAAAGCTCCTGTGGACCACAGCTACTTTAAAAGAGGGGCCAAGAGTGTTTCTCTGATACGTCTCCTTTGTTGTACTGGATAATTCATTAGGCATTTCCTACTGCATTAGGGTTTTTATACATCAGTTTATTTACATCTTATTTTGAATAGTCATACATTTACTTCAATCTGAGCTGGTTCTATTTGCTAGTCTCTGAAATGCTGATCAAAGAGCTACTCAAGCACATTACTGCATCAGTAACCAGTCAGCCCTCGCCGTTCTCCCTTACTCATCTCATTTGGCAGTGCTCTCTGCAGAAAGCATTACCAGACAGGTCCTAGAGAGTGCAGATTTCACTGACAGCTCCCATCAACATCACCAAGGCGATGACATAAAACCACTCAACTGGCACAGAGACATACATTCAATGCATTGACCACCCTGGCTCACTTCCCCAAACAGCGTTTGCATTAAACAGATAACATTCAAGAAGAAATACTGACTTCAAAAAAAAGAAAACCTGTATCTGGTACTACTTTTTTAAAATACTTAGCCTAAGCTAAAAATAAAAACCAGAATATAAGTCATGCCAACATGAATCCATGCAAATGACTCACTGCCCATGTGGATTCCTGTCGCTCATCGTTTGCACATATGTTTAGTGCTCCTACCACTACAAGCAGCTGCCTTCCTGTGACACAGTTATCAGTAAACCTGTTTTAGGTTAAGAAAGAAAAATAATCCTTCCACCAATCACTCTGGTTATTGCAATGCAGATGTCAGCATTAAAAATGTCTTCATTTTTTAAACTTAATTGCTGATTCTTTTATTTATTTAGTGATTCTTCCACCACTGTCTGTTTCAGACTATTATACTTTTGCATGGTATAATATTGCAATTGTTCTTTTAGAAACACTGAGACTTTTTTATCAAGGGGTCGTTACACCAAAATAATCTGCACCATCTTTGGTGAACGGAAAACATGACTGATACAATTGTCACAAAACTGTACAATGCAACTCAGAAGGCTGATTTAATGACACAGATGTATGTCCGAGTTGTTTTGCTTACTGTTTAGCACTGTACTTCTTTCCAAAAGTATAGGACTTTTTAAAAAACCTTTCAGGAGGACAATAAAAGTAACTCCCACCCTCAAGACTGTTAACTGAGTGTTTTTTTTCATTCTGTTTCTGCTATAATGACATGATGTGTGTGCAATAGTTTCTGAGGCATTTCCTTTGACCAAGGCTAGGAAATGTGTGAGATTGACAGATGAGTAGTAGGCAGCCACAATCAGAAGTTAGATTCTATTGTTGACCAACTATCTGCACTTAGAAGCTTAGGTTTCAAAACTTTCAATCCTACCTTCCAGTTTGCCAGCTCTTGAAACTCTATTATTTTTATGAATGCTGGATACCTATAATTCAAATGGCCACAACAGTAAAGATTTATCGAGTTATCTTGTTAGTTACAACCACTTTGAACTTACTGAGGAACAAAACCGAGAGAGGGACATTGATTTAACAGAGAACGTATACAGGGTGCCTATAACCTTGCCATCACTTACACTTTAATTCTGTATTTCAATTTGTTTTGTTTTTTTTGTTTTTTTTAGACATAGATATATGTAGATATATAGTAGGTCAGTGTACCAGGTCTTATTATTTTCGAAGAGCGATATCATTTGTGTTTCTAGGCCTAATGCACTGACCTTGATTTACAGTAGCTTAAGTAGCATCAAGTTCTCATGTGCTTGTGAATCAGGGTTTCGTGCCTTATTGTTGGTGGCTGCATGCCATCCTTTGCCTAGTCATGTTTTAACATGATCTTCAGGTTTGAATGTCACCAGTGGCGAGGCTACTGATCTCACGAAACAGGAATGAAACAGCGCCATTGTTGTTAAAAGCGATAGATTTTTGGAGTTTTGCTGATTGGAGTGCAATAAAACTAGTCATTTTCTTATTCATAGAGCTCATGTCGTATAATAAAATATACTGATTCAGTACACTTTTGTCATTCAAGTCATGTAACATGAAAGCACTTGTTTATTGTACATGCTATGTTTTCAGACAAAAAGGTACCGGATCTGGGATCTGGTCGATCCGGCACAAATTAACCCCTGTTGTACGTCTCAAATATAATGTTGCAAACATATATTTTCAAATGAAACCCGATACTACACTAGGTTAGTGTTGCAAGCCTTACTTCCAGTCTTAAACTAGCTGATATCACCTAGGAAGGGATACAGTAACAGACAACCTGAAATTAAGGAAAGCAAACTCAGATCTTTCCTTAACCTAGATATCATGCCAGTTACTTTTTAAAACTAAAATCTTTCTACATTAATATGTGTTTCTTTCAAATATGCCCATTTGTAGTGTAGATAGCAAACAGAAGTGCACTACAGATAAGATTTATGGAATTCGTTTATTAGTTTCAGCTTCCATAATTCAACAGGTTATTTGTCATTAATATATAATAATGAACATGCACTTCTTGTTCTATAATCACATGAAACTGACCCAGCACCAGTGCTGGAGACTTCTGTTAACTACTCATTTCAAACAGCTGCCTGCTGTGACACGAGGAACTATAATTCCAGGTTTTCAAACGTACTTATTGTGGCTGATTCCCCAGAGGAAAAGAAAGGATTCAGACGTCAGCAGCATTGGGAAATAATTACTGTAATTAAGTAGAAAGAGTGACAGCTGAGTGAAGGAGAAGGGGTGGGGAAGGGAGTGGCTGGTACCCAGGGATCCCTGACTAGGTGCACTGGAGTATGGCTCGCTCGTTTTACTCTCTTGTATAGAAGTCTTTAGGGCGGGGCTTCCCAACCCTGGTCCTGGGCACCCCCTGTGTCTTCTGGTTTTAATTCCAACTGAGCTCTCAATTTCTTAACTAGACCCTTAACTGAACTAATAATGTACTTAATTAGATATTTTTACTTGTTTTCGGCTCTTAAACAGTTGCAGATTTCAGGTTAGCGATACCATTTTAGAAGTAACTTGAACTCTGGAACTTTTTAGGAGCTGAGAACAATTAAAAAGGTTTAATTAAGAAAATTATGAGTTTAATTAAGGGTTTGGTTAAGTAATTGAGAGCTCAGTTGGAATGAAAACCAGAAGACACATGGGGTCCCCAGGACCAGGGTTGGGAAGCCCTGCTTTAGAGTGTGTTCATGCGATCTCAACAGCACCAAATTCCGGAAATCTTGAGTTACCAGCTTTGTAAATGTTTTCCACTGGAAATGTGTCATGTTGCAGTTCATTATGGTTTCTCATGTATTTCAATATGCTTTACCACACCTCCCTGTGAGATACAATGCTTACCTATGCTTTGTTACACTTTCCTAGGCTTTTACTTTTGCAATCTTTTATAAGGGCATCCACAGCCCATTAATGTGTTAACAAGATGCAAGATGCATGACTATATACATATATATATATATATATATATATATATATATAATATATTATATAATATATATTCAAGTGGGATCTACATCTAATCATGTGTTATTCTGTCACCAGACATAATTCTGCACAGCTTTTACACTCCTTTAAATACTATTTATAAGTCTCCATTTACTGATGGCTCTTCTGTTAATGTTTTGCTTTTCCATCTGTACACCTCAGATCACATTGCTACATACTGATATTAAAATAAACAGAAAAAGAAGCATGCAGGTTTAACAAGAGGGAGTAGCCTGTGAACCTATTGTACATTTATTTACCTTGCAACAATATCTGTGTTCAGGAGGATCCAATACAATTACACAGGAGAAACAGGTGAGGAAAGAGGATACTTCGTAGGTAGAGGGGAGCGCTGATGTGTGGAGCGGTCTTAATTTCTTTGCCCCTAGGGGTTACAGAAGACAGGACCCTCCCTCTCCCGTGTCTTCAGACCCTGAATGAGAACTGAAACTTCTGCTTAAGAAATACACTTACCAAGAGAGACCACTGCCACACTTTCAGGCAGGAAATTCAGTTTATACTTAATAAGCAGATGAACCAATAAGATGCAAATACCTGTGTGAAAAGTAAACACAGACACAGAAGTAATTAAATAATTTGTTTATGTCAATAAATTCTACTATTACTATGGGTACGTCAATTAATAATGCAACCATAACTATTATTACTAGTAGACTCTGTATCCAAGACCAGATGACCAAAACAGTACTTTACAATCCACTGCACTACTACTGTGCAAGTGCCTAGTTACTTAGACTTGGTATATGGGTATGAGGTTTGGTTTTCTTAATTAAAGTCCGTAGGAGGGTATCGAGCTTATGTTCTGGATTATTAAGGTGCACACTCAATCACTCTGTCTCACACGCAGTTTCTGTTCTTGCAAATCATTTAGTGAATGGTCTATAAATTAATATATTACAAAAAAAAGTTATGCATTTGTTTTAACATGCTGGCTGAGGTTCACAATGAAGTTGGTCATTTCTGTTCTGGAAATGTTGTGCTACCTATTTTATTAAGTTGTGTTTTTGGGGAATTTCAAATGCAACAGGACAAGTGTTTAAAAGTGAAATGTTTCTGAAAATTGGAAACTTGTTGTCTTTCCGAAAGGACACTACCAGTTTGACCAGTTAAATAGGTCTCTCTGCCCACAAACCCCTGTCGTTTCTTTGTTTGATCCTCCTCCTCCCTGCCTCCACTCTGCAGTGTGCCTTGTCTAGGGGGAAGGTGGCCCATGTGCCACTTGTTCTGCCCACTGGCCGAGCCATTCTTAATCACTGTATTGCATTCCTCTCAGCTCAGCCAGCATAGGGGCGGCTATCGAGCTCCAATGGATAGGGCCATGGCCAATTCTAATGTGAATGTATTATGTATCTGTCGAGTATCATGTTCATGTCGGGCATAGCTGTTTGCCAATTGTTCATGTGCCACCAGGCATATCTTTCACAACAAAAAAACTGTTATTTTTACTAAGTGGATGTCTTCTTTCTGAAACCTTCATTTCTCAGGTTTCTTGACCATATATAAAACAAGACAAGCAGCAGTTATCAGACTGTATAGGATTTATAAAAATTTTTAAAAAAATTAAAATAATAATTCTGCTGGAAAGGTAGGGAGTCCCCTAGGTAAATAAAACACATTAAAATGCCTCTCCGTCTAAAGAACAATTATTACCCAATCATTATTATCACCCAATTGCATCACATCATAATTCTTAACTTCCAGCACAGTTTGTTAAAGATCAATAAAGACTTATTTTCAATTGAGCCGCCAGAAGTAAAATTGAGGGCATCTTTGCAACCAATTCCAAGCTGAATCTAAGTTAAATGCCAACTGTAAGGAATTTCTGAACACATTCTCAAATAATATCTCCTGCTGCCAAATTCAAACTCCATTAGGGGAAATACATAAGAGTTAGGAATACACCCCACGGTCTGTTTAATGCTCTTTATAAATAGGTTAGACTGGAATTCTTTTCAATTTGAAATATGGCCTTTGTGGTGATGCCAGCTCCTGTTCAAAGTGTTCATCGTAGCTGACAAGTTCTGAATACATTTGATTTATTGCAGTTGCCAACCTGTTCAGCTGGAAAAACCCATAAGACAAATGTAAATATATACAAAAAATCATTTCTGGAAAATGAGCTATGAAAAATAGGTGGAATTTGTTATTCAAGGATATTGCTACCTATATGTACAAATTATAATAATAATGAGTGAAAATGTGCTGCATCCAGAAATATAAAAGTCACATGACCTTACCAACACGTTTATGTAAAAAAAGTATGGGGGAGCTAAGCCATTAACAGCCTTATTTAGGTCAGCAGTAATACTAATAATAATACCACTAATAATAAAATCACCCCCCCCCCCCCATAAGCTCAGGTGGGGTCCAAATGAAATGAAATTTAGTGACATGGTGGGGTTAATTGTCTACACCAATGTGAAAACGAAGCCTGGAAATCTTTACATTGAAATGATCAATGAAAGCATACCTGTTATTTCAAGGTATAAAGAAAAACAAACTTACCTACTAGCTAGAAAGGAAAGGTGGTTCATTAGTCTTGGTGCCTCTACAGCCATTTCATATTGTACCAGATGTTTAATTCAGCATGGTCTATGTATAGATTTGAACTTATTTTACAAAACAGAGATGTTCCAGGCAGTGCTGACATTAGCTAATAACCTGTAATAGCCCTGGCAACAGGTACCTGATTATTATCACAGAAGGCACTTAATTAATGTGTAAATGGCTCACTTCCAGCAGACCACGTCTCAGTGAACACAGACAAGTGCAGCAGTTAGCACCTACAAACCCACATGCAGTGCTGGGGCTCAGCCAACGAATCTTAACCACAAGTGTTTATAGAGCACGATGCTGTCCTAAATACACTTGCAGACATAAGTTATTTGTGTTTTAGTTTGAAATTCCAGTCACCTCCTCAGTCAGTAAAACCTAAAATACAAGACAAGTGCTTCACAGAGAACTTTGAACAGGCAGCCAAATGTTTAAAGCAGCTAGATGAAGCTCATTCGCTCCACCACCTTAAAACTAAATCTTGCCACCTAGTGTACAGTGCAAGGCTTGAGATAACATGCACTTGTACTGAGGCATCAATCAGAAGGGCTCCAGCATATTAATATATTTTGCACAGGAAGGTCTTCCTCCCCAGCTCACGGATCACCAGCAGGCTGAAGAAGATGGTCATGCCTCTGGATTGCTTCTGCTCCAGGGATTCCACCCCTGCAGAATGGGCTTTGCTGGGATTGGGGGTGCCCAGGTTGTTGCCTTGGCAACAGTGGTGGTGTGTAATGCCTCATTGCCCACATCCTGCGTTTCATTCACCCTATAAAAAAAATAAAATAATAGCATGTGGGAAATGCAAATGGGCTGTGTTTATAGGTGTGGCGAATGACACAGTCATTCGAAATACATTATTTGGAACACCAGCTAACCACACTGAAGAGCAATGTCATTTTTCACGAGCAGTTTGTATCGTTGTTTCAGGTCAAATAAATATGGGTTAATTCAAGAAGATTAAAAACTATGTACAAAAAACAGCATTTCTAAATACATTGCAAATATCTGAATTTTGTGTAGATGTTTTCTTTAACATATTGCAAGGTCTCCATTTCTCTCTTTGCAGTATTTCTTATATTAACAAAACCCACACTAACCAATTGGAAAATAAGATGGCTGTGGAATGGAATAAAGCAGTAAAGACTTACATTTTACTGTCGAGTTTAACATGCTTTAATGTGCTTGTCTATATATATATTATATATATATATATATATATATATATATATATATATATATATATATATATATATATATATATATATATATATATATATATATGCCTATAGGAAGTATTCACCCCTCTGAGTCAATACTTGGTATACTGCCACAGATTCTCAATTTGATTCAAGTCTGGGCTTTGACTGGGCCACTCTAGGACATTCACTTCCTTGTTTTTATGCCACTCCTGTGCCGCTTTGGCTGTGTGCTTGGGGTGATTATCCTGCTAAAAGGTGAATCTGTCTCAATCTTAGGTCTTTTGCAGACTGAAGCAGGTTTTCCTCAAGGACTTGCCTGTATTTAGCTCCATCCATTTTGCCATCTACCCTGACAAGTGCCCCAGTCCCTGCTGATGTATAGCATCCCCATAGCATGATTCTGCTACCACCATGCTTCACAGTGGGGATGGTGTTACCTAGGTGATGTGCTGTGTTGGGTTTTGCGCCAGACATAACGTTTTGCATTTAGGCCAAATAGTTCCATTTTTGTTTCATCAGACCACTGAACCTTTTGCCAAATCTTTTCAGTCTCCCACATGCCTTTTTGCAAATTCCAAGTGGGATTTTGCATGGGATTTGTGGAGTTCCTCACCTATTGTTGACACATGGACAGTTTCTCCCATCTCAGCCAGGGAATGCTGTAGGTCTTTCAGACTTGTCATAGGCCTCTGGGGATCGCAGGTTCGAGTCCAGGCTATGTCACAGCCGACCGTGACAGGGAGTTCCTAGGGGGTGGCACACAATTGGCCGAGCGCTGCCCAGGTAGGGAGAGCTTAGGTCGGCAGGGGAATCCACGGCTCACCGCGCATCAGCAACCCGTGGCCGATACGGCGCCTATGGTTCTGCAGCGGAGCCACCAGATCTGTGTTGTCCTCCAGCGCTATAGGTCTGATGGCCTCGCTGTGGATCCGCAATAAGAAAAATGACAGATTGGCAGGCATACGTTTCGGAGGACGCGTGCTCCAGCCTCCATTCCCCGAGTCGGCAGGGGGGTTGTGAACGGTGAGCCAAGGATACAGATAATAATTGGGCACGTTAAATTGGGGAGAAAACCAGGATATAAAATTGGAGGCGACTAAATTTATATAAATAAATAAATAAATAAATAAATAAGAGTTGTCATTGGCCTCTTGGTGGCTTCTCTGACCAATGCGGAAGAACGGCCTGCTCTAAGCAGATTCTGGGTGGTGCTGTATTCCTTCCACTTCTTAATGATCGACTTGACTGTGCTCCAAGGGATATTCAATGCTTTTGAAATCTTTTTATACCCCTCCCCTGATCTGTGCCTTTCTAAAACTTTATCCCTGAGTTGTTTTGAAAGCTCCTTGGTCTTCATGGTAGTATCTTGGCTTTAAATGCAGTACCCAACTGTGGGACCTTACAGAGACAGGTGTATTTAATCTGAAATCATGTGAACCACTTTTATTGCACACAGATGGACTCCATTTAACTTATTGTGTGAATTCTGAAGGCTGTTGGTTGCACCTGAGCTTATTTAGGAGTGTCATAGCAAATGAGGTGAATACTTATCGAATGAAGACCCCCATTTGTTCATACATTGAAAGTGTTGAGTAGGTTGTGTAAATCAAAGGAAAACAAATCCCATTTAAGATTTCAGGTTGTAACACAACAAACTGTGAAAACGTCCAAAGGGGGTGAATAGGTCCTATAGGCACTAACATACAGACACACACACACACACACACACACACACACACACACACACACACACACACACACACATATATATATATATATATATATATATATATATATATATATATATATATATATATATATATATATATTCATTCATTGGGACCCTCTTGTAACAAAAATAGCAAAACAATACCTTCCTAAATTCCATGCCTATTTCTATACATAACTACAGAAACATACATCTCCGTTTTAAATAACTTAATTTGTATGACATAAATTATATTTCCAAAAACGAATATACCCCGTATTTTAACAAGTACGATGTGTGGTTCAAGTGAACACTGTCATTGTACATTTAGGGACAACACTACTAGACCCTGTACTTAACGGGTTAAGCGACACTCTGTCAGGACAGTTAATCTACCTTCTCTCACGGTGACATACCGTTAACCTGGTAACAAGCAAAAACACAATGCACTACGCCACGTCACGCCATCTATCTAATTATTACCTGCTCGTTTGTTCCGGTCCAGTATTTGGTGATTACCAAAAGAATGTGGAATACATTGCCCGAGCGCGTTAAACTATTCATTTCTTAAAACTATTTTTAAATATAATATATATATATATATATATATATATATATATATATATATATATATATATATATATATATATATATATATATATATTAAATATCCCTTTATAATTGTACATTGCGATTAGTGCTGATTGTGCAGTTGCTCCTTTAAACCACATCACAACTCTACTTCCTGGTTAATCTCAAGCACCCAAAGCGGTGATCGGGAATCGCACTGTTTACTGTTTGGTAGCTTTTCGTTTTTCTCTTTACTTATTTATTGTGAGACCTCCGATTAATAAATAAATAAATAAAGGTTAACAGAAATCGCAACAATTAGGCAAGAAAGTACAAGTTGACGTCATTCCGTACTGCAAATGCGTACTCTGCGGAAGTGTCTTCGTGATTTGTAGTTTTCCTGGTTGATTTGTAGTGTTGCGCCTCCGGTCGGCTGTGAGTGTTTACTGCTGAGGGCGCCACAGTTTCTTATCTGATCTTGGCTTACTATTGGCTTACCTGTGAAGTTCCCCTCGGCCAATATTTAAGTTATGATGTATTCAGTGATCCATATACCAAGGTACCGCAGAAACAAAGGCTTCTAAAAGTCACTACTTTGTTTAATGAGTAAACTTAATACAAATTAAAAATGTGCGAGCGTTGATACGAATTTTAATAG
Organism: Polyodon spathula; assembly: GCF_017654505.1. Lineage (NCBI taxonomy): Eukaryota > Metazoa > Chordata > Actinopteri > Acipenseriformes > Polyodontidae > Polyodon > Polyodon spathula. The sequence continues at coordinate 9,061,004 of NC_054541.1, read as the reverse complement.
AAAAGTGCATCAGTAAACGCTGACATATTTCCACTACACAATGTAAAATAATGTGTAACGCACCCCGAACTGCGTTTCAAAACAGGAATTGTAAACAAGGTTTAAATTGCAACCACATCTGCTTATAACAGCTATTCACAAAAAAAAAAAAAAAAAAAAAAAAAAAAAATATTGACAGGTGACTTTTGTGCTGATGGGTTACGTCACTGTTGTTATACCAGGACAATCTGTTCTGGGCATGGTTGCTATAGTCGCTTCCGGAACTGTGTGCTGTAATTCGCATTGTCTAGGTTTGTATTTGTTTTAAATAATGCATGTATAAAAGCTAAGGTAGACTACTGTAGGTGGAAGAAGCTAGGACTTCTTTTGCTAGGCATCCAAGCTCCATAATGCCTAACCTGGGTTACGCTGTTTGACTTTGTCCCTCTCTTTACATCGCACCTAAAAACGTGTTGTTTTCGCAAGCTAACTCAAACTGATCTTTGTTTTTTCTCTCTGTAGGGGGTTAGCAGTTGTACATTTAGTGTTCCTTGGAATATCACATGCTTGCCCTGTTGATAATGAAAGCTCTGGGTTTTAAATGTGGTTTTAAATGATCAGGAAGGTTGTACAAGCTCACAGTCCTTTGCATTAACTTGTGTTTGGTTATTTTAACATGTTGGGTAACCACAAATAAAAACAAATATATCAAGGAAATGTTAATTACATGGCAAAATTAAATCTCTGAAACATATCTACAATAATTACATTGTTGATCATTTTTGTAGATACCAAGGCATCTTTGCGAATGGGCCCTGCTGTATATAGACTTCTCTCCATGCTGTCCCCGAACAGTTTCAGTATTCTACCTGTGTATACGCCTACAGTACTAAACTAAGACTGTAAGGATACAGCAATTTGTAGACAGCCCCTTTCCCATTCTCCGCGTGTAATTTGTGGACGCTCCCCTCGCCTGATCAGAACAGTTTATATACTTTGCAGACGCTCCCTTGCTCATTCAATGATCTGTCTGACGAAACGGCTGCGGAACGTCTGTACTGTAGTTGTAATTTTAATAAGCTATTATTAATATTATTCACTTCTGCCGTTTCTAAAGGAATACGATCCGTCGTTCGAAGATTTAAATTTTAAGGTTTTATTTTGATACCTGTGTGTATGGTCTGAGGGTCCTTACTTCCTCAATCAGTCGGTAGCCGGCTATATTACTGAGTAGTTTTTACTGCAGTTGTATATATGCTACATAATTATTATTTTTTTATTTTGTAGATAGCTGTTTTTTATTTATCTGTATAATGCGGACTCATTTTCGATTACCGAAACGGTCGTTAATTGCTCTTTTATTCCTGTTTTCGCTCTCAACCTCTGCAATGTATTTCATATATTCAGCACCTGGGACCGGTAAGTATATTATTATTATTATTATTATTATTATTATTATTATTATTATTATTATTATTATTAATAATAATAATAATATTATTGTTATTATCAATAGTGTTATATTTGTAATAGTATATACTTTAAGATTAAACGCATTTATTGTACATTAGCTAGGGTGAGTAAAATCTTATTGATAAAATAAATAATAAAACACTTTCACGTGACGTTACATCTGGCTCATGCCGCTGCTTGTCCAGGCAGCAAACACCGAATCCACACCTGAAATGATGTTATGGAAACAATTTGTTTGGTGGTGGAGATAGCGGCAGGAGGTAGTGGTAGGGGGTTGTGACAGTATAAATTGGAGATTTGATTGCTGCTTTTGTATTGTACGTCACATAACTAAATGTTGGATGGCTGAACGGATCAGTGGTCATTATTGTTTTTGTGTATTTTATGTGCTTTTTTCAGTACCCTTTTTGAAATGGGTACCTTTTGTAGAGACAGGGGCTTGCTATGTGAGATGGTAATTTTGGCAAAAAACAAAACAAAACAAAGTATAGTCTACTAACAAGCATGCTTATTAGCTTACCTATGAAGGCCTGCAAAGGTCAGAAGTGGAACCACACCTGCTGTCAGAATACAGCATGGTCTTGATTCCATCCTGTCTGCTTAGATCCAGCCTAAAAACGTGTACAGTAATTTTCACAAGCTTACTCGGAGGTAAACCCCAGAAAAGTGGTGGCTTTGGCATTCCATTATCAAAGGCTTCTGTTCAAATCAAGTTGAAACATTTAGTGGTGTCAGGCCTCAGGAATATGTTTGAATGACATAAGCCTACACATGATCAGAGGAGAATGGTATCTAGGATGTTTTACATATCAGTAAGCGATTTACAGATAGTAGCGTACTACACCCTTAATGACGTAGGCTACTGCCTGTCAGGTTTTCCACGGTAAGCTACTGTATTTGTCACAGTGTGCTATAGTGACAGACCTGCTTTTATTTCCTCCTGGAACTGATCTGATCTGTTTTAGTCTGGCCAGCTTCTGTCATACCTCTGTCGCTGACTGCTCCCTGAGTATGACTAGAGCCTGTCAGCCCTTACGAAATGTAACACCCGTGGCTTTCTGGAACGGAGCTAAAATAAGCTTCCCCACCCCCACCCCCAACAGCTTGGATGCAGGATATGAATGAGATCCCTGTGGTCTGGGACTGCATCTAGGATCCTCATGCAAGGCAGAGGAAGCCGCTGTACAATCAAAGGACTTTTTTCCTGGAGGCACAAGCCGTATTTACTAGCAACAGATTTTCTGTTATGCACTGCAAGTAAATAGCAGACGCAGACTGAATAAGCAGCCGCCTGTATTTACCTGTGTTTAGTTGCGTTTCCCTGTAGCTCCATGGGTCTCAAGTTACAGTCTCAAAGTGGCACAGGGTACATTAGAGGAGTTTGTGCTTTACTCGAAACAACATTGTAGCCCAATAAAACTGCAGTCCTCTCTAAATCACTGCCTGTAGCACAACCTGTGGCTTCACACCCAAATCCTGATCAGGCCCAACCCTGATACTAACCCATAATGTGGCTCAATTTAACCCTTTCAGTCCTGGGTCATCTGTTTATTTGTCCCTGTGTCTCTCGAGAACCTATGTACTCCGTTCCTGGAAAAATTAGGCAAGATATCTGGAAAAAGTAAAAAAGAACCCAAGCAACACCTAGATGCCCTTGTTTGCTATACTTGCTTTAAAGATGCATGCCAGAATTTCCTGTCCCTTTGCAGTGCTCACAGAACAAAGGTCTAAAACACTGAAGCTTCTGACCTCAAACCAGATACCAGCTCTACTCTGATGTGAGTCCCATCCTTGCCATGAGACTGCTGACACATTTCCAAGTATGCAAAAAAGTCAAGGTCAGAGCTGATCTTGTACAGTAGGTCGAGATATTGGCTATGGAGTTTTATTCCCCCATCTTGGGACTAACAATCTGTAACAAGGGCCGGTTTCAGGCTATCCACCAGCCTTATAATTAATGAAAGTAATAGCTGTGGTCACACAACTTTTTTTCTTTTTTTAATATTCCTTCAAAATTCAGAAGTCTACGTTAATATTTGCATTTTTATAAAATGATTATTTTAAATACTCTATGTGTAAAAATATTTTATGTAAATGTTGACCTTTTGGGAAACTGAAGTGTGCATGAGATATTGAATGAGTCTGAATCAGACATTAATTAAAGTAGTGAAAAAAAGCAAAAATAAATATTCAAATCCATTCAAAACTTGCCATTCTGATCACTCTGCTCCTTCTCTCTGAAATAGCTTTTCCCTATCCCATTCTGAAAATAAATAGTTTTAAAAATGTATCTTAAATTTCCAGCTTTTTAAAAAAAGGTTTGGTGGTTAAAATTATTATTTTTTTTTTTTTTGTCTCTGCCACGGTCCATGTCTGTTCTATCAGTTGCATCTTCTTCCCTGCCTGCTGCAACTGGTCCCACTCTCTGTGCAGCTGCGTGATCTGATGCAGAATATTTATAAATGCATCTCGACAATTCCTGCTGTACCTTTCTCTACATATAAAAGTGTCCAGCTGCGATGATATCATCTCTTCTGCTGTGCCCTGCATTGTTTCAAATTGTTTCTTAACACTGGCCCAGTAGTTCTCTACGTTGTCCAGCCGCAACTCGCCAGAATGGGAAAGACCAAATTGCTCGGCGACTTGTGTCTGATTCAGGTTTTTTTCAAGCGCTCAAACAATTTCCAACTTTTTGTAGCAAGAGAAACAGCTACACATTTTGACGTTTATTTACATGCCATTTTGTAGCGAGGAGGTGTGGGAATCAGAATACAAAACGGGTCAATGATATGATGGCGGTTCTGGAAAGATTGAATAAACCAGTCAGTGTGCCTCAACTTGTGTGTCACACTCTCGCGTGACAAATCGCTTTTGAAAAGACTGAATAAACCAGTTTAAGTTTGACGATGATGATTTATGAGGTTACAAAACAGAACGGTATCCGTTGTGAACGAACGAAACACAATTTACAATGGAAACAATCTGTTTCACCACAAGGGTGTTCCTTTATGCAAAGCGTTCCTATATGCGGAGACTATTGTATAATTAATCAAATTAACAATAAACAATTCAACGGCAATGTTCAATTCAACATCTATAAATCACTTTTCTTTTAACTGAATGCATTTTTGTTTTTATTTTTTTTTAAAGTTAAATGGAACCATTTTTTCTTAGCTCAATTTTAGGCGGAAGGAAGGAAGGAGTTAAATGGAACTTTGTCATTTTGGCTTAACATAGTTGTGTTTGGTGCTATTGTTTTTTTTTTTTAATGCTGAACCACAGCATTAACCGTGATGATGTTTTTTATAATGCAGTTTCATCCGAATGAGTGTCATTTTCTTTTTATACACAGGGATTCCTTTAATGCCGTGGAGTGGCAGCTCTTTTATGTACTGTACATTACACAGGGATAGAACTGAGGGGTGACTGTCAAAATAAGAAACCACTGTACTACTGTACAGCTGTCACTGCACTTCAAAATAATGTATTTATAATATACAGTACTGGGAAAAAGTATTTGCCCCCTGTCTGATTTTCTGCATTTGCACATTTTTCACATTTAATTTTGTCAGATCTTTTTGTGGGTTTTCGTAGTATATAGAGGGAATCTGAGAGAAAAAAATGACACCAGACTTTGGTGCTTCTTTCATTTGTTTTGTCTGCAAGGTAATCATACATACAATCTTCAGGTATGAAAACATTATTGCCCCCCTAGTTAACTCAACCCAATTAAAATGATAATTAGGGTCAGCTGTTTGAATACTTTGGTTAACAATCAGGCGTGATTTGGGCCAGCCCTGCCCAATATAAATCTGGCTAACTTTGGCCCTTACCATCAGAGTGTGTTGTCAGCACACAGGTTCTAGAGGCACATCATGCCATGATCAAAAGAAATTCCTGAAGACCCATGGAAAAAAAAAAATTGTTGATGCCTATCAGTCTGGAAAGGTTTACAAAGCTATTTCTGAGGCTCTGGTGCTCCACCAAACCACAGTCAGAGCCATATTATCCAAATGGAGAAAGTTTGGGACAGTAGTGAATCTTACCACGAGTGGCCGTCCTGCCAAAATCTATCCAAGAGCAAGGCGTAAAATCATCCAGTAAGTCATAAAGAACCTTAGAACAATATCCAGGGATCTTCAGGCCTCTCTCGCCTCAGCTAAGGTCAGTGTTCATGACTCCACCATCAGAAAGACACTGGGCAAAAATGTGTTTCATGGCAGAGTAGCAAGGCGGAAACCACTGCTCACTAAGGAGAAAACAAGTGCTTGTCTCAAGTTTGCCAAAAAGCACCTAGATGATCCTTGAGTTCTGGAACAATGTTCTATGGACAGATGAGACAGTTTTGTCTGGCGAAACCCAAACTCTGCATTCCACAATAAGAACCTCTTACCAACGGTCATGCATGGTGGTGGTAGTGTCATGATTTGGGGATGCTTTGCTGCATCAGGACCTGGACGACTTGTCCTCATTGAAGAAACCATGAATTCTGCTCTGTATCAGAATTCTACATGAGAATGTCAGGCCATCCATCTGTGAGCTGAAGTGCAGCTGGGTCATGCAGCAACACAATGAACACAAGCAAGTCTACATCATAATGGTTGAAGAACAAGACCATTTTAAAGTTTTTGAATGGCCTAGTCAAAGTCCAGACCTAAATCCCATTGAGATGTTGTGGCAGGACCTGAAATGAGCAGTTTGTGCTCGACATCCCACAAATGTCACTAAGTAGAAGCAGTTCTGCATGAAGGAATGGGCCAATATTCCTCCACGGTGCTGTGAGAGACTGATCAATAACTACAGGAAGCGTTTGGTTGCAGTTATTGCTGGCGTAACCAGTTATTGAGTCTAAGGGGGGTGATTACTTTTTCACACGGGAGCATTGGGGTGTTGCATAACTTTCTTTAATAAATAAATGAAATAAGTATCAAAATGTTGTGTTATTTGTTCACACAGGGTCACTTTTATCTAATAATAGATTTTGGTTTAAGATCTGATAAAATGCAGAAAATCAGACGGGGCAAATAGTTTTTCACGGTACTATATATATATATATATACACATACATACACATACATACAGTACCAGTCAAAAGTTTGAGTACACTTGCTGGAAACTAGTTTTTTTTCATAATTGACAATGTTTTACATCATATAGGTTTCCGTAAATACTTGAAAATGAAAACACATGATACAATGTACAAAACAAAACATAAGGAGTATCAAAGCAATGTTCAAGAAAATTGAAAATTGTCTCTAAATCTTGGATTCCTCAAAATAGCCACCCTTTGTCTTAATAACAGCCTCACAAACACAAGGCATTCGGTTAACAAGTTTCACAAATTCACTGTTACAAAATGTAGTATATATATCTGCTTGCCACACATACATTTCTGTACCAGTAAACACTTGCTTCACTTAATGCTTACATAAACACGTATCATATAATGTAAATACAATATAAACAAGTTTATACAAATACAAAACATAAGGAGTATCAAAGCAATGTTCAAGAAAATTGAAAATTGTCTCTAAATCTTGGATTCCTCAAAATAGCCACCCTTTGTCTTAATAACAGCCTCACAAACACAAGGCATTCGGTTAACAAGTTTCAGCAGGAAAAATGGCCATGCTGTATGCCATGCTGGTTGAGCTTGCCATGGACTTGGTAAAGATCACCAACTCTTTCACCAGTAAAGCAACCCCAGACCATGCAATTCACTTATGATTATCAGCTTATATAAGTACACGTATCATATAATGAAATATTAAGTGTTTATAGACAAGTTTATACAGTTAAAAGTGTAGATAATCATTAAAAACCTGGTTTCAAGCAGGTGTACTCAAACTTTTGACTGGTACTGTGTAATATATATATATATATATATATATATATATATATATATATATATATATATATATATATATATACACACACACACACACAGTGCCTATAGAAAGACTACACCCCCTTTCAAAATATTCACCTTTTGTTGCCTTATAGCCTGAAATTAAAATGCATTATTTTAGTTTTTTTCATTTATCTACACATCCTACCCCACATCTTCCATGTGAAAAAAATATTCAATAAATTTGTAGATAATTAAAAATAATAACTGAAATAGCTTGGTAAGATAAGTGTCCACCCCCCTTGTAATAGCAATCCTAAATTAGCTCAGGTGTAATCAATCGCCTTCAAAATCACACACCAAATGAAGTGGCCTCCACCTGTGTTAAACATGATGCAATCCTCATATGATTTCAGTCAAGTGGCAACTTTGCAAGAGCTACAGGCTTTTATGGCCAAGACCAAGACCGGTCAAAGTATGCATGTGACAACAATATCCCAAGCACTCCACAAATCTGGCCTGTATGGTAGGGTGGCAAGAAGGAAGCCATTACTCAAGAAAGCCCACCTTGAATCCCATTTGAAGTATGCAAAAAAACATAAAGATTCTATAGCCATGTGGCAAAAAGTTTTGTGGTGTGATGAAACTACACTGAACAAAAATATAAACGCAGCATGCAACAATTTCAAAGATTTTACTGAGTTACAGTTCATATAGAAATCAGTCAATTGAAATAAATTCATTAGGCCCTAATCTATGGATATCACATGACTGGGAATACAGATATGCATCTGTTGGTCACAGATATCTTAAAAGAAAAAAAGGGTAGGGGTGTGGATCGGAAAACCAGTCAGTATCTGGTGTGACCACCATTTGCCTCATGCAGCATGACACATCTCCTTCGCATAGAGTTGTTCAGGCTGTTGATTGTGGCTTGTGGAATGTTGTCCTACTCCTCTTCAATGGCTGTGCGAAGTTGCTGAATATTGGCGGGAACTGGAACACGCTGTCGTACACGTCGATCCAGAGCATCCCAAACATGCTCAATGGGTGACATGTCTGGTGAGTATGCAGGCCATGGAAGAACTGGGACATTTTCAGCTTCCAGGAATTGTGTACAGATCCTTGCGACATGGGGCTGTGCATTATCATGCTGAAACATGAGGTGATGGCAGCGGATGAATGGCACGACAGTGGGCCTCAGGATCTCGTCACGGTATCTTTGTGCATTCAGATTGCCATCAATAAATGCAATTTTGTTTGTTGTCCGTAGCTTATGCCTGCCCATACCATAACCCCACCACCACCATGGGGCACTCTGTTCACAACGTCGACATCAGCAAACCACTCGCCCACACAATGCCATATACGCGGTCTGCCATCTGCCCAGTACAGTTGAAACCGGGATTCATCCGTGAAGAGCACACTTCTCCAGCGTGCCAGTAGCCATCGAAGGTGAGCATTTGCCCACTGAAGTCGGTTATGATGCCAAACTGCAGTCAGGTCAAGACTCTGGTGAGGACGACGAGCACGCAGATGAGCTTCCCTGAGACAGTTTCTGCAGAAATTCTTCGGTTGTGCAAACCCACAGTTTCATCAGCTGTTCGAGTGGCTGGTCTCAGACGATCCCTCAGGTGAAGAAGCTGGATGTGGAGGTCCTGGGCTGGCGTGGTTACACATAGTCTGCGGTTGTGAGGCTGGTTGGACATTCTGCCAAATTCTCTAAAACGACGTTGGAGGCGGCTTATCGTAGAAAAATGAACATTCAGTTCTCTGGCAACAGCTCTGGTGGACATTCCTGCAGTCAGCATGCCAATTGCACACTCCCTCAAAACTTGAGACATCTGTGGCATTGTGTTGTGTGACAAAACTGCATATTTTAGAGTGGCCTTTTATTGTCCCCAGCACAAGGTGCACCTGTGTAATGATTATGCTGTTTAATCAGCTTCTTGATATGCCACACCTGTCAGGTGGATGGATTATCTTGGCAAAGGAGAAATGCTCACTAACAGGGATGTAAACAAATTTGTGCACAAAATTTGAGAGAAGTAAGCTTTCTGTGCGTATGGAAAATTTCTGGGATCTTTTATTTCAGATGTAATAACACTTTTCATGTTGCGTTTATATTTTTGTTCAATGTAAAATTGAACTTTTTGGTCTAAAAGCAGAGCGTTATGTATGGCGCAAATCCAACACAGCACATCACCCAAAGAACACCGTCCTTACTGTGAAGCATGGTGGTGGCAGCATCATGTTATGGGGATGTTTCTCATCGCAAGGAACTGGGGTAATAGAAGGGAAAATGATTGGAGCAAAGTACAGAGAAGTCCTTGAGGAAAACCTGCAGCCCTCTGCAAGAAAGCTGAAACTGGGACGGAAGTTCACTTTTCAGCATGACAACGACCCAAAAGCACACAGCCAAGCTATACTGGAGTGGCTAAGGAACAAAAAGGTAAATATCCTTAAGTGGCCCAGTCATAGCCCTGACTTAAATCCAATCGAAAATTTGTGTCATGACTTGAGTTTCCCCAAAGAATTTGGCAGAGCTTCAACAGTTGTGTAAAGAAAAATGGTCAAATATTGTCAAATCTAGGTGTGCAAAGGTGTGCAAAATAGGTGGAGACCTATCCCAACAGACTCACAGCTGTAATTGCTGCCAAAGGTGCTTCCACCAAGTGTTAACTAAGGAGGGTGGAGACTTATCCACTTATGATCTTTCAGTTTGTATTTTTAATATATCATTTTTTTCTCAATAAAAACATTTTTCCCCTTAACAGTGTGGAGTATGGTGTGTCGATAAGTAGAAAAAAATCCTATTTGAAATGCATGAAACTTGGAGTCACTGACACAACAAAATGTGAAAAAAAGTTCAAGGGGGTGTAGACTTTCTATAGGCACTGTATATAATGTGTGTGTGTGTGTGTGTGTGTGTGCTTCAGATTTCTTACCTGAACTTACCTTCAACCAGGTTTGAAGGCTAAACTATAGACAAATGCACATGGGACATTGCAGATTAAAAAGGAATGGGTCAGAGTGTGGTCAGGTTGCCTCTAGCCATGTGCTGTACGCCTGACTCAGCCTCATATGATACCAAGTGAGTGTGTGTACTGCAGCTCCTCGTCTTGAAGAGGAGGGTGGGAATCCTGTCCTCACAATTAAACGAGCATCAGGAGTAATATCCCCAGAAAAGCCTCCTCTTGTCTCTGTAGTTTGAGTGGTGTCACGGTGTGGGGTGATAATTCCATTGCAGAGACAGAACCTTATTTCTGCTTATTCTTTTTGTGGGTGCAGCAGGGATGGAAATAAGACTGTATTGCATTCCAGGTTTTACTACGAGCTTGATTAGCCACAGTGTACAGGTACTGTAACAAGTTCAGGTGTGTTTTATTAAAACTCCTAGAAAAAACAGGAATGGATCCAACTGCTGTGCATTGGGAGTCTTATTTTCATCCCTGCTCCAGTGAGCAGTCGTGATACTGTGTACTGCAGGCTATGTAGACCGGTTAACCAGAGCCTACTTTTTGTAGTCCAGTTTCAGCACTTAAAAAATTATTACAAATATGTATGTACGTAATCCTGTTGTGCATCGTTACTATTAAAATGTAGCTGAGTTTCAGGTGATCTGGAGTATGGGGTTTCTCAATGAAGTTGAAAGAATCATGTGGCAGCATGTTATGGCTGTTGAAACATTCAGTGTCACGGCTGTGAAATTACCACTTTTAACCTGCAAGAACATGCAGATTACCGAGGGATAGTCTTGTAGTGATTTCTACAGAATTGTACTATGTAGAGCATACTGTCACCCTCCAAATTGACATTTTAAATTAAGATCCCTTCATCAATGCAGTGTATAAATCGAGGATATGTTTGACGGAATCTCCTGTTTTTATCCAATTGTAATGTGAAGCATGAAGCTGCTGATGTTTAGGCTAATTGTTCGTAGTATGACTGCATTTTCTTGATTGGAATTAAAGGGCTTTTTTTTTTTTAATTTTATTTATATTATTAGTGCAGAGCCCAGATGGGACATGAGAGAGAAATTATATATATAAAAATCATGCACACGCCTTAGTATCTCGTGACTACGAGATAGTAAGTCATGCGCGCAAGATATTATTTTTCTCTCATGTCCCCTCGCAGACTCCTTATATTAGGCCTGTATTTATAATCAACCATGAAAATCAGGAAAATAAATAAATGTGAAGTTATGCTGTACAGTAAGACTAAAGGTTTATTATACGGTCAGACACATATCCCTTTCTAATAAATGAAGATGTAAATAACCCTGTACTGTAGTGGGGGATTTTAATTCTTGATAATGTTACCTTAATGTCACTGTGATAGGCATTTACTTATAGATGCAGTGCTGCAGTACTTTGTGATTTATCTTTTGTAGTTTTAGTTTTGCTTCCATGCCGGTTTTGAATGGGAGGAAGCTTGTCTCCTTGCCTCAATGTCTTGGATACAAACTGAGAGCCGGACCATGGCAGAGGGACATCCAGGGTCTAGTTTTAGGTAGGTTTAGGTTTAGGAGTGAAACATGAGGCTATGTTGGCAGATGAGTTGACCTAAGGGAAGCATGTAGATGTTGAAGAGAAGAGGCCCAAGAACATACCATTGAGATCCCAACATACTTCTGAAGGCGTAACAGCTGTGTGTTTATACAAAACTAAAACTGATCCCTTCCCTGTAATGTATAACTGAAGTCTAAGTATTACAACTCAGATCAGTGAATGTAGGGTGCCTCCCACTGTGCTGTAATCATGCTTGTTTTATTGGTGGGTAGATTATATTTACAGGCCCTGTCTTGTCTTTACAACAGAGCTCTTCACTCTGCACCACTGTGTAGTTCTGACTTTCAAGCATATAGCTATGGCCAAAGGTTTAGCACCACCCTATAGAATAAACGACTAATTTTCCTTCATAAAGTCAAGTGAAACCTGTTGAATAATGTTACATTTACATATTGAATTACATACCGCTTTGTAGTTATCCTTACTTGATGAAAAATGTGGCATTTTTAAATATAACATGAAATACTGTACTACTATAATGGCTTCTGGTAAGAGTGATTTATTTATTTATTTATTTATTTATTTTTACCAATTTCAAAAAAATAAAGACTGTTTCATTTTACAAAAACTTGAACCAAACAACCGATAATGCAATCCGAACTCTTTTAACCGTTCAGAAGGTATTTGTTTCTTATTTTATAGCATGTACAGTAGATTGTTTTGGTTTTTTTTTTCTCCTTCCAAACAATAGGATTTAATTAAAGATGAAACACTTGTCAGATTGTCAAATCTAGTTGTGCAAAATAGGTAGAGACCTATCCCAACAGACTCACAGCTGTAATTGCTACCAAAGGTGCTTCCACCAAGTGTTAACTCAGGGGGGTGGAGACTTATCCACTTATGATCTTTCAGTTTGTATTTTTAATATATCACTTTAAAAAATGTGGCCCTGTGTGTTTAAACCAGCCTGTTTTGCCAGTTATATGGCATGAGATACACTGTCAGCTATTAAAATAGAACAATTGATAATAAGGTGTTTTTTTTAGGAATTACAAATAAATAAATTCTAGAGGTAGTCATTCTTCTATATTGTTTCTAGATATTGTAGCCTATCAGTGTTTGGTTAATCTTGGTCTGAGTGGTAAACACTTTAGTTTGTGTAGTTCTGCGAACACTTACAGGCTCTTTGCATTGCAGTACAAATGATTAGCGATACAGCGATAGCTGTGATAAAATACAAATTCCTTATTGATATGTGTGCATAAGCAATTTCTAAGTACACCTTCTATATAAATAATGAAATGCAAACTCAAGAATCCATTTATGTTATAGATAAAACCTTTGTCATTTCTTAATTGTTCTCATTAACTGCTTAGCCGATTGCGATATAACTTGGGTTTGATGTGCTTTATCACAAAAGTACCTCTATATGTCCTTCACACTTAGATTTCTAAAAAAAAAAAAAAAAAGTTACTCCTGTTAAATCTGTAACAGAGTCAGCTAGGTCTGAGTCACAGTTGTGTATTGATGATTATGTGCATGACTCACATTTGAGGACTGCAGAACACAGTTCAGAAACTTTATCCTGTTAAAAAAGACAGAGAGGTACAGTATCAGTTACTCTGCTGTATAAATAACTCAAATGTACAATAGGCATGGCAGAGGAATCAATTGACCCCCAGTCTCTTATCCCCTTTGCCATGTGAATGTGTCTCTGGTGTTGCCTGATCAAACAAGCTGTTTGAAAGACACTTTAATCGGGTGCAGAGGCCAGACACATAGGGTACTGTAAGGCAAGGAGCCTGGCTGGTATGTGCAGAACAAGCAGATCTTTAGAGAGGTTGAAGTCTGTGGTTAGAAAAGTCACCTTGCTTGTTTCATTGCTTTAGCAATTTTACAGGGCAAGGCAGAACAGTACAAAAACACACTTAAGAACACACTGCACCTTCAGGGCACTGTCTAATTTTCTTTTCTTTTTTTTTTTAATTGCCACAATGATTTTGAAACTTGGCCAGCTATTCCACATACATCCTTTTGTTGAAACTTGTTTGCTTCCTTCATTTCTCATCTTTTATGCGTGCCTCTACTCTAGTCCTGCCCTTGGTTTATGTGATATAGTGAAATAAACCTGAAATACAGTAGGTAAGTAACCCTGCAGCCCTCTCTGTTTTCTCTTAGTAAACGAGTATCTGTTCATGGTGCAAGCACAGAGCATCCAGTTCCGGAAGAACGTACGGACGATTGGAGCCCAGGTTTACGAGCAGGTGGTGCGAGGAGCCTACAGCAATGGCACAGGTGGGTCAGCTACAGACACAGTACAGTAGAACTGTACAGGGAGGGAAATAAGATTCCCACTGCATAGCGTTTTAATCCATTCCTGTTTATGCTATTTAGTAAGTTTAATAAGACCCACCTGAGCTTGGCAGTGTACATACACACTGGCTAATCAAGCTTGTATTAAAATCTGGAATGGGTGAAACTGCTATACAGTAGGAGTCTTATATCCATCCCTACTGTATATCTGCACAGAGCATTCCCCTTTCTTATGTATATGGAACAGTACTCACAAACATACTTAGGAAGCTCCCATAAATGCTTTTCCTATTAACCCAAGTACAATAACACTGACATTTTTACTGGAAACTGGAAACTGAATTTGAACAGAATGCCTCTTTCTTTTGTTTCTCCTTACAAATCATACACAGGCAAAATGTTACTTAATGTGTGCTTGTAACATTGACTCACTAGGCAATTACAAATTTGAATATCTACATGATCCAGCATGTTGTATCATCTAAAAATAAATATGGGATTGCTGTCATCATAATGATTGCAAAGGAACAAGAAGTTAATAAACATGCTGAAAAGCGCTGAAGAAAGTAATAGTAGATAACAGGTGTCCCTGCTAGTCTGTTAAATATTCTTTGTGTGCACAAAACAAGGAAGTTATTAATTGTATATTAGAAAGTGTTTCAGGGTGTGACCCAAAAAAAAAAAACTTTTAACTTCCCAATGTTGTATGGAGCCACAATAAACAAAGATAAGAGAGCAAAGGCAATACTACTAAAACTAATGATCTGTCAGAAAGTATGTCTTTAAAGACTGGCAAGGTCAGTAGGCTTAGTAGGGCACACCCCTCAAAAATGATCTTCTTTTCTGAGAAAACTGCCTGCCTTAGAAAATATGTAACGCAATATAACAGGCAACAGTGGGTGTTAAAAACATACCCAGAGAAAGTATTTGATTGTTCAAACATTCATCTGAATGTTGTCTAAACCTCTAGTTTCTTTTAAGTACTGTGCTGAAAGTGAATGGACTTTGGAGGAGTGCTCTGTGGGTTTATAGTATCTTTAAGGTGATATGAATGCAGGGGTGAATTCCGGTGTGTGCCTTGGTCGGTGCATGAGTACAAGAATGCAGTCGCCGGAGATCACGAGTACAAGCACACGTGACCAGAGGACAGGTCCGGAGGAGCTTAGAGAGTTAAACACTTTGACATGATTGATATTGGATCTCAAGGTCACTCGGTGACAAAGCCGTACAGGTACCACCTCTAGTTTGACAGCAAACGCAGTGCTTCACTGTTCAGCTTGAAGTGGAAGCGGGACCAGTGTGGTCGATGAGGGACCTCTCCCCCTTCAGGGAGTTTGTCATGGTGGCAGATTACAAACACCTTCAATGTATGCCTCTAGGGTGAAAGTGTTATTTTGGGAGTTTCAATTCCCTACTGTAAGGGGTTACTTCACATGTTTGTATTCCTAATGTGTGGAGTCCACATATTTCCAGTGAAATAACATCACAATCCTGTCCAAACTGCTATTCGGTCCTGACGTTCCTGGTGGGAGCTGTGCATATGTCTTAGTTTATTGAAGTGCAGTATAACTGCTTGTAAGACTGCTGTTGAGTACAGCTCTTATACATGTCTTCCACAGTATTTGTTTGTAAGTTAAGCATGCGTTGCCCATGGTTATACTGTACAATTACCTTAGTTTACCCAGGTTTGCCGTGTTTTTTAATATGCTGCACCATACCTCGCTGTGCTTACCTATGCTTTCCCATGCTTTCACAATGCATTATTTGCACTTTGCTATACTTTTACTATGGGAAACTTTTATAAGGGAGAATGGATTTGCTTGAGTACCTGCTTTCACAATGCATTATTTGCACTTTGCTATACTTTTACTATGGGAAACTTTTATAAGGGAGAATGGATTTGCTTGAGTACCTGCTGTGCACATACTGTATTAAACCCTATTGTGGAATGTATCACAGATTAAGAATTGGTTCATTGTCATACACTATTCTATTTTGTTTCAGTTCAATTGTGATTTACCTGTACCATTCTTTGTTTGTTTGTTCGATATTTTATTAACCCGGGTGGCTTTTTCTTTCTCTCACAGATTATCCTTTTGAGTTTAACCTCAGCGAGCCCTATGTCCAAACCACCACATTCCTACCTGAAGGCTTTACTTACCTGCCCAATGAAACCTGTCCTGAGAAACTTCCCTCAATGAGTGAGTATGACCAGGAGCCCTTCCCATCCACTACACTGGCCACTGTCTTGTAATTGGTCCAGTAGTTTATTGGATTGAGAGTAAGAGTGAGAGTTAGTCAGTCCTGAAGCTGATAACTTTAAGACCAGCACACTGTACACTGCCAGTTTCTGTACAAGCAAGTAGTGTGAGGAGCCTACAGTGCTATAGACACAGCACATTAGTACTGTACAGGGATGGAAATAAGACCCATTGCATAGCAGTTTGATACATTCCTTGTTTTACTTTGAGTTTAATAGGACACAGCTGAGCTTGTTACGAACACACTGTGGCAAATCAGGCTTGCATTAAAACCTGAAATGGGTGCAACTGCTATGCAATAGGAGTCTTGTTTCCGTCCCTGCTGTACTGTATGTCTGCACAGGATATTCCCTATAAGGAAAAATACAGTACTCACAAAAACACTTGGGATGCTCCAATAAGTGCTTTTACTATTAACCCAAGTACAGTAACACTGATCTTTGAAACGATCACCCCTACTCCAAAGAAGGTTTTTACCAGATCATGCCATAAGCTTGTACAGTATGTCTCTATTAAGAGTATAATCGTAATCATCTATCCTGAGATGTGCCCCAGTCCCTGCCGATGAGAAACATCCCCTTAACATGATGCTGCCTCCACCATGCTTCACAGTAGGAATGATGTTCTTTGGGTGATGCACTGTGTTGGGTTTGCTCCAAACATAACGCTTTGCATTTAGGCCAAAAAATTGCATTTTAGTTTTGTCAGACCCCAAAACGTTTTGCCACATGGCTACAGAATCTCCTGTGTGGTTTTTTGCATACATCAAATGGGGATTCAAGGTGGGCTTTCTTGAGTAAAATACAGGCCAGATTTGCGGAGTGCTTGGGATATTGTTGTCACATGCACACTTTGACCAGTCTTGGCCATAAAAGTCTGTAGCTCTTGCAGTTGCCATTGTCCTCTTGGTAGCCTCTCTGATCAATCGCCTTCTTGCTCAGTCATCTAGTTTGGAGGGGCGGTCTGATCTAGGCAGGGTCTTGGTGGTGCTATACATCATCCACGTCATAATAATCGTCTTGACCGTGCTCCAAGGGATATTCAAGGCCTTTGATATTTGTTTATACCCATCCCCTGGTCTGTGCCTTTCAACAACTTTGTCCCTGAGTTCTTTTGAAAGCTCAATGGTGTGAATGATTGAGTCTTTGCTTTGAAATGCACTAGCACAGGGAACCTACAGGAACTGCTGAATTTATCCTGAAATCATGTGAATCACTACAATTTAACACAGACAGAGGCCACTTAACTTGGTGTGTGATTTTGAAAGCGACTGGTTACACCTGAGCTAATTTAGGATTGCTATTACAAGGGGCATGGATACTTATCCAACCAAGCTACTTCAGTTTTAATTTTTAATTTTCTGTAAATTTCTAGAATATTTTTTTCAATTGGAAGTTGTGGGGTAGGATGTGTAGATAAATGAAAAAAAAAAAAAAACTAATTTTAATGCATTTTAAATCCAGGTTATAAGGTAACAAAATGTAAAAATTTTGAAAGGGGGTGTAGATTTTCTATAGGCAGTGTATAAACACAGTGTAATATCAAACATTTATTCACACAGTGTTTTTATATACACTAAATATAAATAGTTTCTGAACTGATAAGTAGCTCACAAAACTCACCCTTACACAGCCTAATCCCCAACTGGTTTTCAATGTGAGTTTATTTTACACGCCATGCCTATTACTTACCCCCCTTCTCCCTTTGTCTGCCCCCTTTCTCTGTCTTTCCTAGAGGGGCCAGTGGACATCAATATGAGTGAGATCTCGATGGGTGACGTCGAGCAGTCATTGATGGGGGACTCTGGTATCATGCTAGGGGGACACTGGAAACCCCAGGACTGTGTTCCCCGCTGGAAGGTAAGCTAGTCAATGCTAAAGCATGGAGGAATGGACACACAGACACAGACACAGACACACACACACACACACACACACACACACACACACACACACACACACACATTTTATATTTGTGGGGATTTCTCATTGACTCTCACTAGAATTGTATTTACTATTTCTAACTCCAATCAGACAAAACTCCACATGGTGAAAGTCGACAATAAACTAGATATTATGGCACTTTTTTTTTTTTTTTTTTTTTAAGGCATATTTGCAAGAATTTTTCCACAAAATGTTTTACCCCTAGTAATAAATACTGCATAGGGTATGATTTAAATTGCTCGTCAGATCAAAGTCAAGATGACCGACAATACAGGTTTTATGTCATTGTGCACTAACACGTAATGTATATGAGACTATACACGTATGTCCTGGGACATACACTACCCTGTTTTTGATCAAAGATAATGACATCTTAAATCCAGAATATATATAATATATATACTATAGAATATATATATTCTATATATATAACTATCTATATATATATCTTATATATCTATATAGAATAAATATTCTGTACTACCTGTCTTTTTTGTCTTTTGTGAACCATTCTTAATGTTGTTTGGCAACATGTGTAAAGGGTAGCTGTAGTTTTATCAGTAAGGACACAGGCATTCTTCCTGTCTGCAAGCGCTTCCACTGAGTCACACAATGAATTAGACAGACATGGTAAAGGTTAAAAAAAAAGCCATCTTTGGGCTTTATTTTACCATAAGTAGCAAAACAGAAAAGGGAAACATACGTGATGTCTGAATGGTATTATGAGGTACTATAACAAAAAGAAGTAGTATTTTTAAATCATGTGATATCTGTAATCTAAAATGAAGGTCAATATGAATAGCTTGCACTACTCAAAGAACTCCAGTTTCATTGTTATCTGCAAGAGATAATTGTGTAAAATGAAATTCAGTACTATGTAGATTGACTGTTACTTATCATTCCTGTAGTAATAATGCCACTTTTGAGGCCACTGTAGGACTTTAGACAAGTCCAGTTGCAATGGGTGATGGCACTTCTGGCACTGTGAAGTCAGTAAGAACAATATTAATATCAGTCTGCTTCCTGTTGTGACAGGAATATTTTTCAGTGGTGTCTGCTTGTGCTGATTTTTTTGTAAGCCTGTTCACTTTTTTAAAACTTTTTTTTTTTTTTAAGAAATGCACCTTAGACATTGGTGTATTAGTGTATTCTATAAAGAAGTCCAAAAAAGGTCTGCACTCAAAAATTAGAAATGATTTACTTTATTTTAAATTAAAAATATTTTTTAAAAAATGTGCAGTTCTCAGTCACAAACATGTTTCGCCCGTAGGCTTCATCAGCATTCACAGGTGCCTGTAATTATACATATTTAAAGCCCCAGTATCAAAATTTTGTTTACGAAGCACAGGGATATTTTGGGTTTTTTTGTATTAATGTATTCAAAATGTATTATTCACATTACTTTCAGGAGACACTTATGATAGCAGTTGATTTTCATGAGACCCACAAACCCACTCTGATAGAGTGTTCTGTGTCAGAATGCTGAGTTTACTCGTTGTGAAGATTTACAAGTTCGTCTCTGAGGACACAGTGTTTATTGAGTTGTGCAGCATATAATTTCCTAGATTGGTATGAGTGGATTAAACTTCAGTTGCATTCAAAAGAGTTACATGAGGCAGAAGAGCCCTCTGCCTTAAACAGTGGATCCAATGAAGGCAGTCAAATTGTCGTTTATCTTATTTCTCAAGCAAGAGGTAGAGATAGACAGCTTGACTGGACTCTGCCAAGCTGGAAGTAATATATAATAATAATAATAATAATAATAATAATAAATAATAATAATAATAATAATAATAATAATAAATAATAATAATAAACCACTTTACTCAGCTGCTGTAAATAAAATAAAGCAACTATCATGATATAATTGATAGTCATAAATGTGTCAGGGCAGAATTTAAGAGTCCTATTGCATAGTAGTTTCTGGCCACTCCAGTTTGTAATGCAAGCTTAATAAGAAAATGCTGAGCTTTATTAGAAACTCCATGCATCTTTTGTACATGCCTCTTGAAATTTGGGCTGACTGAAAAGCCTGGAATGGTTATACTGTGCCCTGCCAGTGAGATTTTACTAGAGCAGACTGACCACAGCTGCGTTGTTGACACCGCCTCCCCTGTCATTCCCTGATGCAGGTGGCAATCCTGGTGCCATTCCGGAATCGACACGAACATCTTCCCGTACTCTTCCGACATCTCATCCCAGCACTCCAGAGACAGCGGCTGCACTTTGCCTTCTACGTCATTGAGCAGGTGGGAGCTGGGTTTGAAACGGGAAGGGATACCAGAGCAATGGGGACCCCAGCCATTCAGTAAACCATGGTACCATTGCTGACTATCATTGTTTCATAGGCATCGTATACCAGTGACTGGAGTAGAAAATGGTTTATCTGCTGTTTCATATACCAAGCATGGTCTGGCAACGATTAACCATTGTCAATGAGGACCAGAGCAGGGTTGTTAAGAGTTCATGTGTGAACTGTGAAAAAAACATATTGCAATGTGGGTTAAACCTTGTATAGAAGTGTTAGTCTTCAGGTCCGACCTAGTTGAAGGCCCCCCCTGCAGGCTCAGAGTGGTAGTGAGGCTGGCTGTGTGTTTTCAGGCTGGGACTCATACCTTCAACCGAGCCATGCTGTTCAACGTTGGCTTCCTGGAAGCCATGAAGGATCTGGACTGGGACTGTGTCATCTTCCACGACGTGGACCACATCCTGGAGAACGACCGGAACTACTACGGCTGCGGGGACATGCCACGACACTTCGCAGTCAAGCTCAACAAGTACTCCTACCTGTGAGTCCATGTGCTACAATTCGGGTCAAGAGTCCTTGCTCAAGAGCTGACAGAAAACCAGTTTTACAATATCAGGGAGGGAGAAACATCACGTAGAATAACAATAAAGTATACATTTTGCTTTGGAGCAATATGCATTTACATTTCAACATTAAAAGTAAATAATACTAATGTAGATAAAATAGGAATGTGTTTATTGTATTTATTAATAATAATAATAATAATAATAATAATAATAATAATAATGTATTTCTCTCCTTGTTAGGCTGCCGTATGAAGAGTTTTTCGGGGGAGTCAGTGGGTTGACGGTGGAGCAGTATCGGAAAGTCAATGGCTTCCCCAATGCATTCTGGGGTTGGGGTGGAGAGGATGATGACCTCTGGAACAGGTTAGCAAGTGTTTGCACATCACACCCCTTATTCTCAGGAAGAGCAAGGCGCTTCCGTCCACTCAGAGGGTGGTCTGGCTCAGGCTCATATCTGATTTTGGAGCGGCTGAAATTTCCAGAACTTTATTAACCTTTCCATTCTCCAAATGCTTTACATTAAGCTATGTGTGTTTAGTTCAGAAGTGCCACTGAGGCCCCTTTTACAGGTGAACCTAGTTCAAAAAAGGTCCCATGAATCCCATCAGTTGAAAACAGCTGTTGTATGTCAATATATTTATCCTGTACTAAAGTATCTAATTACATATAAAAACAGGCGCCATCAGTAATGGTGCTGTTGTCACGCAGGGTGCAGAATGCCGGGTACAACGTGAGCCGACCGCAAGGGGAGATCGGCAGATACATGTCCATCCCTCACCATCACAGAGGGGAGGTGCAGTTCCTGGGCAGGTGAGGCTCGCTCACATTGGCACTCTGTCACACCCTCAAACACTACTAAACACACAAGGGTGGGCTGCAAGACAAAATGGCCTGTGCTTTGTGCTGGTTTTAGCTACTATTCTCTTTTAATTTCTGTTTTTTTTCTGCATTAGTTTAGCCATTCTTGATTCAACCAGAGGGTCTGTGGGCTATCCAGTGCACTGTCATGTTCAAGCACTTCTTTTATTCTCTAATAGAACCAGGGGAGGCTCAGGAGGACGCACAGATGGTTTAAACTTCCAAAGTGGATAGTTTGTGTACTGGCTTACAGTAGTCAATCAAGAATAATCACACAGACTCAGTTTATTTATAGTTTAATGAATCAGAGTATATATATATTTTCTCCTTCGGTTTATTAACGTTTAAATGGATCGAGTGATCGCATATCGAATTTGAATCCTAGGTCCTAGACAATCCAGGCAGTCAGGCGCCTGCCCAAACGAACAGCATTAATAGTATAGAGCAGTATGGTTAAGTCTGTGTTACCAAACTCAACTGATGAATAAACTGCAGTTTTGCTCACAATATTTATCAGACTATTTCCCTTCTTTGTGCGTCAGAAAGCTTAATTAAACCTAACATATCTGTTTTTTTAGGCAGCCTTTATTTCTAAAATGAATATGCTCTAATGTCACACTACTCCTTAAAACTGATTAATATGTAGTACCAAGTTTTCCTCTATTTTTCTAACCCCAGGATAAATGAGGTCATTTCCAAAATGCTTTTAACACTCGCAATTTTTCATATCAGTGAGTTCCCATGCCTCATTGTCATTTCCATCATTAGTGGGGAACCCCAAAGAAATTCAGTTGGTTTTATTGAAGGGCCACTTCTGCAGCATTGGCCTTCCATTGGAAAGGAGTTGGCACCTTGTACAAGAGAGAAGGGGTTTTAGGATTACTTGTGACAGTACGCTTGCTATCAAGGGATTTTTCTTAAATACCTTTGTTAAATGCATATCAGCTGTGCACTTGATGGGGCTTTCAAAACAACAGACAGACACATTTGGGGAATAACACTATTGTATGGTTTTGATGTATGTGGTGGCCATGGGGCTTAGTATAGGGAGATGGGTTTCTGTAGCAGGTGTGTGCGTGGGTGTCTAGGATGGTGTGTATATCTGTCAGCTCTGAGCACTCTGTATTCCCTGCAGGTACACACTGCTGCGACACTCCAAAGAGAGGCAGAGCCTGGACGGACTCAACAACCTGAAGTATCTCCCTCAGGTGACAAGGAAGCCCTTGTACTCCAACATTACCATCAACTTGACACCAGAGCTGGCTCCTGTCAGCGACTACTGAGCAAGACTCGCAATGAACAGTGTGTCCACTAGCACAAACACAAACACAAACGCACAGACACAAGCACTCCGGCAACAAAGAACATTCAAATCACATAGACACACACAGGTGTTCCCCAGCTGTTCCAAACTCCACATACTCGCACGCAGTCCAGACGCGCGAAAATACAGAGTTTCCGTATTCATTTCAGCTCATACATGCGTTTATATTCACATGGATGGCGGCAGCAGGTTTGCAAAGCTGTAGTTCCATCTCTGGTGGGACTGATAAGCTTACTAGACCACCGTCTTCAAGACATTTCACTGTACTGTGTAGGAGAGCAAACATTTGATAAGATTAAAAAATCACGTCCACAGTTTGGCCTAGGCAGCCGGTTCTGCTCTAGAGCTATAGATAAGGATTTAAAATAATAAAAAGAAAAGTCTTGCTGTACACTAAATAGAAACAGCCCATTTTGAAGGATGAACTCAATGGCCTGTTAAACATCGTCAAGTAGGAATACGTGCACAGAGATTTGGAATGGCAACAGATTTAAAAAGTCCCTGTTTTATAAGATGTTCGTTATCTATCAAAAAGAGCTATAGTGAAAGTGGGATGTTAATCAACATCCTACATAAGCCCCTTTCATAAGCGATGGCAAGGCACCCTGTGTTTGTATTTGGTGAAATCGGTATGCCAGTCTCCCTTACTCTACACAGAGCAACCCTGCTGAGAATTAGAACACGCCGTGGATTAGAGCTACAAGTCTACCTCCAAATTGTGACAAGCCCAGCTCTGACTGAATGACCTATCTGTTAGCCAGCTGGATATCTCTCACTATCCGTTAACAGAGCTATTGCCACGCCTATCATTCAAATGTGATGTAACTCACTCCTGCAGTTGTGACTGTAACTCTGTAACAAAGTTGTACATCCTAATGCTATATGACTACTTGAATTTAACTGTTTAACAAAACATTATTTCAGCCGACAAGAACAAGGTCAGTTATTCCTTGAAATGACGTTGGTCTTTAAATGAACGTGGTCTTTAACACAGCCCCAACCCCAGAGCTGCGAATCTTGTTCAGATTCTCACCTCGACATATTTGCATACCAATTAAAGGCTGGCCTGGAAAGTACACCATCTTGGAAGAGAGTGATATTCACAACATGTTGTCTGGAGCTGGGAGTCAGGGCATCTCAACGCTATCATCTGGAGCGAGATTGATTCCACTCGGAGGCAGTGAAATATCACCAGGAAGACTTATCTCTCTCTAGTGTGCCAAACCTGAGCCTCCCCCTTCCTCACCCTCTTTACTTCATCCAAATCATAGTATTTACGCTATTAGGAACAGAAAAATAACTCTGTTATCTGGTGGATCAGAAATCTTTCGATTTGTTTCATCGTTGTGCTATTGCTTTTACAGCAGCCATCCCCAAATGTTTGCTCTTCAGTTAAAGTTTAAGTAACTAAGTGTCGGATATAATGCCTTCTGTGGCTGCTGTGGTGTAATAGTTTGTTCCTTGATGATGTACGTCTATCAGATTGGTCATTGACAATCTGATATATAAGCAATTTGATAGTGACTCGGTCTTGCATTTTCAAACACCAAGGAAGTAAGCTTTCTTTCAGATCTGTGTTTATTGATATTGACTAAAAACACTTCAAGCTTTATTTTGTCTCGTATCTATGACCCTACATTTCAGAGGTGGGCATGAGTGGGGCAGTTCCTGTCCAGCTTGCATGTAATTTGAAGGGAGAGAGAAGAGACTAAAGAAAGCAGGGCGTTCTGTTGGCTTCAGGCATACAGGGGAAGGATTAAATGGTTCTCCACAGACAACCACTGGGAGTTGATTAACACTTTCAATGTGTAATTAAGACTCTTGGACTGGACTTTTTTGGCCCCCCATGATTTGATTAACTACTGTGTTATCGTATTGCCAGTGGCTTGTCGTCAGAATAAATCACTGGAAAAGGCAGCTCCCAAAGAGGACTTCTGCAGTGCTAATAGGCAGCTATTGCTTCTTAAGGGATTGATTTGCTCCAAATGTAATGCAATGGCGGGGGGGGGATAGGTGACTAAGATTGCAATGAAACTTGGTAATTGTGTGCCAGTGTTTAAAGGTTTTAGAATGATACTGTGAATCTTTTTAACTAGCTACAATGGGGGATAAAAGAGTGTGTGGGTACTGTGGCCCTGGAACTGCACATTTATAACTTGGTGCTATATAGAGCCCTATATACAGCAGTTACGTCCCATATACAATCCACAAAAAAGTGACACGTCATTCTAATACCTTTTGATTTTGACGTTGACTCAAATAATGGCATTGAATCTTTAAAAAATAAAAACATGCAAAAAAAAAGTGTTATCTTTTAAAAACCTTGATTTTGGGATGTTTACATTGAAAAATCAGCTGTTTTATTTTTTTGTTTTGTTTAGTTTTTTTTTGTACATTTGCTTTTTTAATGACGCTGTATGGATGAGGCTGGCCTCTGTATTTGTTGTGATTTGACATTATTTAGCAGTCCTAGTAAATCTACAATGGGTTTGTGACCTGAGATGGGCATGTTGCCTCCAGCGCTCAGTCCTGGGCACTGGGCAGATATACTGGTTTGGTGCTAGTCCTGTAAGGTCATTCCAGTTCAATTCTGTCCCAGGACTGGAGACCATTTTGTATGACGGCACTTTATTGCCTGACTAAAATGAGTTCTGTTGGGTCTCAGCACTGTTTAGATGACAGGGACCATGGAGTAGAAGTGCCCATCTCAGAATGGCACCTGTTTGGTCAATTTAAGCCTATAAGGGCCATGGGGAATAATCATACTAATCTGGATGAGGGGACAGTATCTACCTTGCTGCCCCTGAAAGATTGGGCGCTTTCCATGTTAATTGTATTTTTATTTAAAAGTTTTATGTGTTTTTTTTTTTTATTATTATTTTTTAATAAAATTAATAAATAAATTATTATATACGGTACAGAATGTGTTGTGCAGTGAATGTCTTCTGTCAGCCAGGTACACTTTCATTCTTATGAAGCACTACATTTCGGGAAAAACTATTTTTTTTTTTTAAACAAAAATGTGTACTTCCTGGAGTCGCATGATCTTATAAGAAAGAGACGCAGTGATTGCTTAACGTATGCAAAGGCTGCTGTGAGAATGCTTTCCATTTGCTGTAAACATTTCCTCATAAAATTCTAAGACATGGTTTATGCCTTCTTGGAACTTCATGTGTTGTTCAAACTCAGTCCAAAAGGTGAACTAATTTGCCTGCTAAACATATTCAAACAGGAATGTATGCAAGAGAGAGATCTGGAACGGTCACATATTTAAAGCGTTTCTTGTTACATTATTTTTCTATAAGACCTGTGCATGTTAGTTGTCTGTCCAAGAGACAAAGCAAAAGTGGGACGTTAAACAACATCTAACAGAGTTAGGTTGTAATTATTTGTATATCAGAATTTAAGGTTAAAAAAAAAAGTGAAGATTCTCAGCACAGTAAAACAAAAGAATCAGACTGATCCACCCACTGCACTTCACCTGCTCAGTGATCAGTAAGTTTATGCCAGATGTTGAGCTTCATTTATATTCATTGAACTATCCACAGAGCTTCTCTAAATATTTATACTGTTGGTGAAGCACAGGGATTGTTGCAAAAATAAAGGCACCGGTCAGAGCGCACATGACTAATGTTGTGCGTAGATGTGCTTGTAATGTATGCAGAGGGTGAAACCTTCCAACCTAATGAGCTTCTACAAAACATTAAGGTAGATATTAACAGTTTGTTTTCACAGGTGTTTTAATGCTGAAGGATATCTCCCAGTGCTGCTGCTGCAAAAAAAAAAAAGACAAAAAAAAGAAAAAGCTGTTCCTCACCTATTTGGATAATGAGACAACTGTGTAATAGATTGCTCATCTGCAAGCCACCTGTGTTGAAAGTAAGCTAGCAGGAAGTTTAAATTACAATGCTCAGGAGACACCTTGTTTACACCTGCTTGTGACCACGAAATACAGCATTGGGTGGCCATTTTGAATGGCTTAAGGAAGGTAGGGAAAATCAGACCCTGACAGAGCTCTTGTGTTCTCATTGTACAAGACACTTCTGTTATCAGCGCTCAGCTGTTGTCTTTATTGCTCCCTCCTCGTTCTGCGGTTGATATCTCCATAGCTACAGGAAGAAATGGCTTTCAGCACAAAGCCGCTTTGTGGAGAGGATGACTGCTTTTAACCCCGGATGTACCAGAAGTGGTCTTTCCTGGTTCAGCCACTGTGCGTCTTCTGCCAGGCGCTTTCATTAACAAAAATAGGAAAATAAGCAGTGGATAGGACAACAGCAACAGTACAACTTGAAACCATTCTGCTCAGACAGTATAACAGTTCGCAAGTAGGATCCTCAAGCCACAGGGCCTTTTGAATCTATCTTATCTCTTGGGACTGCGCTGTATAAAATGGTATGCCAGCATTATAAACCAGAGTTGCTTTGCCAGCGTGATTAGCTTTGCGCCATTACCTGGAAATAGTTTGACGTATGTAATGTGTGTGTGAAAAGAGCCTGAAATCACCTTACAAAACGTAAGGTGATTCTGGGATGAATGCTGCCCAACTTGTTCTCGCACTTGCATGTTGAAACACGAAAATAACTTTTACAGTAAACAGTAACTTTAAGGAAATGGAAATGCAAAACATGACACACAGAACCTCCAGTTTAAATAATCCTTCTGTGTCATGTTATCATTAATAGCTAAGAGGTGCAGCTCATTTCTTATTCTCTGATCAAAGCTTTCTGTGAATTTCAAATTCTTAATTCCGTCACACAGTAAAAAAAAAAATATTGCCATTTCAGTGCTTCTTTTCCTGGCGGTCTTTCATCAGATCCTCTTACAACACTTCACTCCTCTCCTCACAAGAGGCATCACACAGGACTCTTGGCTGAGTTTCTTCCTCTCCCATTCACATTTCCTGTCTCCTGTTGGATCCCTCTTTGTTGCCTGACTTATCTTGCAATCTCTCCCTTCCTCTTTCCTCATCCTCATCCTCTCTCTCTCTCTCTCTAGTCCTGTTTTCATAAAGCACTGGATTTTCAGCAGGGGTGCTGCAGTTCATTGTATATTAATATAGAAAGTGTAACTTGGTAGAGGTCGTGTATTGTAATAGAGGACCATAAAGTCAGCTGCAAAACCGAAATTCATTGAAATATCACTAGTAGAAACAACAGGTGTTATTTAAAGTGTGGATGTCTCCTTAGCCCTCAGTACTGGACAAAACAACAACCTCCTCTTTGCCCACTGTGAGCCACAGTCATTATACATACTCTTACTTAGACATATTGGCCTTTTCCTGTGTCAGAGTTCTCTTTAATTGATCCTGCTAATTAGAAACACTCCTAATCCATCTGACGAAGCAGTCTGCTCGCGGGGCCTGGGGCGGCATCTCCTAACCCTCAGTGGGTTTGAAATGTGCTTTATTAATTGTAACAGATCGCAGCACATGGTTTACCGCATTGCGCTCGCAGCTGCCGTGCAGCCTAATTAAAAAGTGTCAGAGTATCTCTTTCGAGTAATGAATGCCCTATAGTCGGATTCGCTGAGATCCCTCTCACGCCAAGTCGCTCTGGGTTCTCTCTGCTTTTCAATAATGCATGTTTACTTGCTAGCTCTGTCATTCCTCTCTGCTTACAAACTCGTAAACGACGGTTACTAGCAATATCTAGCCACAGATAAATTGTGACTCCCATATCTTGTAAACTTAAAAGATAATAAAAAAAAAAAAAGGTTTAATAATGTTTATAGCTTTTTATGTCATACCTTATTATGCCGTGTTTATAAAATAATAAAATATATACATTTTAACGCTTTGCTAATGATCTAAGGATGTGCTGGCACCTTAGTAAACTGTTAATAAATAACTGAGGTGAACTATTATTAAGTAAATAGCAACGGCACTAATTAACATTGCAAACGTGTGACTCCTTCTCTCTGTGACCTTTGCTGGCAGAGGAAGCAGATCATTATGCAGGTTCCATATTGACTCATTCTCTCTGTGCACCTGGCTGACCTCTTGTGGCCGTACATAGAAACTACATCATCGTGTTTTTATTTTCTTTTAGCGCATTTATAAATGTAGATATTTATGAAACCCGTCTTGCTCAAAAATCATTTTCTAAAGAAAGCATGCTTCAGACTTTAATAAAAATCCTGAATGTGGTATAAATAATGTATTATTACTTTGTACCATATGTACCGTTTGAAAGTCAGTCTTATTTACTACTGTATATCAATAAAATTATTTGGTACTTAAAAAAAAAAAAAAAACACACTTAATTGGTGCTTTTCACAACAGTTAGTTCCAACTAATTATGTACTGCTACTTACTATACCTTTGGGAGCTCATTTAGTTCTTTAAAAGTAACATCTGGGGCCACACCCTCAGAGCTGTGTACTCCCAATTAGCATTAATTAGCATGTTTAATCGAAGATGCACCCAACAAAGTCATCAAATCACAAGTAAACAACGCAGACATTTAATTGAGGGGCCTTGTTAGTAGGCTGATGCGGTTTCATATTCATTTTAGAAATGTAAATAGTGTTTTTGTCATTTCAGAGATAAATCGTGCTAATGAAAATTTGACTGTTGGTAAATAGCTTTGAGGATCCAGCCCATAATTTCTAGTAACTCTTGGTAGCCTCTATATTGCTGCATTAAAACTAATAATAAACTATTTGCAATAGGATTATCTAATCAAGCACGCCAGTTTTTTTGTTTTTTTTTGTTTTGTTTCCTAAATGTATTTTTCTTGGTTTATCTCTGAAGGAATGTACGAGCAGGGTCAGTGATAAAGTTTTCTACCTCCAGGCCTTTAAAGCAGAAAAAAAATATTGGAAACTACACAATGTTAAAGAGGATCATTTTAGCAAGGCTTCCAATGTCCAGGTTTTGTGTAAAGCTAGGAAAGAAAGAGACCGGAACAGATGAGAGAAAATGAATTCTTTCTTTTTTACAAACTCATGTTATTCACACAAACATGTACAAAAACTTTAGCACCATTTTAAACAGTAAAATTGAGTAGAATTGACTTGCCAGAAAGAACCCGTAGCAGCTTATTAGTTTCTGTTATCTTTGTTCTTTTAAAAAAATAATACTAATATATCACATTGCAGTCCTTTTTTCATATAAGTTAAGAATGGCAGTTAATTAATAATAAAAAAATGCCCTTTTGATATAAAATCTTTTTTAACCCTCTCCCCTCTAATTCCAAACCTAATGGTCGCCCCTTTTTTCTGCGCCCCCCGTTTTGTCCAGGCAGTCTTTAAGCCCATCCTTCAACTCAGCTAGCTGGTGAGAGTGAGTGGAAAGTGTTCCATTCACCTGGGCCAGGTAATCATTGGAATGACTCTCCAGCTCTCCTCGGATTCTCTCGAGGTCTCCTGCCAGGTCTCCCAAGCTGCCACACAGCCCTTCCACCTGTGAGATCCTCCCATCTACCTGGGTGATCTCTTGCTGGGCTCCCAGTGCAGCGCTCTTGCACCCCTTCAGCTCCCCAGTCAGCCTGTGTTTCAGGCTCTGCAGCTCACCCTTCAGCTGCTGGAGCCGGCGCTCGCTGAAGCCAAGCTGAGACCCCTGCCGCCCCACCAGCTGCTGGATTCCCTGGACCCGGTCTGCCATCTTCAGCTCGTGCTGTTGCCAGGTGGAGTTGGCATGGCTCACCTCCTGAGCGTAGACGCTGATGGATTCTTGTAGTCCTTTGAGGGAGCGGTTGACCATGCTGACGTTGATCTTCAGCAGAGTGATCTCTCCCTGGACTGACCCTTCCTCCTCCCGGGCCAGCCTTGCCAGGATCTCCTGCAGCGTGCCGTTCAGCCTCCTCAGGAGGTCTGCGTGGGAATCCAGCTGACCCAACACTTTCTTGTCTGTCTCACAGCACTCCTCCATCTCCCTGTGGAGCTTCTGAACCACTCCAGCGGCGTGTGGGCAGGCTGAGGAGCAGAGGGTCTCCAGGTCGGTCAACCGGCTTTGCACCCCCTCAAGACCTCCCTCAGCCTGCTTCTTCAGGGCCTCCAGCTCCGTCTCCAGAGCAGGAACAGCCTGACCTTCCAGGACAGCTGGAGCGGTGGCATTGCCGAGTTCCTCCACTGCTACAAAAAGCCGTTCCTCCAACATCCTCAGCTTCTCGTCCAGAAGAGTCTTAAAGCCATCCACCTCAGAGTCCACATATCCCTTCATCTTCTCCTCTATGTCCGCCTTCTCTGTGGCATTCAGCTTGATTTCTATCTCATCCAACCGCCCATCGAAGAAGGTCTCCACTTGGGCCGCCTGCCCGACTATGCTGGATTGTTGAACTCTCTGGGATTCAGCCAGGCTCTTCAGGCCTTCCTCCAGCAGCAAGACTCTTTGGGAAACACTGGACACTTGGGTGCAGCAGCTCTCTGTTAGTGTCAGGCCCTGGATCTGAGCCTGCAAGTTGCCCAGTTCTTTTCTGAGACCCGTCTCCCGGCCGTCCAGGGACTGCTCCATGTGTTGCTGCCCCTTCAGGTGCTCCTGCTGGCACTGGCGCTGGACCTCCCCAATGCGGGCCTCACACTGACTCTCCAGCCCAGACAGGCGTGCCTCAAAGCTGTCCAGGATCTCTGAGCGCACCCCGGCCAGCTTGGTATCCACAAGTTCCTCCAGGAGTGTCTGGGAGGTTATGGGAGAAGGTCTTCCGGCTGCAGCCTCTATCAGGTGCTTGAGCTGTCCGTCATGGCCCACCACCATCCCATGAAGCTCATCAAGGATCTGGCTCTTGGTTCTCAGCTCATCTTTCACCTCTGTCACCTTCCCGGCCAGCTCCCCGAAGCGTAGGAAGCCTTCCCCTCCCTCCAGCCCCTCAGGGGTGCCATTAGGGATCACTCCGAAGCCCACACTGGAGTCAGAGCCCCGGGGCGGGGTGCCGAGCAGAGAGCCCAGCATCTTGTTGGTGTCCTCGCGCAGGGAAAGGCGCAGGCTGCTCTCCAGGCCGGTCACCATCCTGTTGAGAGATTCATAAGATTGGGACAGGCGGCGCAGCTCCTCCTCCACGCGGTCCAGACGCTCGCCCAACACCTCCTGAAACTTCCGAGCTGTGACGGGACAGAGAGGAGACAAAAGAAACATGGTCAGCAAGTATTAACTCAGTCAGTGGACTTGAAATTAGCTAGGTTCAGTGGAAGAGGCAATATACAATATGCACTGCATGGCAGTAGAAACTTTATGTTACAATATGTATGTTTATAATAAGTATTTAAAGGCTGGTATACTCAGCCTTTAAAGTACTGAAGCAGTAATTGTGGTAAAGAACTTTCCCCTCCATTTGTTGTGGTTTTATCCATTTTAAAGAAATCAGTGTCCCTGGGAATATAAGACCTTAGCTTGTATTGCCATACTCACACGTGCACAAGCTGATAAATGTTTTTTAAATGATTAAGACATTTTAATTTGAATGCAGAGCTTAATTGATCACAAATCCGCACACTTTCTCGAGTTTTACGACTGATTTCAACTCACCGTAGTATGACTTCTTTTGCCCAGGAGACATGTGTCCGCCAGGGACGGATTTCTGCTCTGGGTGGCCAATAGGAAAGGGTCTGTGTTGTTCTGGGTGGCCAATAGGAAACGGTTTACGTTGCTCAGGATGTCCAATGGGAAAGGGTCTGTGTTGTTCTGGGAGTCCCTGTGGATGTTCTCTAGGGTACCCATTGAAGCCTGGGGGTGTCATTGAGCCCTTAAAGGGGGGCATCAGATCAGGGAGGGAGGTGGGCCCATCATTGCAGCCCTCCCCAGAGAAACCTGGGCAGCAGCGCCACTCCAGTTCAGTCACCGTCTTGTAACCTACCTTGTATTTGGGCTTGTAGAAGGTGCGGTACCTATTGGAAGAGATTATTGTTATTATTATTATTATTATTATTGAAATAACCACACACGTAAGATTGATAAATAATGTTGACAATCATATCTTGTATGTAGTAATTTCAGTTTGATTCATGAGGGGGCAGCGTTAGATTAATTATAAATTGTGACTGCAGTTTCTCAAAACCAGATCACTATAAATGCAAACTGTAGTTCCTTGTCTTTAACTGGCCAATGTCTATAAATGTACAGTTATAGTTTACTATTCACCAACATATAAAGACATGGTTGTTCCACACTGGGAGAGAGAGAGAGAGAGAGAGAGAGAGAGAGAGAGAGAGAGAGAGAGAGAGAGAGAGAGAGAGAGAGAGAGAGAGACTGAGAGAGAGAGTGCTCACATGACAGTTGGACACTTCTGCCCCCAGGCACACTTGTTGTACTCTGCCTTTACGTAGGTGGATGTGCCGTCCTGCATTGTGCACGAGATGTTCTTCTGAACAACATAGGCGCAGAAGTTTCTATGGAAACAAGAAAGACAGAATGTCAAGAATCAGAATCCAAAAAGCTGGAGCACTGCCCAATCAATAAATGAGACACAACAAACAGTGTGCTTTTGGATAGATGGAGGAAATATGCAATGGAAAGTGCCATGATTATGGAGTACATATCTCATATTCTACAAATTAGCACACTTTGTGTTAGCAAAGACATTTAAAAACAATCATAATCATAATCATAATAATAACTTGCAGCATTCTTCTAATCTACAGACACTGCAGCTCAGACCATTTTCTTTATTTGATTGGTTCAACTGGCTGGACAGGTGAACCAAACAAACACTGGGAACTCAAGAACCATAGGAGGAGGCTGGAACCAGTAAATGAACCTGTAAAGCATGCCACACTGCCCCCTAGTGGGAGAAGGAAAAGTGTGAGCACCAGTCTGCTACTGGTGCGTCTTGGAGTGGTCGGTAGATGGAAGTAAGCTAATGGATCATCAGGTGCACATCTGGGGAAACGTGCTGTAGCTGAATATATACATGTATCATTCACATATTTTCAGAGCTTCCAGCTATGGGATCCAGATGTTATTAAAATAATTCAGCTTCCTTTGTCTGCCAATTTTTCGATGCCGCTCGCGTGACTTTCCTTCACTCTGAAGTATGACCGGCTGTTCTGAAGCGTTTATTTCTTGGCCACCGGGGAGAGGTGTCTGGTTACTAAAACATAAACATAAAATCCTGAATAAAAGTCTCTATCTTCATGTGTAGGGCACACATAGGTCACAATCCGAGGATAATTCATGAATGATGTTTTGTTTTTCAACCATAACTTCAGTAATAAATGCTGATGAGGTGCACTTATTAGTACAATTTTGTTTTATACATATATCACACACCAAGATCCTCAGAGCTGTTTTGCCCTCAGTGGCAACTGGCATAATCAGAAACCCTGCAGTAATGATGTACAGTAGCAATAGGGTAACTAGAGCCATTTTATTATTTTATTTAACTTTTTAGAGCAAGCAGTTTTTTTCCATGACTTTATAATAAATACACATATGCTCCCATGGCTAAATAAATGTTTGAGGACCATTGACATATACCCTTCAGAATTTGATAGTTAAAATACACTACCGGCCAGCAAATATGGAGCAGTATTGAAGGACAAGGTGTCCCAATACTTGTTGGAGGATAGTTTATGGAAAGTATTGGTAGGTAGGTAGTTCTGAAATCTCACACACACATGCACCATCCTGAAAACATCACAGGTCACACTATTCTGTCTTCAAAACAGCACAATGCTTAAATATTAAAAAAAAACAAATCATCCTTACAAACAAACAAAAAAGAAAGTAAAAAAAGAACAACTCTAATGAACTATATCCGTTGTTATAGAAATATGATAGACAGTAAGGACAGAATCCCTCCATTTATCAAAAGGGAGTTTTAAAAACTAATATGAGACATTTGGACTGTGTCCTCTCAGAGGGTTTCATTCCAGCGAAGGATTTCTGAAAACATTCTGAATGAATGAACTTGCCAGCTTTCAAAATATTTGTATTTCTTTTTGGCAAGTGTGGTCTCACTGTAAATATTTTCAGGATACCGTTGCAGTTGACAAATCCCTTCCTGGCATCCCTGGTGTAAAAGAGAATTCCTGTGGAGTTTCACAAGTGCCGCTTTGTTTGATAAATATTATTCTACCAGTAACTTTATTAAATTCAAAATGTGAACACTTGAACAATTCAAAAGTGGGATCCTCTCACCGGTAGTTGCGAGAGACCAGATGATCTTCCCTTGAAATCCTGCTGGGAGGGTTAAGAAAGTTCAACAAGGGACATGTGTCATTCAAACGGGCTTGTCTTAAACAGCTATACTTTCAACATCTGGAACAATTAAAAAAGTCGTAACCAAGCCTTTAAAAAACATTTATTTGACCTCTTATCGTTATCACTTCATTTTCCGTTTCAATTTAGTCGATCCCATTTATTCTGCCATAACCCTATAGATTTATTCCATGTGCAGCAGGAATTAGCAATCCACCTGACATGTAGCACAGGGTGTTTCATGTTTCAAGTGGGGTCCTAATACCTGTTGCGCAGTGAATGAATGTACAATGAGGTGACAGGTTAAAAAATAGACAGTCAAGTGAACATAACAACTAAACAGACCAATGATAAGGTATTATGACAGTGAAAGGTAAGACTGTTTTTAAAGCATGTTGTTACTGTTAGTGGAGCTGATTGAATTAATCTGATCACAGAAGCCCTCTGTCTGTCTCACTGTCTGTTTGTCTGCGAGAGGTTATGGACTGAGTGCCGGAGACTGAAAAATAGTGACTGACTGTCAGTCTGTCCACAGGGCAGGTACAGCACAGGACAGAGAGTCCAGTGCCTTTGAGAGATTAGTGACTGAGAGTCTGCTCTATCCACAGGTGTAAAACCTCTTTACAAATTTCCCTGTCCCACCAAAGTCTATGTGTTAGGCTATCAGTCACTTCAGTGACAATAGGCTAACCAGTACCTGACCATATAGTGCAGTATCTTTTTATGTGAACAATTATACAGTTAGTATTTTGCACACTTTACAGTGTATCATGCTTTACCAGGCTGTTACCAGACTCTAACTCTGCATTGCTATGCGCTTTATTTTCTCTATGGCTTTACCATTGCATTGAATTGAATGGAAAGGCAAGGAACAGACCTGAACCACAAGCCATACGGTTAAAAAACAAATGACTTAAAGAATTAAAGACTAAAGACAGTGCTATTAACTCATCAGCCACTAGGAGGAGATTCATTACATCGTGCAATGCTGCAACTGCAGTACAGCGCACCAAAGTAAACCATATGGATCTTCACTGCCCCTGTATTAATCTTGAAGTGATTTCCATTTGATAATGTGTTGTGTATTCTTCCTTCGCAAGACACTTGTGAAAACAAGAAACAGTCTCTCCCTGTGCTCTGCAAGCCATCAGGAAAGCAACTGCATCAGCAGCTGTTTTGATATTTGCTGGCTTCACACTAGTTTGGCTTGCTTGCTGCTCTTTGCAATGCCTGGAGGAGTCGGTATCAACGTCAAAGCATCCAGATGCAGAACAGCCTCCCTGAACTGCGCAGTCACATCTGGAGGTGTTAACATTACCACTAATCCTCAGCAGTTTCAATCAGCCGCTAATGAGGACCCAGGGAAATTGGATGAGGACCACTGGCGGAGCAGAGCAATGGTGCAGAACATTGCAATGTAAATACAGCAAAGTATGACTAGGTGCTGGAGAACAGGGAAGTGTGTGAATTGTCAGCAATGGTTTCAATAAAGAAGGTGTGTCGTTTATATAAGCACAAAGCACGTCACTGTCTGTAGACTTGCATTTTGTAGCATGAAGTTTGCTATGGTGTATTAAGTTGCAGCACAGTGCTGATGAGAAAACGTGTGGGCTCTGCATTGGTAACTCAAAAATCAATCAATTAGAAAGGAAAAGTATAATCAACTTGAGGACTTGTGGACAGTGATGTCTTCTGTGCCTTCATTGATTGTTTTTGCAAGATGCATCATCTGTATATTTACCACAGTTTCCAATGGTCTTACCTTCTCTGTTCTTTACTATGCTTCCCTTCTCTATGTTTTAGCCATAACTTAAACACTCTGAGTAAAACTGAACAAACTAGTAGTGGAACACTTAGGGACTTGTTAAATGTCTCAATCTTTTACTCCATCTCCTGCATACTGCAATAAACTTGTACACTGACTCTCATTGAAGTTGCTTTTCTTAGGAGAAATCATTTTTAAAATAATTCAGCACATTCTCCCGCTCGCTCCCTGACCTGAGCTGAGATTGAACTCGAGTCTTCAGAGACCAATACAATACCAATATAAAGTTTCAGACCCCTACACAACTCAGCCCAGACCTGGTGATCAAACTCAGATTGTAGGGCAGCCCAGAATCAGCACAGGAACTGAGGCAGTGGTAGGGGAAAGGAGAGCCATGCTGTCAGCACTGCTTTTTCAGTGGCTCTAATGCTTTTTCTGCAATAGAATATATGCCCCACGTTTTAGTTTAAGCAAGTGATTTATCACATTCTTTTATGTTGTCATTAACTCATAAGTTGCAGGTTCATTGAAGATGGTTTCAGTTGTTGTGTTCATTTAGTCTTGAAAAACTGTTGTTCCAACTTTAAGTTTTCTTATGTATTAAAATACTTCACTAGACATAGTTCCCTAAAAGTTTTCCATGCACGGTCATTTTGCAGTTTCTCTTGCTAATACAATGCATTTATCATGTATTACCATACTTAATTATTTTGTTTTGTAATGCTTTGCCATACTTACATGTGGTTGATAGACGTTGCCTGTTCTTTACTACAGTATGCTCTGCTGTATCTTGCCATGCTTTTTCTATGGTATACTACGGCTCATCTTTATAACTCATTCATATCGGTCAGAGGTGTTGGGACCCTGTGCACCCAGATCATTTATCAGTACTTTCAGACTTCCATGTAAATCCATGCTTTCAATCAGTGACAACTCAGTTAAATACAGAAGCTTCTGGGGGTCTTCTGTGAACGAACAGTTCTCAGTGGATTCTCTTGTGGTTAAATAAATGAACTGACAGAAAAAGAGCCTGCAGCAGTGCTAGAAATAAACAACCCAGGGGGACAGAACGCTTCACTGAAAACTATTTTCATATCCCTTTTAATAGTTTACTCATGTAGAGCATTTTTAATCATAGATGAGGACAAGCTGTGCTCTGAGCAATTGCAACTACTCCTGTGGTAATTAACATTAAGCCCTATTCACATTCAAAGTACGCTTTAACAAAGTCTGTTTTTCAGACAAAAAATCATAATATATATATATATATATATATCTATATATCTATAGATATATTATATATATATATATATATATATATATATATAAATTTAGATATATACTGTTTTTATTTCAATTGGCTATAAGTTAAAAAGCCATCAAAAATTTTTCGGTTGTTTTTGAATTTTTTTCATGTCGAAACACTTATAGTGTATATAACATATATATATATATATATATATATATATATATATTATATATATATATATATATATATATATAACAGTTGTCTCGCTGAAAGGGTTAAAGCTTTTCTTAACTTTCTGTCTAAACTGATTTTAAACTGGAACAAAATCTATACTGTTAAAAATGCATTCAATGCACTCTCTTATCCCATCGTATAGTACATCTGCCTTATCTCTCATTTAAATTAGAGTATTTTCTTTAATAAACTTGTGAGGGACTAGGTTCTGTCCAACACAGATCTAAGCTGTCCCTGATGAAAACAGTTCTGCAGCTGCGTCATACCCACCTCTCCAAGGAACGCATTGGCAGGCTGGAGGGTGCTCTGCATTGAGGAGTAGGATGCATGTGTGGGTGTGTGTCTCCAGACCACTTAACAAAACAGGAAAGGTGGAAGGGGTTACTCACTTGTGTCGGCTCATGGGTTTGCCTGGGTTGTAATGTGGGCTGGATCCTGAAGTGTACAGGTTGTACCTGTAAGGGCTGCCATAGAAGGTTCCCTTGGCATCAGCAAGAGCAAAGAAAACCCCAAGCAGAAGGGGATGGAGGACCATCTGAGGATGTTTCAGTTTCATCTCTGCACTGCAAGTTTGGTCCAAAAAGCCAGAATAAAACAGAAGGAAAAAGCTCACAGTTCACGTTCCTTCCTTTGCCGTGCGCTGGGTAACCAAAATTAATTTTTACTTTCAAAGTTTTGAAGCCCCGCTGCTTGAGATCTCAAAGGACTGTGAGGGAAAGTTGAGGCTGGAACATTCGTGTGACCTCTTTCTTCTGAGCTCCTGAGCTCTGTGACGGGTATGAGCAAATGAGAGTGAAGGAGAAGATAGAGAGGCAGAGGGAGGAAAAGAGAGACAGAGAGGCAGAGTGAGGGATAGGCAGTGAGAGAGCTATAACTATGTTTTGCCAATTCCAACCTGCTAACATGGCTTTCTAACCCAACTCTGAGCCTCTCTGAGTACAAGCACGCTGGTGTCTCTTGAAGGGGCTGGCAGTATCGGAGTCGTACATTTGCATGCCCCGCCCAGTTGCTGCCTTGAAATGTTATACACACACACAAGAAAAAACACTCCAGCCAGTCAGATGCAAGGAAAATACTCCAAACAGCCAACCCCACTGCCAGCTTGCTTTCAGTCTCCACCCCTCTCTCTCTTTTAAGCAATCTAACATCAAAGAAATAAACCGGCAGAATTACCATGCATGGTGTATCAAAGTGGGCCCCTGAAGCAAAGACAACGCGGGGCTAACCTAGTCTCATTTCAGCTTCTCCCTTCCCCCATACAGTAGCTCTGTATCTCTATACACTAGCCTTATAGACCGGTATAACAATTGAGTTGGGTCAGATGGCGGCTTTATTTTTAATGTAATCTTTAATTATGTATGTTGTTCAAGGGAAGATACAAATTGTAATGTGACCTCACAATACTGCCATGCTCACACATTGTTCAGACAAGTTCAGTTATTATTTGATAGCAGAATTTCTAATCTTCGTGCTTCTCCATGCCCATGCAAGCCTTGGTACAAAGCGTCTGCTATCACTCGAGCAGGTTGAAGTTATCTGCCTCCATGCACACCAATGCTAATCCACTGTAGCTGTGAATTTAACTGCAACACCATGGCCTGGACATCTGTAGATAAAGGCATGCACCTGCTTATCTCCTACTGCTGTGTTTTATACCATGTTGCAAACGTTTGACACATCAGTAATCCCCATTGTTCTCTCCAGCAAGCCATTCTTGTTCTGCGAGATTGCTAACAGGTGCTCAGTACTGTGCAAACAGTTTGCAGAGTGAAGCATCTTTATATTGCTTCTCCTTTTGTGGTATTTACTGCCCTGTTTTCCCCTCATCTGACTCAGATCAGTTCTTGCTTGATTTATTAAACATTTCAACTGATTTGTCAGAAGTTGTTAGTAATGTGCTGGTTACTTTCTGAATTGTTTTTATTGTAGATTTTTCTTTTTTAATACCTTTTGTCATATGTTTTTCTCGAAAACAGTCACACATTAATGATGGGTCACTTCACCAGAACTGTGAATAGACTGTCAGTTCTCTGATACTATCAAGCAACTCAGATACAATGCAATCCACAACACTAGCCATAGGAAACAGCCAAGGGGATTCACTATGTCGTGCATCACCACTGAAGTATGGGGAAATACCTAAAGCCTCACTGTTCGGGCAGTCAAGCTGGTAGTGGTGTTGCTCATCTGATATGGTATTAGAATTGAGCATTTCCTTTATCTTTGGACCATAGAGTATGTACTATATGTACAGTGGCTTGCAAAAGTATTGACCCCCCTTGGCATTTTTCATATTTTGTTGCCTTACAACCTGGAATTAAACTGGATTTTTATTTGGATTTCATGTAATGGACATACACAAAATAGTCCAAATTGGTGAAGTGAAATGAAAAAAATAACTTGTTTCAAAAAATTCTAAAAAATAAATAACGGAAAAGTGGTGCGTGCATATGTATTCACCCCCTTTGCTATTAAGCCTCTAAATAAGATCTGGTACAACCAATTACCTTCAGAAGTCACATAATTAGTTAAATAAAGTCCACCTGTGTGCAATCTAAGTGTCACGTGATCTCAGTATATATACACCTGTTCTGAAAGGCCCCAGAGTCTGCAACACCACTAAGCAAAGGGCACCACTCAGGGACAAAGTTGTTGAGAAGTACAGATCAGGGTTGGGTTATAAAAAAATATCTGAAACTTTGAACATCCCACGGAGCACCATTAAAGCCATTATTAAAAAATGGAAAGAATATGACACCACAACAAACCTGGCAAGAGAGGGCCACCCACCAAAACTCACGGACCAGGCAAGGAGGGCATTAATCAGAGAGGCAACAAAGAGACCAAAGATAACCCTGAAGGTGCTGCAAAGCTCCACAGCGGAGATTGGAGTATCCGCCCATAGGACCACTTTAAGCTGTACACTCCACAGAGCTGGACTTTATGGAAGAGTGGCCAGAAAAAAGCCATTGCTTAAAGAAAAAAATAAGCAAACACGTTTGATGTTCGCCAAAAGGCATGTGGGAGACTCCCCAAACATATGGAAGAAGGTACTCTGGTCAGATGAGACTAAAATTGAGCTTTTTGGCCATCAAGGAAAACGTTATGTCTGGCACAAACCCAACACCTCTCATCACCCCGAGAACACCATCCCCACAGTGAAGCATGGTGGTGGCAGCATCATGCTGTGGAGATGTTTTTCATCGGCAGGGACTGGGAAACTGGTCAGAATTGAAGGAATGTTGGATGGCGCTAAATACAGGGAAATTCTTGAGGGAAACCTGTTTCAGTCTTCCAGAGATTTGAGACTGGGATGGAGGTTCATCTTCCAGCAGGACAATGACCCTAAGCATACTGCTAAAGCAACACTCGAGTGGCTTAAGGGGAAACATTTAAATGTCTTGGAATGGCCTAGTCAAAGCGCAGACCACAATCCAATTGAGAATCTCTGGTATGACTTAAA
The DNA here is from genome assembly GCF_017654505.1 of Polyodon spathula. Lineage (NCBI taxonomy): Eukaryota > Metazoa > Chordata > Actinopteri > Acipenseriformes > Polyodontidae > Polyodon > Polyodon spathula. The sequence continues at coordinate 9,018,836 of NC_054541.1, read as the reverse complement.
GATTGCTGTACACCAGCGGAACCCATCCAACTTGAAGGAGCTGGAGCAGTTTTGCGTTGAAGAATGGGCAAAAATCCCAGTGGCTAGATGTGCCAAGCTTATAGATACATACCCCAAGAGACTTGCAGCTGTAATTGCTGCAAAAGGTGGCTCTACAAAGTATTGACTTTGGGGGGGTGAATACTTATGCATGCTTAAGTTTTCTGTTTTTTTGTCTTATTTCTTGTTTGTTTCACAATAAAAAATATTTTGCATCTTCAAAGTGGTAGGCATGTTGTGTAAATCAAATGATACAAACCCCCAAAAAATCAATTTTAGTTCCAGGTTGTAAGGCAATAAAATAGGAAAAATGTCAAGGGGGGTCAATACTTTCTCAAGCCACTGTATTGGTATGTAGAAGGTTTTTTTTTTATTTATTTATTTATTTATTTATTTATGTGCAGCCTGTGACATGTATAAAGGCATGTATGCATGAAATGCACTGCATGTAAAAGTGATGGTTCATGCCTTCTTTCTCCAGTGCTATGCGTGCAGTATTGCAGGAGCTTCACATCAGGTGTTTCCTATTCACATGTTAATGCATTCCTCATAATAGCTTTCCTTGTTCAGTCATTGCTATTTAAACACTGCTGCTCTTCACTGTGAGATTGTTGTCTTTGAATCCATTAATCACCTTTCTTATAAGTGTTTATTCTGGATTGTGTGATGTTAAATATTGTCACAATACCAGGTCCAACTCAACAATTCTGTTGTTTCTTTTACTCACTCACCTTGCATTTTTATTGAAACATGGTACAGATGTAAAACCTATGGTATTTGATTAATTTCACTAAGCTTCACCAAAATCCCAAACGGTTTTAAATGGTCAAAGATTGTGGGTAATTGTGTCTATGAAATGAAATACTGAAGTGCACTAGAAATGTAATACACTACCAAACAAAAATATCTACTAGGTCTACATACAGCATAGTAGAAGCCCATAAATAGTCTTTACCAGCTGCTAACCACAGTCTTTAATTGAAAACCGCTTGCTTTGCACACATGCGCTTGGTGCCCTTATTGTAGCCACACTTTACAATTAACACACTTCACTCAATAAACTTTCACAGCTTGCAGATAGAGCATCGCGGTACACAGCATGTGTATTCATCTTGGCTGAATCCAAAGTTAAACAACAGGAGAGCTGTCCCTGTGAACAGTGACGGAGCAGCACAGCAGTTTTCCCCCTGCTTGTAGGTGGTTTACCCTCAACCCAAAAGGCTAACCCTTAGCCACTGACCTTTAACTAATATACATATATTAGCTTTGCCAATAAGACTTTTTAATACCTAATCACAATGAAAACTGTGTTTATACCTTGCATATAACCATTGTAACCTGTCTGTTGAGAGGTTTGTAAAGTTTTGAATAGATTAGTAGTTAGAGTGTCGGGCTATGGCATGAAAACTACTAGTGTGCTGTAAGCTGATTTGGGCCATGAAAACAAGGCCCTGACACAAGCTCAAAGAACAATAGCATTTACCAAGGTTAAGGTTATTGCAGTGGTGAAATGTCTTCAATTTCTAGAAGAATGTAAGTGACTATAAAAGGTCCAGCTCTCATCTTAAATTCTGCAGCTGGTGACACTTTTATTAGCCTGTCCCCAACTCAGCTGTTGTGCATTAAGGCCCTTCCCAGACGCTTGATTTATGTCGGTATTTTTCAGCTATGGATGCTGCTCAGAGAATTCCTAGCACTTTGAGAGAGAGACAGAACTAAAACATTCACCTCGCTTTAATGTGAGATTTGAAAGTGCTAAATACATCCTGTTATATACATGTGTTGCCCTATCTTCTGTGCTGTATCTACCATGTGGATAAAAAGATAGACAAAGACAAGTAGGCAAAAAGACAGGTACAGTAGATAGGTAGGTGTTCAAATGGCCTCAGTGTTACTGTAAGTCCTGTAGGAATCAGCACTGAAGACTGAGGTTCTAATTTTAACATGATTGCATGTTCCTGGATCCAACTCAAGTCACAGTTTATTTAATTTCAGTTTTTTTTTTTTTTTTTTTTCCACAAAAGCGATTTAATAAAGGGCACTGACATTATCCATCCAGCCCATTAGTGAATCAGAGAGCTGGTCTGTTCAGGATTGCTGGCCAGGTTTTATTTTATTTTTATTTTTTTTTCGAGGGGAAGTCAGACAGAACAGGCATTGTTAATTCAGCAATTGGCCTGTATTGGAAAACACGGCATGCACCACTTTGGCAAAAAAAGAAATCACACGAGGCCAGTCTAATTTCTCCGGGGGAACTGCTATAAAGAAAAGTAAACCATACACTTCGCCCTCCCTTTGTCTTCCCCAGACCTGGACAGAACCAGTGTGAGCTGGCATGACCTGGGGTTTCCACAAAAAAAACATGCAGTCCCTCTCAACCGTCCAAAACTCTGCAAGAACAGCTCCAATAACCCTTTATTTTGCATGGCAAAAATGAGTATTTATCTGATATGCAATAGCTAATTTGTTGAAGTTCAGTTTCATGCTAATAAACAGTCAAAAGATTTGCAATTTGGAAATGTAACCACATGAAAAAGACAGGATTACAGTATTATTCCAAAACGTCAGATTTGCATTTGTGCAGATTCTACCCATTATCTGTTAACATATTTGTTCATAAAGAGACTTGCTGATAACAAAAGGGCTTGGGATCAACACAGGAACAGCTCTTGCTCTAGTTATATTAGAGAGTAGCAAGTCCCCTTTCTGTCTGCAGTGCATCTGGTTTTCATTACCCCCTCCCTCGGTGAGTGCCAGAGAGCCCTTAGTACAATATCCCTCTTCATTGAACACAAGCACCTAACTTACTGTTGACATCATTTACAAAACACTATTGGTCTAACAGAGGGCTGCAAGCTATAAGGTGCTGCTTTCATTTTCATTGCACACAATCTCTTTACACTGTCTGTGTGTGTGTGTGTGTGTGTGTGTGTGTGTGTGTGTGTGTGTGTGTTTGTTAAGGGGTGATGGTTTGGGTTTTTTTTCTGGTTTTTAAAAGGGCCTCTTTGAGAAAATTAAAGCCATTTGGTGGAGAAAAAAAAGAACAATTTGTAAGCTTTTTTAAAATGTATTTCAGCTTATACTACCTACACTAAAATAAGCTTGGATATGTTTTTAAAGCAAACTGGGCGAGACAATTACCCCTCAGTGATTACATTTTGTAGGAAATTAAGTATAAAATATAGTTGCAGTTTTTTTATGACAATTTTAATACTCCATATTCTCTTCATGCAATACATAAATATACCAAATACATGTCAACACGAATGATGACCCCCTTTATTATTCATATATACAGAGACATCTGTACAGTAGCTACAAAGTTCATGCATTCATACAGGTAAAGTTTGCAGGTTGTAGTTTCTTATACAGTAGTTTTTACCTCAAAGACTATGAAACAGTAACAGTACTATAAATATTTAGTAACATGCTATTTGTGCACGCAGAAGTTTGGCCATTGATGAGTGCACAGGTTCTGAATGCTGAACTCATTTGGGATGTGCACGAACCCAAAACTTGAATGCCAAATTCCTACCAGATGATTACTGTCATTTTTTTTAAATCAGACAGTTCTGCCTGAGCAATACAATAAAATATTTTTGAATGGCATATTTGGCACAAACTATAAGCCATATCCTATATCACTGATATATAATATTACCTTAAAATATATCTCATGGCTAGACATATGGGATTTGCTTTATATAACAAAAGGTGATTTCACTGCTTTACTCACTTGTTAGAGATGGCAATGTTATCCTAGGCATCCTCTGGTGGAAGTTATATCTGCATTAATGGTGCATTTGTAATAGCTTTGACAATGTGTAGTAAGACCCAGCCATGTTGTCATTATTCATTGCCCATTTCAGTCTTGTTTAGGTTTTCTATGAATGCAACAGCAGTTGGCAATCAAACATTGCTTAATACACGTTAGCCCACAAGACCTTCTCAAGACCTTCTCAAGATGTCTTCTCCTTTTTATACTTGAATTAAGGCTTCAAATCAGTGGGAGTACAAGTATTCTTCCCATGGGCCAAAATTAATTAGGTTGTCAGTGAATACTGCAAGTCTCACATTTTAAGAAACTGAAAATGTGATTTAGCCTTCAAAGATATGATATGTGTCTCTGGATTCAGCAACATCAGTTGAAGACACAAGTGATGAAAATGGAATGAGACTCTCTATACAACACCCCCAGCGCACCCCGCTCTTTGACCTCTCATTGGAATCTTGAGTGAACAGAAGGGTACAGAATGGAGCTTGTAGGGAGAGGTTCTGTTTTTCAATGAGAGCCTGTTTTCCTCAGGTGTGGTGAAACAGCATTTGCTCTGGGTTTAAGGTGTCAGGGTGAAGTGTGAGCAATTTGAATGAGACCAGAATAGAGGGCATTGAATTAGAGCTGCACCCTTCTATGTAATAATGAAAACAACTTCCTCTGGCAGCAGCCTGGTCAGCCCCCCCCACCCCCTATGGAGAAATCAATGGTGTCAGCTTCTAAGTTTAGCTTTAGTACTGTGCTATGATGTCAAATGCTCCAGCAAACATGCACCCCTGGAGTATACAAAACATCCATTTCCAATACAAACATCCACGCACAAAGCAGGGCTTATGTTTGAATCTCCTGCCAGACTTCAAAAGACCTTTTGAAAAGTTACTTCATTACTTGGGTACTCTGCTATGATGGTTAGCACAGGAAAGCTATAGAACGGAACAGATACAATAACACTACTGCTCTCTGTAAGGTACTCATATTGCTGGGGCGCATGTTTGCCACCTCTGTCCAGCAAGCTAGTTTTGGGGAAGGCAATACTGAGAGAGGCTGTACATTTTTCAGAAGACGTACAGAAACTGTCCATTGGAACAAGCATCAACTACCCTTACAATATTGTTGAAAGTGTAGCGCTTGCACTGAGAATGTCAACGACAAAGCACATTAATATCAGCTTGGACTGATTTTTACATTTAGATTTCATGATTTATAATAAGTTTATAAGTGTGCTTTCTCTTGCACTCTTTGTATGACAGGTCTGACTCTCAGGCTTTACACAGCAACTTGTGCAAGAAATACACTCTGAACTTGATTAGAGGTAGCCAGTGAACACTAGGGATTGTTGTGATGTTTGATGCTGTAATGCAATTATTTCCTCAAAAATAACCTTATATTCAGTATGACGTAGACACTTCTAGCACAACCCAAGTGCATGTTAAGATCATAGTTAGCACTAGGTCATTCCAGTGCCAGATGGTCAGTGCATTAGAATCAAATCTGCATTATCTTTTGTTCAGAAGTGGGTAATTTACTGTAAAAGCACAGTAGGTGATCTAAATATAGTTGACCTGTGTATTATCAATCCAGTTATTTTTTATATAGTGCCTTTCATGGCAAGCCATCCCATTGAATTAACCATTGTTATAAAATGGAATCAGAATGAATTGTATCTGGCACTACATTTACATAACAGTCTGAGTTTTAACTTTCTTATGCACAGTATTCATATTTGTTATATACTGACTACGAAACTATTTCAAAGAGGAACTGTTTATTTAAGTGGTTAACAGGGAATAACATTTTTTTCATCACTCCATTGACATCCTCACACTTTTCTAGTGCAATTTTAACATGCACCTTTCAGCTGTCATTTGAAGAGATGTTTTCACAGTTCAACCAACTAACTCTATTGCAGTGGTGTTGCTTCCCAGGTCTTTCTCTTTCTCTGTGGACCAGCTTTGGTCCTCACATCCATCTGAAATTCTGTCCAGGGGGCTCCTTCACAGCTCCAGCCCTGCCACAATGTGGGTCTTTGTTCCTCAACCGAATCCCCTCTCCTTAACCAGCTCACATGCCTTTCCCCCTTTCATTCTCTCCTTCTCTCCCCCAGTCTCTTCTCTTTCCAAACGTCCGCTCGCTCCTCTCTGCTCCCCTCTTCAATTTCCTCCCTCTGATTCTAAAATAATGATTACATTTCATTACTGGAGACACAGAATGATTGCAAATATCATAAAAGGTGCAACACAGGATTTTTAAAGCTGTTTAAAGTTGTTTACAGTATCCTTGTAGCTGACTCCTGGCATGCTGTTGCATTACCAATCACAGCATGACTGGGAGAAGAATGCATATGCCAGTCGTGTTCTAGGAATTAGCAAGCAAGGCGTACTAGATTCCAATGAACAGCACATGCTCATCTGGGTAGCCAGGCCCACCGTTCACATTAAGGGCCACCGCAGCCCTGCAGCCCTGCCGTGTGGCTCAGTTTCTTTGATGCCTCCCTTTAGCCCACCACTAACCTTTGGCAGCTCTCTGTGCTGGCCCGTCTTCACAGAGTAGTCTATATAAAGAGTTCTCAGTCCAAAGCACTAGGCCACGGTACCAGCGGTAATCAAACATAAACAGTCGACCACTCACTCCAGCCCCAGCAACCAGCAAGGTCTGAAGCAAGCTTAGGGATCTGGAGCAAGGTCTTGGAGCAAGCTTGGGGATCTGGAATTCTGCAATCAAGCCAAGTCAGGCCCTTCCCACCTTTGCTCTTCTTTTATGAAAAGTAGACTATTCTATATAATGCAAACGAACAAACAAAAAACTCAAAGAATATTAAAGCATGGGCGAGAATGTTCTAAACAAACTAAACTTCAAGAAACATGTCAAAAAACTTGGAAGCATGGTAAAGCATCATAAAGAATGATAAAGGCACAAGCAAAGGGAAGTGTAGTAAATATATAGTGGATCATGGTAAAACATGAGAACTGCATACTGAAGCATAATAAAACATGGAAAAGAGCTGGCAAGCATAGTATGGCCTAATAAAGCAACATAAAGGCGGTAATCATTCAAAATGAGAAATAAACCACTTCAAGGTTTGAAGGGCTGGGCACTAACTAGTTTTTCAAAAATGTGTAATTAAAACAATTTATTGAAACGATTTCAAATGTTACGTAAAAATGTTTTTGTTTCTTGCTAGAATTGAAATCTGTTATTATTTGCAGATGATGAATATTAAATCAATATTTATTTTGTATTTTCAAATATTGCTCCCCCAATGCCAGTTTTTTATTTTGTTTGTTTCTTGTTTTGCTTGTTAAAGATGTTTCATGTCTGTATAGTGGACTCTGAAGAGAATTGTTTTGTTAGAATCAGCCTGCTATTATTATCATTATTATTTGTTCTAATTCTTTAAAAATTACTGGTTTTGTGCTTGGTTTTTAACCTAGAGATTAAAGACCAGCCTAAAAGCCTTTGGACAACAACCTGTCCTCCACGACAGGGAAAGCATCATGGCTTGTTTCTCTGAAAACCAATAACTCACATTAACTGTAACCAGCATGCAGCTATTATATAGGCCCTGAAGCCACCACTCATAAATGCCCCATTCCAAACAGTAAGCATGTTTTATTCAGGGTAATACCTCACCCTGGATTTGTTTGCATGTCGGGTAATTTGTTCTTATTTCTGGTGTACACTATGAAACAGTGTCCCAGAAACGTGAGGTGCTGAAAGCAAATAATACTTGTGACGTGACCATATTGAATAAACTACCAGGCACACTATAGAGTCTGTTCAGTCTGACTGGAGCAACCTGTGAAGTAAACTTTGTTTTTGGTCATTTCCATTTCAAAGTAGACATCCTGGGGATAGGTGTGCAGTCAGTGAAAATATGTAGGATAGCTAAGTGCTTCTCACACCTCTACAGGTAGATGTATAATTATTGTAAGTGTGCCTTTTGTGCTGCACTCTGATCTGGCTGCTCAAATGTAAAATATGTCTAGAGCTATTTTTCAGTTTTAACCGATAAAACACCCCTGACACACACACAAAAAAAATGAAATCAGTGGATAGCCAATAAACACCGGAAAACACCAGAAAAACTGTGGAAATGGTTAATCAATTCAGGTTGACTTTACCCTTTTCCCATTAAAAAATAAAACCTACTACAAAAATAATAATAAATACATTTCCCAGTGCTGCTGGGCAATGTCCCGCCTTCATGACTTGTATCCATTATTGATTTGTTCTAAATATTTTAAACCCCCAACTACTGAGTGACAGCACAATCCTACATTTCTATTGGAGACTCCGCTTGCAAGATTTAAAACGAGATTACAATCAGGATGGAGGCTTGTTAACGGGATTTAAAGCTGTATTACAGTTAAGATATGGAGGATTTAAAACAGAATTGTTGCGAAATGTACAAAAATGCCTACACACAAAAACCCCAGAAGAATGTACCTGTGACCATAGGGATTTCGTTGTGGAAGACAGCAAAGGAAAGAAGGTACATCTTAAGTGTACATGTACTGTCGAGTTACTATACATACTTTGACACGAAAAAAAAAAACGCTGAAGCATTTTGGAAAGTAACCAAAAACACTAATTTCACACAGTATATCAAAAACGAGACCCCGACAAAAAAGCGATTAACATAAAACTCGAATTTAGCTAAAAAAAAAAAAAAATAAGCAAGATTTTTTTTTTTCTAGTGCCTGTCAAGTACATTTACACTACTTTTAAAATACTGTAACTTTTTTTAACATCTAGAATTAATTTTTTGGGACATAATTTTGCTCATATTAAGCTGACAAACAGCTTAGCTGGAATAAGAAACACTTTTTATGGTTTTATATGATTGACTTAAAAAAAATATTGAACTTGTGTAAACCAATAACACAGAGATCTGCCAATATCCAAATCAAGCTCTCATTTCAGTGTGCCCAGTGTGCTCCTGAAATTCAAACACTTTAATGGGGTAACGTGTGCCTCAAAATGTGTTTGTTTTCCCAGGACCCTCAAACGTTCAGGCTAAATACTTTAATTATATGGCTCATATGAGGAAAACAATTTATAGCTTTTGTCTAAAATCCAGCCTAAATCACATAAATATAATACTGTACCTAATACTGACATTTTTCCTGGACTTTTTGAAGTTGTCATGATCAGAATATTATGAAATATTGCCTACCATTCACAAATGACCAATGCTGGGATGCCAATATTATAACATTATTATAAATCTTTCTCAGACAATTCTAATACATTAGATTTTGGTAAAGAAAAATATAAGCTTTGTGAATACGGCCCTGTGATGAGTCAAAGGGGTTTCGGTCTGCAATTCAGCCTCCCAACAGTAGAAGGCATCAAACCAACTCGGGATTTCCCTTACCAAGGTCTTGTGACCATGACAAAAGTCATCTTTTCGAGGGGCGGCACCTTGGTGAGGGGCGGAAGTACGAGTATGTAAATTCCAGCCACTGGAGTCAAGTGAAATTAAGGATACCTGTCAGTTTGGGATTGGTGATCCACTGACTACCGGGGCGGGGTTTGCATACTAAAGGAAACGTGCTACTGTGTTCGGGGTTGGTCCTAAGGAATAGAGGCGGGGAAAAAAAGGCTGGAGGGAAGTACTTGGGAGTTTGGACTGTGTCACGAACGGAGGCCTTACTAACTTGGTTCTTTTCTGTTTTTATTCCTTTTTGTTTTATTTCTGGATTTAAGCAGAACGCGAAGAGGACTAAGAGGCTTCCGTTCCTTTATTTTTGATTACTCCCGCACTCCCTCCCTCACATCCTTCTTTATTATTTTTCTTTTTTTTTCATGTAATATTAAATACAATTTTAATTGTTACACGTAAATCACTGTCTGGAAAATCCATTTGTACTCACACGCCTCACAGGCCCATTATCTGCTAGTAAGGGAAAGAGAAATATATTGGTAAGTGTTTTTTTCAGTGCAGCTTGGTACATTTCCAGAGTGGTCCTTCAGTTAAACCTCCCTTTAACCAGATTCCACCTGATAGTGTTGTTACCATGTTAATCCATCTTAAACGAAGCGAGGAGAATGAGGCACAGGCATTCTGAAAGGACAGTCAAAGGATCAGCACTGAACAGATTGATAGTCTAGTGAAGCGGAACACTACTTATATGACAGCGACAATGGAAACAATGAGGCTGTGACCCAATGAATGCATAAGTAGAGAAAGGCACATAGATGGTTCAGAGTGGTATGCAGATGAAGGGAGGTGGGTGGCGTGGGCACTTTAAGAACTGTCTCCCTGCCTCTCGTACTGACCCCAAATTGAACCACCACACTTTGTAATCTCATGTTGATAATAGTGGAAGCTGCACTATTTTAAACAGTCATCAAACCTTTCTGAACTTTAGCCAATTAGACTTGAAAAACGTAAAAACTTTTTTTGTGTTAAAACTTAATTTAGTTTTTTTTTGTTTGTTTGTTTTTTCATTAATACATTTAAACAGGCACTGGGCATTTGTACCCCCATTGCAATGTTATACCAGGTGTCGCTGCTCTATTGAGCAGATAATGCTGATAATATGGAAAGCTGCCCTTCTGCTAATCCAGACATGCATTGTGGACTGTGAATTCAACAGCTGCACTGTACAAGATGGGAAAATCAATCAAATAAACTTTCCTATTGTGGAACTTTGTTGTATATTTTAAACCTCCCTGATCATCTCAGTCAGATTCTGAATTGAATGCCTATAATCTCTGGGAAAACAGGTTGTACCAAGAGCATGGCGCAAAGCAGGTGGAGTCTTTATACCAAAAGGAAAGGATTCTACAAGCATCGGTCAGTTTCGTCCTATTTCCCTATTAAACGTAGTAGGAAAGATTTTCTTCAGCATTATTGCTCAGAGATTGTCAACCTACCTATTAAAGAACTGCTTCATTGGCACTTCAGTACAAAAAGCAGGTAGTCCAGGTTTCCCAGGATGCTTAGAACACATCAGTTTAATCTGGCAACAAAATCAATCAGCAAAAAAAGAGAGGCAGGAGCTCCATGTGACATTCTTGGATTTGGCTAATGAATATGGTTCAGTGCCACATGAACTTTGGGCAGCATTTGATTTTTTCGGCGTACCGATGACAATAACAAATTTAGTGAAAGCCTATTTTGGAGATTTCAGAATTCAGCACTACATGACAATGCCTAGAAGTTGGAATAATGGCAGGATGTACCATTTCTCCACTGGCTTTTACCATGGCAATGGAAGTCATTATAAGGGCATCAAAATGGGTAGTGGGAGGAGAGCGCTTGGCTTCTGGAATGCGACTACCACCAATTTGAGCATACATGGATGACATGACAACAATGACTATAACAGGAGCTTGCACTAATCGGTTAGTGGGCAAATTAGCCAATAACATTGAATGAGCATGAATGCAATTCAAGCACACTAAGTCAAGGAGCATCTCTATAATTAAAGGTAAAGTAGTAGATAAAAGGTTCTACATTAATGGTGAGGCAATAACAATAGTGTCCGAGAAGCCAGTGAAAAGTCTAGGGAGTTGGTACGACGGGGATCTAAAGGACACAGTTCATGTGGGAGAAGTTAGGCAACAAGCAGTGGAAGGATTGAAGAGCATAGACAGCAGTGCTTTACCAGGCAAACTGAAACTCTAGTGCTTTCAATTTGGTCTACTGCCAAGACTGCTGTGGCCACTGACTGTGTACGAGGTTTCCTTGACAACAGTTGAGAAGCTGGAAGCTTTAATCAGTTCATACATCAGGAAATGGTTGGGAGTTCCACGCTGCCTCAGCAGAGTGGGTCTTTATGGTAAAGGAATACTGCAGCTACCAATCTCTGCTCTAACCGAGGAGTTTAAGTGTGCCAAAGTCCGACTGGAAATTGCATTAGTAGATTCACACGACAAATGCATAAGGGAGGCAGCACCTGTGTTGAAAACTGGAAGAAAATGGACGGCAAAGAAAGCTGTGGAAGATGCTAAGGCTGCCCTTCGAATCGGTGATATTATGGGGAAAGTTCAGCATGGAAAAGGAGGTTTTGGTCTCAATTCATCTCCTCCTACATGGCACAATGCAACCCTGGCTCAACGGAGGAAGCTGGTAGTCAATGAGGTGCAAAAGCAGGAGGAGAGGATCAGGTGTGTAAAGGCCGTTTCCCAGGCCAAGCAGGGAGAATGGATGAGATGGGAGACAGTGGAACAACACAAGATCGGCTGGCAAGACCTATGAACAATGGAACAGAGCAGAATCAGTTTCCTCATCAGATCAGCATATGATGATCTCCCATCACCACAGAACCTAAACCTCTGGGTAGATGAGGATCCCTCATGTCCTTTGTGTTCATCACCTGCAACATTTAGGCACATTTTGACAGGATGTAAGGTGGGTCTTAGCCAAGGACAATTTACCTGGTACCATGACCAGGTGCTGCGATGTTTGGCCTTAGCATTGGAAGACAAGCGTAACCTGACCAATAAGTTGCCACCCGTTCCATCAAAGCATTACACACAATATTCCTCCATCCAGGAGAGCAACCTCCAAGAAAAAGTGTTAAAATCAAGCCTTGCTCAGGACAACTGGAAGCTGGTAGAGACTGGAAAATGCTGGCAGATGTTGGTCAACGGCTTATTTTTTCACCTGAGATTGCCTTGTTCATCTGGTAGAGTTAACAGTGCCATGGGAAGATGAGGTGGATGAGGCATATGAGAGGAAGAAACTTTGGTATGCCCAATTAGCTGCTGAATCGGAACAGCAAGGATGGAGAGTTTGGAGTTTACCCAGTGGAGGTGGGTTGTCGAGGATTTGTGGCACACTCTACAACCCGGTTTCTCAGAGACGTCAGGTTCAGTGGCCAAGAGTTGCGTCGCATAGTAAAGAATTTATCTGAAGCAACAGAAAAGAGCAGCAACTGGCTGTGGTTGAGACAGAAACATTCTGGATGGGGATCTGAAGCACAATAGAAAGAAAGCAATGCTGATGTACAGGTAAGTAAGCTGGGCTGAGCTGAGTGGAGGATGGAGGGGAGTGATACTGAGACGCCAGAATCACTGTTAAGCCCTTTTGAGGTGTCGTGGGCTAGTCAACGAAACACAGAGGATGGGAGATGCCCACTTGAAGACCCCAGAGATGTACCCTACTTAGCTCAATCCAGATGGGTGCATTGCTGATGCGCTGGGGAGACCGCACTGGGTTGATCCCCAGAGCCAGCAACGCAGTTGTTGTGTGTGCTGATGCGCGGGGGAGGCAAAATGAGCTGATCCCTGGAGCCAGCATTACACTTGAGCAATCAACACCAGATAGAAGGATATCTACATCATCAGATGGAAAACAACACAAATGGATGGCGATGCAGATGGATCACATTAGTTTACTGCAAAGCTACATCTTATTTGGTTCTTATCTTGGCGAGAGCCTAGTTCAAATCAGCCTGAAGTTCATCATCTACTCTCATGTAATGGAAATCTTAAACTGGGGCTAATTGAACTCTAGCAGTGTCTTAATTTAAAATGCAGCTTGGGTCTCTAATACAACTCTAAGGTCTCCTGGGCTCTGATAATTATTGTAGTTAAATAAGAAAGAATGTTGCACCTGCAAAATAAATTAAAAAAAAAAACTAGTCCACAGAGCCAGCTGGTATGTTTCTAAATCCCTCACATCGTTGGGATTATTAACAGATGTCTAACACACAAATCTTGTGAACAACTTGAGATGCATCTTCATCCAACTAATCCCATCCTGACTCGCTGGCCCTACTACGCTGAGTAACTACGCTAAATATAACACCATCTCTCTTGCTGTGCCACTGTAAAAATATTTGTTTAAGAATTTTAGAGCCACATAATATTAAATGATTTATATAATCTTTGAGAAAACACTTTGGTGCTAAAGGCCAGTAAAATACATACAATTCAGCTAAAATTCACTACATAATGTATAGTGTCTAAGGCTATGCTGAGGTTAGAGGATTGAGGCTTGTCTTGCAATGAAATGAACAATGAAAGGAGGTGCTGGACTAACAGAGAGATCTGCCATGTTCACAACTTCACGGAAGTTGTTAAGCGCATGAAGTATGCATTAAACTATGAAAGGGCCATGAAATGAATCTGTGCCTATGTGAAATGTCTTGTGGACTGGTGAGCTGGTCATATTACTTTACTGTAACTGTTGAATTCTGTTGAAAATGAAAAAATATATAGACACAACGAAACTTAGCCAAGTAGATTACTGTTTCACTGAATACCCTTGTCAGTGAGTTATGGTTGAAAAATATTCTATACTATACTATAAATGCAGTATAATTTTCTTCTTTTGGGATAAACAGGCTGTATACAATAGAAATGCCAATGTGATAATATTTCGAGTGCCACGGTGTAGCAGTCTTATCATGGGTTTAATTTGGGTCTTGAATTGATTGTTTATATATTCAGGCCTTACTACAGTGTAAAGCCCCAGAGAGCACCACAGTGCAGTGGGATCTTATTCAGCACTGAATAGCAAAGGATTCCTTCATATTTTTGCTGGTGGGAAGCACTGTATATGATTTATGTTATTCATCAGCACATGCTTTAGCACAATTTTGTGATGACTCTTATCCCTCATGCTTCCGTGTTGGCCTGTGTTGATACTGCGTTTATTTAAGATGCTAAATTAGTCAGATCTTCACTACAGGGGTTTCTATAAATGGAAAAAATGCCACACAGGTTATAAAACAGATCTCATTAGTAAACAGGGATGATGAAGGGGTGTCTATATTTGCTGTTCCCCAGCATTCTCTAAATATTTACCATTAGCGTTGAGGGTCTACATTCGGACCCCACGCGTTAAGCTTTTGATGCTTCCCTTAACAAATGTTCCTCGTAGCAGTGTCTTTACCGGCTGTTTGTCTGTTTGTTATGTAAACTGGGGAAGGTGATAACCTGCTTCCGCTCAGCTGTTCCATCCCAGAGACCATGTTTGTTTGGATAGGGAGAGAAGAGCTCTTAAGCGGAAGTCACATAAAAGTCTTTGGGTTCTTTATCAAGTATTTGAAGACGAAGCTGCATTCTGGTCTTCTTTGTTTGAATGCTGCCTTTTATAGACTAGCAGTCTTCTACGGAGATCACAATTACTACAATATAATATAAAGGTTGAAGAGCATTTGAACACTATACAATTATTTGGAAAGTATAACATGGTGAAAAGTACAGTAAAGCACAGTGAAGACCCAATAAAGCTTAGACAAGCATGGTAAAGAATAGAGCAATATGTGAAATGTATGAAGCTGCAAAATGACCTTACAAATTTGCCATTAGACATGGTCGGCTTTTATATGGGTGTGGTTGTAGCAGATGAAAATGATGTGAGGGAGTAACATATAGAGAGGCAGAGAGTCTGTAGGGTGAATGTAGAGAGAGAGAGAGAGAGAGAGAGAGAGAGAGAGAGAGAGAGAGAATAAAAAGGAGTTTGATGTGGTTTGTGCAAGTCATCCATTAGATCAAGACACACTGCACACTGCTCTATTACACTGTGAAATAAGTTTGTAATATAGTTGGTGTTTAAAGGGTTAATTAATAGCCAGGCTGCAGCAGCAAGCAGACTGCACAGGAGTAGGGGAGTGATGGGTTGTACTATTGTTGGGAATAAACAGTTGATGAAAATAATCTTGGTCTCCTGCAACTTGCATTACAATGTTTAACAAAAGCAGTTAATAATCAAATCAGAATGAGAACATCTCATTTCTTTATTGTCTGTAAATACCAGTGCACCCATTTAGCAATCAGGCAAGCTGACTGCTGGCATGGTAGAGAGAAGAGAAGCGTTTCGGAAGAATTTAAAAAGAGAAACTGGTTTCGGTAATGTCACGGTTTGTCCTCAAGCAGTCAGACTGGGTGGTATGGCAGCTGGCACACACAGTCCCCTTCGGCAGCAACTGCACACAAGGGCACTTTCCCTCGTTGTGGTGCACTTCAGACTCTCAGTTCTGTCAGGGTACAAGGATTCTCACACATTTTAAAGGCATTACATCATGTTTGTGTTTTTTTTTTTTTTTTAATGGATTTCAAGCAAAAACTGACAGGAGCACATTTCTTTTCAGTTATTCAAATCCGGTTTATTTATTTTTCCAAGGTAATTGAGGTTGTAGATATCACTTACAATGCAAGATGTCAACTGGCCTTTTTTTTTTTTTTTGAATAGAATACAATTTGTCACTGACTCTGCTCACAGAGAAAAGATAAATTCTAAACGACTGCATAATTGCTTGTTGGGAATAAACAGTTGATGAAAATAATCTTGGTCTCCTGCAACTTGCATTACAATGTTTAACAAAAGCAGTTAATAATCAAATCAGAATGAGAACATCTCATTTCTTTATTGTCTGTAAATACCAGTGCACCCATTTAGCAATCAGGCAAGCTGACTGCTGGCATGGTAGAGAGAAGAGAAGCGTTTCGGAAGAATTTAAAAAGAGAAACTGGTTTCGGTAATGTCACGGTTTGTCCTCAAGCAGTCAGACTGGGTGGTATGGCAGCTGGCACACACAGTCCCCTTCGGCAGCAACTGCACACAAGGGCACTTTCCCTCATTGTGGTGCACTTCAGACTCTCAGTTCTGTCAGGGTACAAGGATTCTCACACATTTTAAAGGCATTACATCATGTTTGTGTTTTTTTTTTTTTTTTTTAATGGATTTCAAGCAAAAACTGACAGGAGCACATTTCTTTTCAGTTATTCAAATCCGGTTTATTTATTTTTCCAAGGTAATTGAGGTTGTAGATATCACTTACAATGCAAGATGTCAGCTGGCCTTTTTTTTTTTTTTTTGAATAGAATACAATTTGTCACTGACTCTGCTCACAGAGAAAAGATAAATTCTAAACGACTGCATAATTGCTTCACAGCATTTTAAAATTACTTATTAATCTGAGTTAGCCAAAGATTTGCCATATGCCATCATTGATGCCCTGTGGAATATGCAGAAGAGAGAAGGTGTCAATATTATGCCGTGGCTTGGAACGACCCTCCTGCCATCATTAAAGACATCTGGAATGAGTCAAAATTTCCAGATTAGAAGACTCTCGTATTGTTTCTTTCAAATAAAAGGCAGCCAATTAGAATCTGTGCCAGCATGCTACAACAACACAGAACAGAAACTGTCATCTCAGGTCCACTGGGTTGCCTTCAACATGCAGTCAAGCATGACTGGAACAGACTAGGAGGTAGCAGTGTGAAGTTGTTTGAGCTGAGAAGCTAAGAAGCAGTATAGTCAACTGGTTAGCAAAGAGACTGGAGGCAGTGCGACCAAGAAGTAATAGAGTACTCCACTCAACTTCAAAACCACCACTAAAACACTCCATTCTCCACTTTCCAGCACTAACATCTGTCATTTACTGAGCATTAGTTACTCCATTCGCAGCTCTCCAGTCCTGCACAATGAACCTTCATTTATAATAGTAATAAAAACACTGATCACAGCTCCATTCTCAATTTCCCTGTGCTGTTGCATTGCATCTTAATACACGTGTAAACACTCCATTCCCAGATGTGGGGCCAAATCGAACATCAAAACAAAGGCAGAATTGTGCAAAAGCAAAGAAAAACATCAGAATCTTATACCATTTACAGAGGATAAAATGGGCATGTGTGTGTCTTTATTTCCCAAGTGTGCTGTGGCTGAGAAAGAGAAGGGGGCCAAACTATAAACTATAGAAAAAAAAAAAAAAAGCATTCCCCCGTGCTATCAGAGTTTTTAAATCCAAGGTGGAATTTGCATAACTTCTGAAGGACAAACATGCTGGTAAAACCTAAGAAGAAACTTCTAAATATTAACCTTCTGATCTAGATTCTTGCAAGTGTAGTAATCTGTTTTTTATTTTCCCTTAAAGAAAATTGTGTACCTTGCACACAGGAGTAAAGAGGCTTTTGAAGATTTGAGCCAGGGTTCTGCATTATTTAGACTCCACTTGTTTTTTATGTCATACAGGGGAATGGTCCGTACATCAACAGAAGTGTTTGTGCTGTGCTCATAACTCTCTCTAATGGCTGGCCTCTGTTTTGTGTTCCAGTGGGGTGTGGGAGTGTTAATGTTCTTTAATAGCCTTTGGCACCCTGACCCTGTACTCTCAGCCTGCCAACACCATCAAGTCCTCTGCACTTGCACAACCCAAACCCTGGAGGGCAGTAAACAGCATCTGGAACAAACAGAAACAGCAAGCACAAGAAGAAAAACAGCTTCTCACAGCGCAATCCTCTGGACTGATACATTTTCTTATTAAAATCGGTTTCATGAACAGCTGTTATCTATACTCTTGCCTAAAGTAACAGAAAAGGTGGAGATGCAAGGTTTTGGAAGACCCGAGACAATATTATGTTACATTGAAATACAGTCTAGAATACTGTGCAGTACTCACCAACAAGTAAACACTTGCCAATAGTAAACACTAGCCAGAGGAGACTGTGTGGTCCAGTGGTTATGGAAAAGGGCTTGTAACCAGGAGGTCCCTGGTTCAAATCCTGACTCACTTGCTGACTCACTGTGTGACCCTGAGCAAGTCACTTACTCTCCTTGTGCTCCATCTTTTGGGGTGAGACGTTGTTGTAAGTGACTCTGCAGCTGATGCATAGCTCACACACCCTAGTCTCTGTAACTCACCTTGGATAAAGGCATCTGCTAAATAAACAAATAATAATAATGATATTAATAGCCTGGGTTCCACTGCTAGGAGGAGAGTGTAAAATGTATTCCCACATGCATTCCAAAATACTTGGATCTATCATACATGCTTAAAAAAAGTATATACTGGAATTTACAAGACTGAATCCTTCACAGTCATGGACAGTTGAGAGGTGTATGGTGTCTATTTCCTCCAACTTTTCCATTGTTATTTCCATGGCAACATGAGCTACAGCCACCAGGCAGTGTGTTTCCACAACAGAGTGTCATGGCAGACTGCCCTTTGCCCTGTCAGGCAGTGGGATACCCTGCTGTCCTGGTAATGAGTGAAATGGTCAGTCAGGCTGCTTCCAGATTGTTATTTTTCATTCAGAGAGCTTGTCAGTGTAAACTCGTTTAATATGTTCTTCACAGTGGTTCAAGCCATCTTTGAAAGGGCCTGTGTCCTCATAGATTTGCATGGCAGTCTGGGAGTATGCTTGCCCCTTAATTTCCAATAGGTAAGCATGGTTTTTACAGTGCTTTGCCATCCTTTTACTTTAATATACCACACTTTGCTATTTCTACAATGGTATACCACTGTAAACTGTTGGAAGGGCACCAAGAGGATTGTCGAAATCGTCAACCCTGTATTTAACACCTATACTGAAGGATGGCCTTTCTGTGGTGACCACTAATGAATTCCTGTGTATTATCCCCCCTATGTGAAATCACCTGAATCTAAAACTGTAAGTACTGCTTTTAGATGAGCCCTTGAACAGCTGTTATAGGCAGATTTGATTGTCCTTGCAACATATGTTAAATATATATGTATCTCACCGGAATGTGTATCTGTTCCATATTAGCATGGAGGTGCCAGGACTGGGAGACTGGCAGGCAGCCCCGGGTGCGAGTCTGGATCATCGTGCCTGGAATCCTGATCTGTCACTGGCAGGCAAGCAGAGAATGAGAAGGAGGGACAATAAGCTTCCCTGACACACACACACACACACACACTGTGGAAACCGCAATATTTTCATTCGACACCCGTCTGGCGGGATTAAGGGATTTGTATTCAGAAAGAAGATTTAGTTTGAAATCACTCTTAACTTTCAGAGTTCTGGAACCCAGTGAAGACCAATACACTATATAGAACTCAGAGCCAGTGAATTAATAGAATTACAATAATTAAAAAAAAAAAAAAAAACTTTGAAATGGAAAGAATAAGGTAAAAATTGACTGAAGGTTTTCCAACAACGTGATTCGGGTAAAAAATTTTATACGAGAATCCTCAAAGAACCAAAATATATATATATATATATATATATATATATATATATATATATATATATATATATATATATATATATATATATATATATTTTTTTTTTTTTTTTTTAAGGTAGTAAATAAACACTACACACTACACCCATTTTATTTTATACTTTGCTACCTATAGACAGCCTGTTATTGAGCGCCTGGAGGTGCTATACTCACAGTTCTTAAATAGCGCTACAGAAATTGAATCATCAGAAATCGCTGAGACATGGGTCTTGTAAGACTATTAAGCTCCTTTCTAAGCCTTTTGCTAATTCGCAATGTAATCAAGTCTGGTTAATAGTAAAGAAAAGTCTGATTTTTCACTCACTGTAGTGTCTGTTCTATGCAGGAAAGAACTGTATAGGCATTCAGACAGAAAGTAGGCCAGTGTTTAAGCTGTTGCCAGGTGAGGCATAAATACAGCCTTGGGACAGATTTAATAGTTTAAACCTGCCCCCTGTCCTGAAAGCAGATTAACCTTACAAACATATCTCCCCCTGACCCCTACAACTGAAAGGTAACCAGAACATAAAGATGTTATAGCTTAACTCCTTGTGTCACTGACTTGCTTATCATCATAATGTTTTATATGATGCTACACCAAGTTCTTTTCTTGTGTCCTTCAATGACAACAAAGCTTTGGTGCTTTGGATGGTCAATTAGCTTATTCTGCTGGCTGCACCCATCACTTTCTACAGGACAACTGTCAAAAAAAGTGTCAAACTTTGCTCTGGAGCATATTTTCCTGTCTAGTAGTTAACAGGGAACTATTTATTGCATACACATACTTGTAAGGGACATAATATACATTCTTTAAAAGAAATATGGTTGTATTTTGGCATGGGAAAAGAGGCATCTGTTTGATAACTTCTCAGGTTTGTAGTGATTGAGCATGATTGTTTTGGCCCCATCAAAATTAGCAGCACCCTTTTTGGGGAGTTTATCTTCTAGTGGTGGTTGCCTTGTCATTTCTCAAGTGGAAGATGAAAGTGGAAGCTTAACATGCATTGCTGTTTCCTTGTGTTGAATCTGCTCTGTGGATAAAAGACCTCAAGCCAACTCCATGCTCAAAATCCAGCACCAACCAAACAGGACAAAACAAAAATGTGCATGTGTGTGTTTTTTGGTTTTTTTTTTGTAATTTGTGAATAACAATTTCTGATCAGTAGGCTTTCAAAGCAGCAGATAATCCATTTGATCAACTGAACTCAGGAAGCCAAGAGAAACAAAAGGCTCATTGAAAAAGCAGCCCCCTGCTTAAAGTGCCATGTGATTGCAAGGAATCTTTTAAAGGGCCAGCAGACACCAAGAGTGTTGGAGAAAGTTGCAGTGCTTGTACATCCCATTGTCTACAAAAGGGATAAAGGAGAGGTGAAGACAGCCAGACTGCAATGTCTCATTGAGACAGACAACCCTCACATATCCAGCTAGCACCATGCAGCTGCATTCACAGGTAATACATTTTCAAATCAAAAAGTTTGTTCCAGGTAAAACATTCCATATCAGAAGGATTGCATGGCCACTTACTGCTCTAAAGCTCCTTCTCAATTTTCACTCGAACAGCCAACTACAGGATGTGGAGCTCAGCCTTCCATATAAATAAAAATTGCAAAAGTAAGAAATGGCAGCCCCTTAAAAGAAAAACAACGTAGGCTCAGCCTTTATAAAAGCTGACAGAGTGAAAGCCTAGCAAAGTGTAATAAAGCATAGTGAAAGTATGCTAAAGCACAGGGAAGCATGGTAAAAAATTGTGAGGTATTGTAAAGCATATTATAAAACGTGGCAAACCAGGGAAAACTATGGTAAATGCATAGTATAACCATGGGAAAAGAATGGTGAAACTGCAACAAGATACTGTGCAACAATACAACGGTAAACTTTTATAAGGGACCCTGCAAAATACAGTGTGTGGGGGGGTTCTCAAGACATTTGGAAGTCATTGAAATGTTTTTTCTTCTTCTTTTCTTGGCTAACTAAAGTTATGTATGCTGGGAGTTTGTCAGGGTCAGAAGCGTGTGTGTTTACTGCCGGCAACAAACAGCAACATCAGATGGTGTTTACAAGCAGTGGTGCTAGCGCCCCATTTTTAAAAATTCACTTTTTATCACCTCATGATATCTTAAAGAGGAAGTTGCTGAAATTTGCTTCATTTTGGTTATTTTCTTTACCTTGTTAGGGTATTTGCAATCATTCTGATTGAATGTAATTGAATGTACTTGAATGTTTATTTGTTTCCAGACTAGTTGCCATGTTCAGAGTCGGGGGATGTTTGGTGATGAAAGGCACTTTGCTAATCGATGCTGTATTACACTGTGATGCCACTCTGTCTCTCAGAAGCTCTCACAGTCTTGCAGACTCACTGTATTACACTGTGATGCCATCCTCTCTGTCTCTCACAAGCTCACACACTGCAGTCTCACTGTATTGCACTGTAATGCCACTCTCTCTGCCTCTCACAAGCTCACAAACCGCAGTCTTGCAGACTCACAGCGAGCCCTGGGTCAGCTGCGGTTCTGTGGCATGAGCCACAAACATCTGGGATCAATCAGCCTTCAGAGGATAACAACTGGAATGAGTTCATAGGGAGCTGTGCAGATGTGTAGAGCACTGATACAACAAATCATACCTATATAGTGTATATTAATATGCCTCTGTAGACCATGTTCTCACATAACGTGATATGCGTAATAACAATGTTGTGGGCCTATGCAGTACATGCTGATAATAATTACACTCCAGTATCAGTACCAGTGTGCTTCCATCTGAGGGTTCTTCAGGGTAGTGCATTGTTTTTTTTTTGTTTTGTTTTTATAATCCCAGTTATAAAATTTTAAAGCTTTTATTGTAAAATGCATTAATTTAGCTTCACTTAAGGGCTCTGAGCACCTATGTCACATTTAGTTTTTCTGCCCCTGTCAGGCAATTCAGCTTTTCTTGGAATGCTGTCCCTACAAGCCTGTGAATTGCTGTGTTTTGTAGATCTGCAAATGTTTGATGCTGCTCTCAGTTTTAATTTGTACAATGACACATAACAATCATGCAATCAAACTCAAGAAAGGGATTAGTCAGTGAAACAGACACACAGACATGCTGTTTCCATGTACTATATTAAGGTTGACTAAGATGATGAGTTATCTGTCGTCTCCTATTAGAGGGGGCTCTCTCACTATGCTGGGTGCTTTGGGTTAGCTCATTTGTTCAAGTCTGTACTGGGCCCTGGAGCCCAAGTGAAGGGTGGCGTGCCTAATGCAGAGAGACAAGTGTGCAAGGGGAGATCATACAGAGCCACAGAAAGCTCTAATGAGGGCAGACAAGATGAGGGTTGGGCCTGGGGGTAAGAGAGGGACTCTAATCCACAGATTCTCACCAACAGCTTCATCTGCCTTATCACAGAGGCAAAACTCTCCCTGCAGGGAATAACTGACAAGCCCAACACCCCCAAACAAGCAATTGGAATGCCCCATGTATTAAAACTACTGTATAGTATCTCTCATCAACTCAGATTTTAACAGCCCTTTTGAGAAGTGTGTCACTTGGAATCTGCATAGTTTCAGAAATGAGACTGCAGCAGTTTTATAAAAAGTCAGAACAGAGTTAGTGCACCTGGCCTGGTCTATTGTTGTCTGCAGAGACTGGCCTGCTTACTTTCCCAGGTTTTTGACTGGGCTCCTGTGGTGTGGAGCTATTCACTGAGCTATAATTTGTGTTGCAGGAGCAGTTCACATCTTTGAATGTAGGTTAAAGGCCTTTCCTCTGATGTATGTCCTGTTGAAGATTTCTGTACAATGTATCGTATTGTATTTAAAGTTGTTTGTGGTAAATCTCACTCACAAGGAACTGGCTTTACTGCTAAAGCATGGGCGAGCAGGTAAGTTGAGAAATTAATACTGCAGCTAATGCTGTAAGTCTTAAATTAAACATACAAATCTAAAATATTTGTGCATATGCCCCTATGTTTAGGTCCAATTTCAAACATGATCTTTCAGTTTAGTTTTGACACTGATCAGTCGTAAGCCAAAGGTTGCTGGGCACTATGTGAGATTGAACTTCAAACTGCAATTGATAATTGGTCCCAGATATAACATAGCATGACACCTCTGTTCTGAGGAATGCAAGACTTGTGGGAAGTAGGGCTGAATCTCAATAGCCAAATAATTTACCCACAAACCTGTATTGATTCTTAACAGATAAGGAGCCATTTAATAAATTATTTCAGGTCCTTACAGTATTTACAATTAAGAACAGCTGCATAATTAGCTAGAAAGTCTTTCAAGAAGTTCAACATTAATTAGATACATCTTCATAACTCTTCACAGAGCATTAATCATATCACATCCTGGGGAAACACTGTGATCGGATGCACCATACTGATCCATGTTACAAAATGCTAGTCTTCAGGAAATGGCCCATTAAAACACAAACCATCCCCAAGAGATGTACTGATTCATTTAGTCTCTGGGACTATCACTCTTTCCAGTTTTACATCCAAGGAAAAAGCACTTGCATGCTCTTGTATTGAATGGTTACCTTAGTGACAGCAGAAATTTAATTGTTCTGGTTCTTTGGCATGAGATCCATATAATTCGGAGTTGACTGTCCAGGCATCCATTTCCTTTGACCCTCTCACCAAGTCTTCTATTTTGATCATTTTTGTTTGTTTAACATGTCTCATCTATTTATTTACCTTTTCAAAGAGCCAGATCAGATCTCATTTCACACCTACTAAGACATGAAAGATGTGTAAATGAACAACCTCCCTGTGTAGGGTTGTTGTAATAGAGCAGAGAGCAGGTTGTAATAGAGCAGAGAGCAGAGAATTTGTTTCATTTTAATAAAGGCTAGGGCACCGGTTTTTAATGTGTGGTTTAAATTGTCCTTCATTGGGCAAGCCATATTGAATCACTGAATTTATTATGAACAGACAAGCAACATATGTCAGGGGTCCACATCTTGCTGCATAGGTGTGTTACAGATTCAAGCTGAAATTGGCTAGGCTTTCTCTGTTTTTTTTTTTTTTTTTTTTTTCTCTGAAATTACTGGTGATTGGTGACAGGCTGTATCAGTACAATTATTTAGTTAATTAACCCTTGTGTACAGTGGACTTGTCTTAGTAGTGGATCCAGCTGTGTGCTGAAAATCTCATTTTCATGATAGGCACCAGATGTGACTTATTTTCATGTGGTTAGTGCCTCAAATAACTGTAAAGAAATATAATATACATTTTAAAATAGCAATCGTTATAATAGAAAATATGAACTTTATAAAAATTACTAGATATGGTAAAATGTGTTCATAATGAATTAATAACTACACTGAACAAAAATATAAATGCAACATGCAACAATTTCAAAGATTTTACTGAGTAACAGTTCATATAAGGTAATCAGTCAATTGAAATAAATTCATTAGGCCTTAATCTATGGATTTCACATGACTGGGAATACAGATATGCATCTTTTGGTCACAGATATCTTAAAAAAAAAAAAAAAAAAAGGGGTAGGGGTGTGGATCAGAAAACCAGTCAGTATCTGGTGTGACCACCATTTGCCTCATGCAGCATGTCACATCTCCTTCGCATAGAGTTGATCAGGCTGTTGATTGTGGCCTGTGGAATGTTGTCCTACTCCTCTTCAATGGCTGTGCAAAGTTGCTGGATATTGGTGGGAACTGGAACACGCTGTCATACACGTCGATCCAGAGCATCCCAAACATGCTCAATGGGTGACATGTCTGGTGAGTATGCAGGCCATGGAAGAACTGGGACATTTTCAGCTTCCAGGAATTGTGTACAGATCCTTGCGACATGGGGCCGTGCATTATCATGCTGAAACATGAGGTGATGGCGGCGGATGAATGGCACGACAGTGGGCCTCAGGATCTCGTCACGGTATCTTTGTGCATTCAAATTGCCATCGATAATGCAATTGTGTTCGCTGTCCGTAGCTTATGCCTGCCCATACCATAACCCCACCGCCACCATGAGGCACTCTGTTCACGATGTTGACATCAGCAAACCACTCGCCAACACGACACCATACACGTGGTCTGCCATCTGCCCAGTACCTTTGAAACTGGGATTCATCCATGAAGAGCACACTTCTCCAGCGTGCCAGTGGCCATCGAAGGTAAGCATTTGCCCACTGAAGTCGGTTACGACGCCAAACTGGTAAGGTCAAGACCCTGGTGAGGACGACGAGCACGCAGATGAGCTTCCCTGAGACGGTTTCTGACAGTTTGTGCAGAAATTCTTTGGATGTGCAAACACACAGTTTCATCAGCTGTCTGAGTGGCTGGTCTCAGACAATCCCGCAGGTGAAGAAGCCGGATGTGGAGGTCCTGGGCTGGCGTGGTTACACGTGGTCTGCGGTTGTGAGGCAAGTTGGACGTACTGCCAAATTCAATAAAACGACGTTGGAAGCAGCTTGTGGTAGAGAAATGAACATTCAATTCTCTGGCAACAGCTCTGATAGACATTCCTGCAGTCAGCATGCCAATTGCACGCTCTCTCAAAACTTGAGACATCTGTGGCATTGTCTTGTGTGACAAAACTGCACATTTTAGAGTGGCGTTTTATTGTCCCCAGCACAAGGTGCCCCTGTGTAATGATCATGCTGTTTAATCTTCTTCTTGATATGCCACACCTGTCAGGTGGATGGATTATCTTGGCAAAGAAGAAATGCTCACTAACAAGGATCTAAACAAATTTGTGCACAAAATTTGAGAGAAATAAGCTTTTTATGCGTATGGAAAATTTCTGGGATCTTTTATTTCAGCTCATGAAACATGGGACCAACACTTTACATGTTGCGTTTATATTTTTGTTCAGTGTAATTGAGGAGCAAGATACAAACTGCAGTAACAATAACACAATTTACAAAATGATTATATGAATATTTTTAAACTGCAATAATACAGTGTAAATTTAATATTAATGTCGGTGAAGGACAATTCAGACACACTCTTTCTCTGTCAAACACCATGCTCTGTTAATTAATTGGCAAACATTTTATTTGGCTAATCAGCAAGCCTGGGTCTCTCTCCTTTTCCTCTCTCCCTGTCTTCCCTCTCTCTGCTTCGCTTTATTCTACCTTTCCTCTCTTCAGTACAGCCTGCAGCGTATCTTTCTTTTCCTCTTGGTTTCCTCTCATCCCTCAGTCTCTATCGCTGTGGGTCTTGTAAGGAGTTCAGAGAGTCATTTATTTGGAGCACTTCAAATTACTTGCCGGAATCAGGCTCAATGTTTGTTCGGAACGTCAATTTCAAAACTCCCATATGGTCTGGATGAATATACATAAACCACGCTGTGCACCATACTGCATACACTCATTCCTAAATAAGGGTACATTTTCATCTGTGAGGTATACATATATATTATACACAAAACATTAAAGCATATTACCATTATTATTTGTTATTTTAATATGTATAAATATATACATTGTTCAGCCAGGGATATTTGCCAAATACGATAACGGGTGACAGGTAACTAATAGAGACAGATGTTTAAGTTTTCAAAAGTAAAAAATCTATCAGAAAACTACTACTACTACTACTTCTACTACTACTACTTTTCATTATTATTAAGTTTTGTAAAGGCCTCCTCCGTGGGGGTCTAAAGCTAGGAAAATCCATTGTTTATGTGGTCATCCGTAGGCCTTACGTTCTTCTGACTGGCAAATGGATTGCAGTGGCGAAGCTGCATTCAAATTAGTCATTTCAGATGTTGTAGAAAACGAACGTGTGTCAAAATCTGATATTTAAAAACATTTTTAAGAAAGTAGGAACACGTATTGAAAAACTTTAGTCAATGATATTATTGATATTGATTATGTTTTTTAATAGATCTTCTACTTCCCTAAGAAAGTTGAATACATACCCCAGAGAGTTCAGAATGTTTACATAATTATCTATAGCAATGCATACGGTAGCTGATATTTGAGATATATGGATTATATAGCAATGCATAGCAGTTATTTAAGAGGTATGGATTGCAGTATTTTACAAGATTAATTGGTGTGTCTATTGTTTATTTCAGTGCAAACAGTTTAAAAACAGGTTCCTTTGTAAAGCAAGTGTGAGACGACGGTGTCTATGAGGCAGATGCTGACTCTCTCTCCCTCCCCATCTCTCTCTCTGTCCGACTGGTGCGTGTACACAACCTCCTCACTGGGGATTCACTTACAAATCTAGCTGACCTCCTGACCCCAACAGCCAGCTTTGAAACCAATAGTATTCTATCATCATGACCATGACAATCAACCTTTCTATTGACACTTAGTCAAGTACTTCCATACAATGGGGCCAGGTTCAGTACGTTTTGACATCCAGTGCAAGACATAAACAGCTATTTGGAAAAGGAAAAACCAAACGAGTCATAAAATAATCTATGGGGCTAATGATGTTTTGTAATATTAACTTCATGCTCCTGTACCAGTGTGGAAGATATTATTACATTACTGGTTTAACAAACTGTCTTCTATAACATAGTCAAACAAAGTTGAACCGTTCCGCTTGTGAGCCAACTGCCTTTCTCAGAGTTATTTACATGATACAGCTACTAAGATATATTCTGAAATCTTTTTGCATGCAATGGCAAAAATGTATGAAAGTTGCTTGGAAGAGAGGCTTAAGAAAAAGGTCCAAATTGCTAAATGGATGAACTACTGAAATCTAGATAATCTTTATATAGTTTTGTTGTATGATATGTCTTTTTCTACTAAATGTAATTTTGCTCGACAACAGACGTGACAAAAATCCTCAGATTAAGAATCTGTTACAAACAGTCAATAATGCATCTATAAATGTTATATTGGACAGTTATTATGAATAATAGCAAGCTATAGAAATGCAGCCAATAAAAAAATGTAACTATGGCATTTATAAGAAAATTTATACAGTAATTCCTTTGTACCAAGAGATGAACCTGGCCATGTAGATAACTTTGGACAGCTAGAATAATACTTGCTTTAATCTAGGGTCCGGGATTGTAGGTCTGTGAAAGCAGCTGTGATAAGACAAGCTGTTTTAAAAATACAGTTTTCAGCTAAGCACTGTTTGTGCTAGGCATTACAATCTTATGTTTCAAGTTTCAAGCACTTGTCAGGGGAGAAGAATTATTGCAAGTGGAATGAGAATGACGTCTGTAATAATAAATGCACACATATGTGCAATATATCTTTGCCAGGAATATATACAGTTCACCACAAAGGCATTATGTCAGGTGGCTGTTGTATACAATTCAATAGTGACTATAACTTTTCTTTTTGACAGTATAACTAAACACACATAGAGTCACGCACTTTGTGACAGCAGGCATGCTTTACTGAACATTGCACCCACATGCCCCCTCTTTCTATCTGTGATACAAGGCATAAAGAGAAGGGCCTCAGTCCTCAGATCTACAGCTTCCTCTTCTTCAAACACATTACCTCATCAGTCCAACCATTCCTCACTCCGCCATTCTGGGGCTCTAGTTTCATTCCACATTCCACATTCCACACATTCATTCACACACTATCTATCTAGCTATCTATGTATAATACAATACAATTTGCTTTATATAGTGCTCTTTATGCAGAGCATCACAGGGCGCTTTACAATAACAACAAAAAAAGCCATTGGTCTATCTGTCTCTCTAGTACCTTTTACAGTTGTTTAATCTATCAAAGTTCATTTTTAACAGATCTATCTATCTATTTATGTCATTTGCCATTCTTCTGGCCTGTGTCTATAACTCTGGCCCCCTTTTCCCTCACAAACCCGCCCCAGGGCATCTTAACTTCATTACCCTGAATCCACACACTGTTTGTTTTCCAGGCCTGATCCCCTACACATCCTCCCCATGTGGATTCAGGGGCCAGCTGTGAAAACACTCCGAGCTGAGCGGGTTGACACTCCCCCGGGGGAGAGAGGGGGCCGGAAAGGGAGAGCAAGAGAGGGAGTGTGAGGGACAGAAGAGATGGCGGGGGAATAAGAGAGGTAAAAAGGGGTAAGATAGGCAGAGAAAGAGAAAATGTGAGGTAGAGAGTGGGGAGAGTAAGGGGGGGAGTAGAGCAAGTGAAGTTCTGAGAGTTAGCTCTGAGGAGATGGCTAAAGAGAAAATCAAGATTTTTTTTTAATCAGTTTTCTCAAAAGGTCAGATAAAAACCTGGCAACAAGGCATCATGACAGAACAGCAAAGACATCAGAGTAACAGCAAGCAACGTGAGGATAGTTGTGCAGTGAATCAGCAAGTTGAGTATCTTAGGGCTGGGTGTTTAATGCACAGTTTGGTCTGCCTTTCTTTCTTTCTGTAATGCATGCAGAATAGCAGACAGTTTGGAGCAGTAGATCAAGTAGTGCCACAGAAGAAAGGCTTTGAAGATGGAGCTCTGTTGGCATCAGTACAAAGGTGTGCAGAGGCAGCCTGGAGCTCAGTCTGGGTTTTTCATTACCAGAGACCCCCCACTCCCCACCCCAAGTATGCAGGCACTCATACAGTAGCTCCAGCCCATGGCTCTTCCAGTCCATGCCAGCCTCTGAGCTTTTTCCAGATAGGGTCTTGTTTACTTAATTTAGCGCTCTTTGCAAGACTTGATCCTGGACCGGAAGAGACTGGAATATACCTTCCAAGTTTGTACAGAAACAGTGTTGATTAACATTCAAGCAACTGATTTCACACTGGATCTGAGAAAGAAGCCGTAAATTAAAACAATATACAGTACAGAGACTGGGTGGGAACTGGCGACCCTGCACACTGCAAGTGAGTGTCATAACCACTGTGCAGCAAAGACTTCCTATAACACTGGCCATTACATTTGTTGACGTGAAAGCTCTGGCCTAAAAATAACTGTGGACCATATCAAAGGCTAATTTTGTGAAAGGAACATATTTAGAATCTAAACAGATAATAAACTTACTGAACAGAAAAATGTCATCCCAAGCTTCCTTCTGTTATATGGAAATATAACTGTAAATATGAAACATCGGAAAATCCATGAAATTACATAAATACATCACTAAGGAAAATGTAATGCGCTCAGCAATTAAAGCAAACCTTCCCACTTGGCTCCAGGAGTTCTCCCTTAGCAGATCTGTAATGGCTTGAATAATACATTGTTTTAACTATCACTAACGTCTCTCGTAGTAGTTTGAATAAGAAGCCAAACTGAGTGGAGAGCAAACAAGACAGGATCAAGCATCTCTCTTGAATCCAAAAAAAGATTCTAAAAGGAACCTGACTCCGCTGCAGCTTAACTCTATTACCTTACCAGATGTGTAAACCCACTCAATCAGGTCGCTCAGTCACATCCAATTCATAAAATGCATCTCATTTAACATCCCGCTATAATATATATGTCATTTATATATACATGGCATTTTTCTGATGACTTGATTAAAGTAAGGTGCCCTACAAACAAAGGAAATCTAATTTTAAAGGGTTTTCATGATTTGATATGTTCACATATTCAATTATGTTTTACTGGTGTGCATGCAAAACTAGTGACTCATTCCTTACAGGGCAATTGAACTGAGCTTATAGGCTTATTTATAATGCTGGACTTTGCAAGGCCACCTGCTCTTTTCATGGTCCTACTTGCATGGCAGTGCTGATTGTATGATTTGTCTTTCTCTCATTGCTCTATTGCTGTAAGTGCTAAGAGGTCACCCTTAAAGTAACAGAACAGAGAAGTGTGGTAAAGCATGGAAAACACAGTGGTAATCAACGGTAAACCATGGTAAAATCAAATAATTTGTTTAGAAAAAAAGCCTAGGAAAAAAACTGCAAAATTACCATTCAAATCGATCATGTTAAAACGTGTATATAATGTAGGTTGGCATTGTAAAATGAGTTAAATCACTCAAATTGCTATAATCAAAAATAAATCAACAATTCATCCTGGTGTCAAGTCACTTGAGAAATACCATGTGCACAGAGAACTATGCACACCTGGCTTTTTTCCACTGATTTTCAGGATTTCTTGACGTGTTTTGAACTGGGGCCAAGAAACACGTCAGCAGTGTATCCACTAAGTCAGGCATGTCATCGTGCATAGGCTTGTGGGGTTGTTGTGGATTTGATTAGTTTTTTTGATTTGCATGCACCAAGATGGTATTTTAATAAATAATCCAGGTGTTCTTTGATCATTCTGAAGTTGCTGTCAGTCATTATATATGTAAATTGATCCATTCTGCAGACAACAGATACCCCTCCTTGTTAGATAAAAATCCTATTAGAGTGAAACGTATCCAATAACACCTCAAAGGGAAGGATTGTTTTTTGATGTACAACTTCATGATCCTCTTTGCAAACTGCCTTCCATTTGAAGTTTGTACACTATGTTGAGAAATGCCCCTCTTTAATTGCACCATCGCATAACACAATAGCTCCACTGGGAAACATTCAGTGTCATTTTGGTTGCGGTTTCAAGCACATTTTATTTCTCCAGGCTGCTGATTTGGCAGACTCAAAAACCTTCAGTTTCAATTACATTACGAGCTTGAGGGCTTGTTTAGAGAATTGTATCTCAGTAGTAGCTGTTGAATTACTGAGCTTCAAACAGAATGTTGAGTACGTTAATCTTTGAAAGTCAGTCTCATGTAACAGGTTAGTAATGCCCCTGTTATCTTTCACGTATTTATTTGTCACTTGTATGTTTCATTTTTTATAATTTTACACTTGAATTTAATTAGTGCACGTGTGATATATTATTGACTAACACTTTGGAAATGATTTAGCACTTTCTAGTAGCTTCTCCACTCGGTTCGCTGTTATGACTTTATTGGGTACCAATTAATTTGAATTATTGATAGTTTTACGCACCTGTTAATGGAAAATCTGTAATTGATCACTTTCTGGTGAACTGAACACTTGTGGTCATATATAAAGATATTGAACAATGTGTTGCTGCTTCAAATGCAAACATTCTCATTGATTTCGTATGTATTTTTTCTTGTTGCCACTGCTCCCAGTATTTTAGTATCTGAATAAAAGGAACCTGATCATTTATGATCTAATATTATTCTGTGCTTTATCACACTGATGTGGCGTAGTCCGGCTACATATTAAAAATAACCCCTCTGTTTGTACACCCTCTGAGCGAGTGGGTGTTGTACTCATTTACATTAGTAGGGCATGATTTGACCAACCTATACCCTGCCTGGAAAAAAAAGAGCTCATGTTTTTTTAGAGTATTTTACAGTACTGGAGAATCGCTCTGGATAACATAAACCAGCTATTCATGCTTATCCCGGGAACAGATTATGCAATTCAGGGGGATTCCTTGGTGCTGTAAAATTCTCTAAAAAATATCAAGATAGGGGCTGAAGTCAAATGGGAGGTGAAATATACAGTAAGTGTAAAATATATTTTAAAAACCCAGTCATTTAGAGTTTTGGTTTAGAGAATTACAGTATGATCTGCTTTTTGACATCTATAACCACCTCCAGGCCATATTACTAGCAAACCCTCCCCAGAAATGCCTTAGGGACACCACTGTAGCAGTGGATCCAGGCCATTGCATATCATTTGTTTCTATTCTGTCTTCTTCAGTAATACTTTCTTCTACGCTCAGTTTCAAATTAATAGGCTGGCACATTAATAATAATAATAATTATATTGGAAGGCATTTCGTTGTAACTTTAAGTAGAGGCTAGTAAGACCTACTTGAGGTTTACATTTTCTTTTTTCCATTGTTTTTCTAACAACCAACAGATGGACTTAATCAATGCATGTAATTGGCATAATGATAATAATTTTTCTCCAGCCATTCAAAGCAGCAGTTTATGATGTCTGGTTCCCTAGAGAATAGACCAGTTCAAAACACCCCATTCATTAGAGTTCAATAAGAATGGACATCTTACCATGGGGTGTTTCACTTGGGCCAAGACTGCTCACGATGGTTACACTAGTCCCATGAATCCTGATGCGAGATTAATAGGTTCACGATGAATGGAAAATGGCCAGATGTTTCTGCTCTCCAACCAATACCCTGTAGAGCTGCACTCCCATACAACAGAGAACACAGTCAGCCTGAAACAACCAATAGGATGGCATGCTCTTCAAGAATTCTATTATCCGCAAAGAATTAAAAAAAAACATTGCTAGGAGGACGAAAGAAGGATTGCATAAAATTGTTCTTCCCATTTGATCTTCAGAGAGGAACAATAATTGGATTATTTCGATTTCCCTTTCATCTTTTGTAGTAATTATCGCATTTCTTTCCATTGCCCAATGTGTTGTATGATCTCATGTTTTGTTCTGCTTAGTTTTCTTTTTATTTAGCTCTTGTGAATGTTCCAATGTAAACATCACACATGTGTTACTCTTTTACTGAGAGATGTTTCGTGGCTGTACTACTATTCCAATGCTGTTTTGTGTTTGTGTGTGGCTTATGCATGTATCATGAGTGACTACAACTGACTTGCTGAACACTTGTGTCAGGCCTATGCTACCATGTCACATATTGCCAAGCCTCAGGAAATAAACCACAAAGCAACAGCAGCAGGTAGTGACTCCTTATGCGTGCTCTCAAAAAAACAACAAGTCTGTACTATTGCCTCTTAATATTCTGCATTATCCTTAATTTCCTTTTATTTATTTAAACCTTTACATTTTCTAAAGGTTCAATAAAGAATTATTTCTGACATATGTAGACTGTAAGCATGAAAAGTAACTTTCTACATTTTTTTTTTTTATTTTATATATATATATATATATATATATATATATATATATATATATATATATATATATATATATATATATATATATCATTAAACCACCATACCTCCTCCCTAGCAAAGTGAAATGGCTGTCATGTGAATGGGTTAGTGTATTTGTTAAAGTCTGAAGCCTGGTTGACATGGTGACATATTTGCACAGGTTGGAACACTTGCTCACTCTTTGCTTGTCATTTAAGGCATTCGTAGTAGTTATGGTTCTCCATTCCATTTAGAAGTGTGATGATCATAGAATTACTGTGAGTGAGGCGCACTTTTCTGCGATGTGGTTGGTTTGCATAATATACCAATACAGAGAACAATGGGGTCCTTCAGATACATAACACCCCGGAATAGTTTGGTCTCTTGGTGTTTTTCTGCTACTGTTGACAGCATGCCCTTGTAAATGGACCCCTTACAGCTCAGCAGGCAGATCCTGTGTAAACAGTTTTAACACCAAAGCTAACAAGAAATCTCTGTGACTGCAAGCCTGGGTCTACAGATTTCTCTGGCTTGGACAGGCTTAGATTATTAGATTGTAAATGAGTTGTTTAATAAAACTGTAATGTAGAATAATAAAACAGAATGCGCTTCATGGTTTAGTTTGTGTTGTCTTGTTTCGTTTCCATCCTCTTTCTCCATTTCTGAACTTTCTCTTCTAAGGGACATTTTTTCCCATAAGATCCCTGCTTGTCTTATTGGTGGTCATGTGTAGACTCCAAGCGATTTAGCTGAATTTACATTCTGGAGCATTGTTCGTAATCAGCTTTGGATACTTTGTATCCATTTTTGTTTCCAGTCTGAAATCCTATATAAAAGGTACATACAGCATGCCTTCCTATATATATATATATATATATATATATATATATATATATATATATATATATATAGATATATATATATATATATATAGACTGTAATAAAAATAAAAATAAAAAGTTCAATAAAACAGCAAAGTATGTGTTAGTGAAAAAGCAGAAAAGAGAGAGAGAGCAACTGGTAAACAGGTGTGCAAGCGGGTCAGAGAACAGGAATGAACAAATAACTACAAAACTTCAAAATGTGTTGTGCAATGAGAAGCGAAATTCTCAAACGAGGAATAAAAACAATTCCAGCCCATGCTATGAGACACAGAGAACAAAAGTCGTTTTGGAGTCATGTCAACATTCTGTACAACCATTTTGAGTCCAGATGCAAGTCCAGATCATTTGCTTGGCAACGCATTGCTGGCTACACTGAGGTCCATGATGCTGACAACAAAATAGTTACTGGTAAGTAAGACAAAGAGCATCCTTGTGTGGGAAAGCCATACCAGGGAGCTTTTAGCACAGTGACAATGCAGTGAATTCTGCCATTAAATAATTAAAAGAGAGAACATAAAACATTCTGTTTTGCAACATACTTTGGGAACAGTTTTCCTCTATCACAAAAAAAAGTACTTGGAAAGATTATTATACTTTATTAATTTTTGTGAGGCCAAATGAATGCTAAATTAAAAAAAAACAATGTAATCATATTTTTTTCAATTTTTCATTATTTCAGCAGCCCTTTCAACATTGCTATGATGTAGTCCTCAAATCACCAGTTAATTGCTATCAAAATAAAGTAAACACAGAGGATTTGTGAAAGAATCCACAGCAAACAATACCACAGCAGCCCACTCCAGATACATTTTATAGCTGAAAAGTCAGTAAATCACAAAGTTTTTATTTTCTGTTGAGAAAAAACAATCATGTTCAGTTATATTAGCAGTGCTTTATTCTGGGTGGAAACATTACTTTGAAGGGGGAAAGAAATACGTGCTATGATTCACAGCTTAATTGATAAACAACAGCGATAAATAATTGTATATGATTGAAACAATTATCAGCCATCTATTTTGAATGCCAAAACAATGCATTTCAAATCCAAAAAATAACCTTGATTAAATGCTTTTTGAATCTAAGGATTTTTGACTGGAGCAGCTGACCCAGTGTAGAATGAACCCTTCTGTGGCTTCTTCAATGCACTCTGTGTCTGGTTCTGTTTAGCTGTTGTGGAGAATGTGTTGATTTTTTAAAGGTTTCCCTGTGTAATCCTACACTGTTTAATTACAGGCAGCGAGGAAAGGTCAGGGTAGCCAGAGGCTGCTGAACTTGGGAGTAATTGTCACACTCCATTTACTGGCTTTCAAAAACAGTGAGGTCCTCTTGAACAATTGCCTCTACAATTCAATTAAGACTTCAGCTCAGTTTAGGCTCTGAACTGAAAAACCAGCTGCAGTATTGCTCTGAAATCATTTCTCTGTTGACTTGAACCCTAGAACACTCAATTTCCAGCCTTCCAGCACTATGTCTCCAGAGGCTGGTTTCACAGGCCCTGATTAGCGTTAATACTGTACAGCTAAGATTAGGACTTATCAGGGTCTGTGAAACCAGCCAATAGGCCCTTTCTACTTTTAACTGCTCTCCTGGGACACAAAATATATTGAAGAAAATTAAGAAATGAAACCAGTGATTACGATTTATAGCTTTCAATGTGGTGTCTTTCTCTGACCTGCAATATTTCTATGCTTGATAGGACACAACCTTAACACACACCCACATTAATGTGAAACAATTGACTTATTTAGCTATATAGTGCTAAATGTGATTGGATATCACTGTGGAGGGCAGGCACTCATTCATTCTTGAGATCATATCTGAAGGACAGACTGATGCAGATTTCGAATCACAATTATCTTGAAGGCACACACAGCATTCTTAAAGGAATAGTCGTATCCACCCAGGACAGATTTAACACCTTAGTTGTCCTGGAAGACCATAGCGGCCCTGTACTATATTAACAGCGTTACAGTTCGAATTTGTTGGCCCAACCCAATATAACTGCAATTTGTATGTTATGTAACCTAACAAAATACAAGATTATATATATATATATACACACACACACACACACACACACACACACACACACACACACACATATATATATATATATATATATATATATATATATATATATATATATATATATATATATATATAAACAAAGGCAAGCAGACATGTGCACAGAGGTATCTGATTAAATACATGTAATTGTATCTTCCCCCGGAGCGAGGAAAGTGCTCCCCGTGAATCAGAGGAGGAAACGCAGAGACCTGCAGTAAAGTTCCTAACCTGTATTCAGCCATTTAACGATCAAAATATGGTTAAACTGTAACAGTTATTGTACTGTCCAAGATCAATTATATAACAAATAATGAAATGTAACTACTTCAGTGCAGTAAAATGCAAGTACTTTATTATTATTTATTTATCATTTGCTTTATGATGTGCTGATTTTCATAGCAAGGCAAATTGCATTGAATGGGCAACAATTACACATTATCACACAAGGGTTCTAAACATGAACATGAAGCCTGCTATAGAATTTCCTTAGCGTGTGCTCACTTGTTAGCATGTAGATGCTTTCCAGTAGTCAGGAACCGAGTAGCTTGTCTGGAAATAGCCATCCACTGCTGCACATACTGGATCACTCCAGCCATCTCGTGTTTATGTATAGATTTCTTCACCTCCTTTCAGGGCAGGCCCCCTCTCCCTCTGGATGTGTCAAACCAGCGCCATGGCTGGTGTGAGGCAGGTCTGCCGGGCTGGGTGCTCCTCAGCCAGAGCAGGGATTTGAGAACGCAGTTGGGTTTGTCGTTGAGACTGACCCCTGGATCCTGGATTTTATTGTGCTGATTCAGTTGGCAGGAAAATAAAACCTTCAGGAAATTGTTGAGCTGAATGATTTGAATGTCATACACTCAGTTGAGCGCAAAACCATACCAGCCAGTGGGATATAACCTGAAAGTAATTGGACAACCAGAAACAAATGAATCTGTTTATTTTTTTTAATACAAAATTGGAGTGTACCCTCGCTCAACCATGAAAACCGTGATATGCAAAAACTTTATGTGAGAGTTTTTCTGTAACTGTTTTCAAATCTTCCAATATTACGGTACATATCTCTTTACTTGTATGATGCTTCTTTCAATTGCATTTCTAGTCTGGGAGGAAGTTATCATGCATTCCAGATAGCGCTTCCCCTAGTAGTGAGATGGAGTTATAAGATACAAGCTCTGTAGCTAGTCATGAATAGGAACTAGATCCTTTTCTTCAATGGTTTAGATGCTCACTTTGGGACAGTAAAGGCTCCCGTGTGCGGCTACTCCCTGCCTGTTGACTTGGCGCTCATAAATTGGATCAACTAGAGGAGAGTAAAAATTATTTACACTTTTTAGATCAGCCTGATGTCTATTTATCTCTGCCTTGTTGGTGGGTGTGCACGGCACATGCAGCCAGTAGGTGGTGTATTCCTGTTTGAGATCATGAATCCTTCCTCTCTCCAGTATAGTTCTAGCTCTCCTGTTGGTTGTGACTTGCCTCTGGCCCCATAACCCTGGGTGTAAATTGACGCTGGGATTTATTGGGCTGTCACTGAGGAGACACTTTGTCAGGCTGATTTATATTTGACAGGTAGGTAGTGCAGTAAATTTCGGAAGGCTGAATATCAAGTGGGGATGAATTTTCTCGTAAACCTTGCTTGGCAGCTATCGAATATCCGTGACTGAAATTATGACAGAAAAATATTACAGAAGGTGGACCCCTAAATAAAGGGTTTCAGTCTCCTGTCTTGTAAACCTCTGATCTGTAACAGAGTCTAAACCCTTCTCTACTACTGTACCTTTTGGAGGCTCCAAACCCATCTCTATGTAACATGTATAACCTTGATTTCTCACGGACCTCATTTCACTGTATTGTTATTGTATGTAATAATGCTTTAAGTAGTTCAAGAAGTCGCCCTTGAAAGAAAGCTTCAGCTGGCTTAATACAGAGTCAAAGAGGAGCAGGATTTGCATCTGCCATTTTTTAAATTGTTCAAACAGACTAGAGAATACTGTATGTGAATAGCGAAGTTTATTGAGCTGCCAACACACAAAAAATGTTAAACTGGGGAAACATGCTGCCTTATCCCAAAGTATTGAAGTGATAAACTCAAGGTGTACAGTATACATGGAAATAGCCCTCCTGGGTGGATAAACTGCTGAGACACAGGAAGCTGGTTGCTGAGCTCTTCATACTAGACAGAGGGAGAGACATCTCGTAAAGTCCTCTCTGTTATGTGCAGTGCGTGTCTTAGGTTTAAATGAAGTCAATGCGTTTTTATTTATTTTCAACCCTGACATGTATAGAAAAAAAAGTTTGCCATCGTGTGTTTTCCAAATCTCATATTCCCACAGTTCAGTACGTTGAATCCTCAATGTTTAAGTCATGGAACAATGCAGAAGCT
Source organism: Polyodon spathula (assembly GCF_017654505.1). NCBI lineage: Eukaryota > Metazoa > Chordata > Actinopteri > Acipenseriformes > Polyodontidae > Polyodon > Polyodon spathula. Next base: position 8,979,078 of record NC_054541.1, on the reverse strand, counting down.
GTATGAATACATTATACCCCTTCAGGAAAAATAAATCCTGCAGAAATGTGTGTATGATTTTATCTTGGCTACCCTTCCTCTAAGCCTGACAGACCTGTTCTTGATCAGCACCAGGAAATACGGACCTCTGTGGCAGGGGCCAGTAGCACATCTGGACCTATACAAGCACAACAACCAGCCTTTGAGTCCTGCAAACTAAATGCTTCTACTGTACTGAATGAGGTCTAATGGTAAGGTGGTGGACTGAATGTCTCTCTTCTCGCTCTTGTAGACCAGAGCTCCTTGATGGAATTACAGACTTTTTATATACAGTTACATTATTATTATTATTATTATTATTATTATTATTATTATTATTATTATTATTATTATTATTATTATTATTATCCAGTGTATGTGTTATGGAAAACATTGAGCAATAACTGGAACAGAAGTATGCAATAATATTGGCCCTAGGCGTGTTTTCTCTGCCAAAATAGATGTTCTCAAATGAGATCACCATGCTTTCACGGATAATCAGAATTATAGAGCACACATCAGATAAAACATTTGCAGTTCATTTCTCACACTGTCACCTAACGTCCTAACATCAAAACAAAAAGAACAAAGCAGCTTGTGGGATGCAGGGAGAGTTTTCATCAGGACAGCTTTCAGTTGTGGTAGTGTTGGTACAAAAACCTCAGTGGGAGAAAACGTGACCCCACAAAATATATAAGCTAATTTTAGAGTGTCTGTAAATGCTCTTACTACAGTGTAATGCTTGTTCTACGAGATACTATTACAGTCTGTAAGTACCAGTTAAGTCTTCCCTTCTTTTGGGGTTATAACACAGGTCATCACTATTACTCCCATGAAGCCCCTTTAATGGGTTTGAAAGTTATCGGGAAAAGGTACATGTTTTTGAAAGGACAGGGATCCAGGAATAAATCAGTACTATTTAAAATAAATCCACCTCTTTAGTTTAAAGTTGGTGGTATGTGTTGACTGGAGCTGAACCATTTAAAGAAGAGAGGGGGTTGCATACATACCATGCTTTACCATCCTTAAACCTGCATTGATATTCACCACGCTTCATATCATGCTCACATGAAGCTTGCCACCAATTCTCAGCTGCTGCTTGAGGGACTGCTGGTTTTCTAACAGTGCACTGACCTCAGTAAATGAGGCTGATGACAATGCAGCTACAGGAAAACCCAGCCAGGAGCATTCCATCTTCCAACAGCTGGGCTACTAGGCAGCCAAGAATACTAGCAGGAGGAGATATAACTCACAGGCTGATCAACTCCATCCCAAACAGGATTTGGACTATGCTTTGATGAATAATTTACATTTTTTTTAAATCTATTTATTTAAGTATAATACCCCCTATAAATCTTGTTTTTAGATGTGAGCAGGTGTTGCAGGACTAGTTTGGTAGATATGAGCAGCTCTCGCTAACTACAGTCGAAAACGTTTGAGGCACAATAGACTACTTGTATTCGTTGTAAATTACAGCGCTCGCCATTTTCTGGACCTTCTAAAAATAATTCTAGTTACGCTATATCTTAACAACCGCAATAAATACCAGTACTGTAAGCTGTCAAGTAACTGGAATAATGGGAGTTAGATGATTATCTGGGTAAATTACTTCCTGAAAGCAACAATGATGCATTTTAAGAATGAAAAACTACTGCTATCTAGAGCTGCCAGTTCTTAACTTTTGTAGCCTGCAAAACCAAATTAAAGTCTATCTTAAATAGAAACGGTAGTGATCCAGTTAATGGACAACCTGGTCGATAGACTTGACATGCCCGAACTGTAATTACACCTGATATTAGAGATAACCAAGTATTATTTATTTTGATTGCCCCAACCCTTACCTCAACTCTACCCTTCAATCAATCTTAATGGTTATTACTGGAGAGTGACTGTGTACCGAATACATTTAAAACACGAAAAGATTCATCAACACTGGGCTTACTGAAAAAGAATGCATAAAGAAACTACTAATCTAAAACATTCTAGCAAAAGGATTAGGTTTGAATCTAAAATGAATTCAGACTCAAAATTCAACAGTATTTTTCTTATTTGATGGAGACTGTGCCTTGCCCCACTGGGCTTGATGGATGTGTAGCTCAGGGGACAGACTGGCTCCCTCACTGCAGGCACTGAGCACGGTCTTGGAGGTCTGCCATCAATAAGTGATTCTGCAATCAGCGGGAATGCAGGACTCACATTCAGAAAGAAGGAAACTTGTTCAGCCAGGCTACCGTCATGAAGGAATCCACTTACAGTTGTCATGGAAGCCAACCATAAAATTACACTCTTTAAGTGAGCTGCAAGATGTGCTGAAATTTGCTGTTATATTTAAAGATAAATAATGAAAAACTGGTCTGTGGCTATGATAAATCAGAGCTGTCCTGAACTGGGACACAGGGCGATTAATGACGGGGTGGTAACACACCTGCCATGGGATCAGCTGGAGGTGAACGTTTCCACGGCAACACCACAAGCCCTCTTCACACTTCATGAACACATACAGTGTATTGAGTGTTAAGAGGTTTAATGGGGAATGTCAGTAAACCTAAATGAAACAAGCTGAAAGAAACAAATCAGAACAGTTTTACACATCTTACCCAGAAAGTGACGTAAATACAGGATCAGTTATCGAGTAGGTAACATCCGTTTTGAAGGCTATCAACGTTATTATGAAACAACATGTTTCTTTTGTTTTTTTTAAAGTACATATTTAGCATGTAGCTTGCAAACATGTTGAAACATGTTGATTGTGTTTTTACTAATAGGTACAGTAAAACTATTAAAATATATTTCCTTCAGTTTTTCAACCTCTCAAGGGAACTGAACAAATGCAGGGATTAACAGCCACTTGCAAGTATTGAGTTATAAATGCACGTATCAGTTTGGTTTGCAATTGTGTGATTGTGTTGGAATACACACAGTAAGACAAAACAAGGTGAGGGAACTCATGGATCTTCCATTTGTTCTGCTCTGATACAGCTGTGAGTTGCAGGTGTGCTGGGCTGATCTCTGTCCAGGCAGGAGGCTGGACAGCTGTGCTGACCACTACACACCTCCGAACTTCACCTGTGAAGAACGTGGCAGTTACCTGCTTCTGAACCTACCGCTATGGCCAAAAGTTTTGCAACACCCTATAGAATTAACTCATTTTGCTTTATAAAGCTGAATGAAACCTGCTGAATAATGTTACGTTAGCATACTGAATTACCTGTACTTAACGAAAAGCTGACAAATATGTGACATTTTGAAATCCAACATGAAATAATGCACTACTATTGTAAAACTTTTGCAATATCATTTTGTAGTTTCTATGATTACATGATATTAAATAAAAGATCACAGTTGTTTTCATACAGTTTTTTTGATTTTTTTTTATTATGTCTCAATCCTAAAATTCTAGGTGATGCAAAACTTTTGGCCACAGCTGCATATGCCTGAAAATTGCTGTTTTTCTTACTTGCTGTCCTTCCACTTCCAAAAGGCATCACTATACAATGGGGCATGGATCTCCTAGAGATTATTCAAGGCTGGGAAGATTTCATTTAATGTAAATCTAATTAAAAAAAAGTACCTGGATCCATCTCACACTCACACATGGGAAGCACTTTGTGGTTTTTGAAGAAAGAGGAATAAATTCCTTTAAATTTAAATTTAAAAAAAAAAAAAACGATTCGTCTCAGAATTGGTTTCATATACTTGTCAACTTGCAGAAGCACTTTACTTGATTACATTATCTAAAATACTTACCAGAGTTTATTCTGTTCTATACTTAATAACTACATTTAATTAAACATACCTGTACTTGTGCACACCAGCTTTGACATGTAATGCATCACCAAAATGAATACAAAATAACAGATATACATGAAACAAAGGTAAGCACCTTTCGCAGCAGATTCACTGGATGAGTAAATGTTCAGTCAGATCCCATTTCGTTATGCAACACAGTACTAGCCCCATACAGGACTGCTGTGTTGAAAGAGGTTTAATTTATCAGCCATGATGCAATAAAGGACTTCGGCCAGCAGTCACATACAGTTACCATTTGGTGATCAGGCAGAATTGTGGGTTAAAGGTTAATCAGAATAGATTCTGCCCATCATTAAATGTGCCCGAGTCAATTTACATAATAAATTGGAAAATGCCTTGGATTTACAGTAGCCCTTGGTATAGCACGGATTTGCTTATTGCAGGAGAGTAGGTGTGAGTAAATGCTTTATTCCCTAAATGGGAAGTGGGTAACCCATATTCTCCTAATGAGAAGTGGGTTAACTCAGTTTACCCCTAGTTTACCCCTGACTACACTACTGGTACCCATCCTACAGCTGCATCGGGGGCTGTGGTGCAGCAGGGCCACGTACAGTAGAGCCTCACACTTCCTAACTCACACATACCACACACCACTGCTTCCAGCTAAACAACACAAGCGCCCTGCTATTAGCAGCTGAGCGAGGGAGACACACTCAGGACAGCCACTCTGAGGAATGCACTGCAGACATGGTGGAATACCATTTGTGAAACCTGCATGGTTTGCATTAATGCAAATACAGCTTTTGGCTTCTAAATTGTTATCTACACAGCAATGAACGCTGTTAATTAGTCAATGAAAGTTGTGGATTCAATAAAGTAGCTGTTTCTCCTCTCTGGAGCTAGCCACATCTCTACTGCGCCCCGTTTCCAAGAAATGAAAACATTTTTTTTAAAGTGTAAGTGTGAGTGCCAGGTGGAATTATCAAACCCAAACAAACCCCCTGCACTGCCCCCCGCACGCTAAGGCTCACAATGCCACTCTCCCGGTTGAGTCCATAGCAAAGAGGACAGTGTTTATCTGGCTCAGCCCTCAGTAAAGCTGAAGGCCTACCATGTGGAGTCAGTCTCCGTGTTAGAGGCTTTTAAACCTGCCAGCTGTTTTATATACTGTACTTCCCTTTTCAAGTACTAATTAATACAAAACCATAGGACTTGTGTCCCTGTTTTTTTTATTTTCAGATTAAGCAGATTTCCAGCTTCTTACGATGCAGCATTGCAAAATAGAGCTTCTAGAACTGTAGTGGTCTTTATTACAATGGTAATGACAATGCTTGTGAGCTGAGAATGGAGTGTCCTATCTGTTATAACTTGAAAGCTTCCACCTTACTATACCTTTATCTTTTTCCACGCAAAGATCAGCACCTGGTAATGACAGAAACAATAGGGTTGTAGAACCCAACTGAGATCTCAGATATGAACCAGAAGCTGGTGATCTTGTAGCACAGCAGCGTGTATGCTGCCCTAGCCCAGAGATCTAATCATCCTTCATCTTGAGTCCTGAATTGGGTACATAGAGACTTGATATTGAAGGAGTCTGTTGTTAGCAGAGCACAGGGTCAGACTAGACCCTCCAGAGATGCGGCAGTGCTGGTAAAGCGGTCGATGAGCGAAGGGTTGCGCTTGCTGAAACCTGAGCTGACTCGGCAGCTGTGAATGGAAAGACAAAGCTTTGTGTGTTTTGACATATTCTGCACTCCCCTGGGTCTCGTTGCTTCAGTAAACAGGACAGGTTCATACTCACACATGCACTCAGGGCCTTCAGCAAACTGATTGAAATATGTAACTCAATACTGACCAGATCTGATGTTGTCTTATACTGACCTATTGACACCAATGCCACCTGCTGGTCATTACAAACAGCACATTCTGTGAAATATATTTTCCTAATCCATTTCTCAGAAGCAGACAAGGCAAGTGACTGGCAGAAAAGTGTGTATGTGGCTGGTATTTGTCCACAACCCAAATTAAAATGGGCACGTTAACACATCAGACACATACCATTGTGAGAACACTCTTGCATATAGATGCATATTCAAGTCCCTTCCTGATGTGCTTGTTCTCTTAAGTCTGCCTTTCCCAGCCTGACAGGACAGTTGTTTCCCAGACTCTTTGTTTAAATCACCCCTCGATTTGAAACGCTGCTTTGCTGAGATTGAAAAGTTGTTTGTTTTGGCAGGGGAAATTGCCCTGTGGCCGCCGATTACATCTAACTGATGAAAACAAGAACGCATGATAACACTGTCATCAAACATGATCAAGTTGCTCAAATTAAACAGAAAAGGAGCAATTAGAGGAAAAAATGTTAACATTCAGAACTGGAACCAAAGGCAGATGACAGTATTAAAAAACATTCTACAGAGGGGCCTGGGAAAGAATGCAGATCGGGTGAGCGACTGCAGCAGAACAGTATATGAGTGCTGCAATAGGACAAGAGATCTAAGAATTAAACACTTTAATGCTCATTATTAAGATGCAGGTTGGCTGTGCTGGTTTGAACAGATTGCTTCCATGCTCATTGAGATGACAGCAGTGGATAACTGAGAAAACAGTACTTTATCAGTTCCCATTGCTGGGCAACGACAGAGGCTGTTTTCCTGTCTGGCGATACATACCCCACTTGTTTATGAAGAGAAGACCTTTTGTATTTCTTTTTGAAGGACGTGTTTATTAGCTGGCAACAACTGGCCTGTCACAAGGTCCCAGCAGCAGCTCCTCACTTCAAAGCAGCCAGGGATGGAGTCCTTTCCCAAAGGATTACAGAAAAGACACGAGCTGAGCCTGGGCAGGTCAGCCTCTCAGCTGTGGAGTCACATCCAACCCGACAGTGTTGAACGAACGGTCTTACAGAGGCACCTCTAAATACAATCGGGGGGGGGCGTCCTATTGGCTGACTGTGTTTAATTTCAAAAACTAAATGAAAGACCCCCCAGTGATTAAAGCAAGATTTCAATTGCATAGCAGTTTGTGCCATGCCAGCTATTAGCTTAATTGTATAACCACATGCACTTTTCTTTTCTGGTTTTCCAAATTAAGCTCACAGTAAAAGCTGAAATAGGGGTCTTCTTGCTATCCCTGCACCCTAAACATATAAGTCTTCTTATGGAAAGTTTGGATGGACAGGGGGGGGGGGGGGGGCATGCTTGGATAAAAAGTGTCCCACAGAACCTGACAACTTGTTTCACCATCCTTCCACAGACATCGAAGTGGATGCTGGCTTACACTAGGCTGAAACACAACTAAGCACTTATTATACACAAACTGTTATAAACACGTCAAAATGACAAATGCAAACTGATTTGTGGACAGGGGAAACATGGACCAGGGAACTGACCAAGATGTCATAGTATTTTAATACAAAAAAAAAAAAAAAAAAACAGCCACTTTTTATTAAAACTGTTTACTATAGTGAGTGTTTTGCAAGACTGGAAAATTCAAAGTTAATGTTTACAAAACATGTATATCATTATAGTATCCTGAGGAGTTGTTTCTCACAAGTATGCCTAAAATGGCAGTTTTCTTATTCTTTCATAAATCATAAACACAAGTAAAAAAAAAGAAGGGGGGGGTGCCTGATTAATTCAAACAAGTAAATCCTGGCTAAAGTCTGCCACCCAGTGGATCATTTTAAAACTGAAAGGACTTCCACATCATGGACTTGCACAAGGGCACAAACAATGCAATGTAATAGTATATTTACTAAATACATGAGCCACAGAGAAAATATTTGTGCCATGCATAAAAAGTTACCGGTCACCTTGGTTTAATCGCATAAGACACTTCATACAGACATAATTTTAACGCTCAAAGCAGAAAAATAATAATTATTAAAAGGATGTTATACCCCTGACAGCATATTTTATTTTTACTGTTTCTGGGCATGGTACTGCCATTAAAAAATATTAGTTTGGAGTTTGCCTCTAAAAAGCTCATTTTGTGATTTCTATCAGTTGGTTTGACTGTACTCCTGACAATGGGATATGGGAAGCTGACCCAAACAGCAATTCAGTGTTGTTCAGATGGTCACTCAGTGGTGTGTGTGTGTGCGGTGCAAGAGGCTGGTAAGGGGATGAGGTTCAGTCCAGCGTCACACCCTCCGGCAGCTCCACCACTACAGGGGCACACTCCTCGGGATCTTGCTCAAAATCCCAGCGGAACTTCTTGGTCAGGTGGGACTTAAACTTCTCTGCCCGCTTCCGCAGAGTGGCGTCGACATCGGGGCCAGCAGCAAACAAGAAGAACTCCTGCAAGAGTGAGAGAAAGAGACACGCCGAGTGAAGGCAATCATATTCAGGACATTATTCAAGCAATTCAAGGTTTCCTGCATGCACCAAACAGTCATGGATTGCCTAATTCAGATTGGAGTCGTCCAATTAAGCACACACCAACAGTTGAAATTACCCAACCGCTGTGCAATTGGAAGGCAATAAGAAAAAAATAAAATAATGGTGATGGTAGATATATTTTACAGATCTCTCATATCATTCGCTTACGGAGACCTTGGTTCAAATGCAGCTCAGACCACAAACAAAATGAGTTTTGTGATTGCACCTCGCCTTGCATGAACACTGCCATGTACAAATCAACCCCTCAGGCCTGGATGTATGGAGGATTGTACCTGTAACGTGGAGGTGAGGAAGTTGTCCTTAGAGACAATGTCTACAAAGAAGTCCGGTGGGATCTCCCCAAGCTGGTGGTACAGGACAGAGATGAGGTTCAGGTAGAGGCTGCGGTGTCTCTGCATGGCCTCCTCCGAGCGGCACAGCAGGTTCACAAGCTTCTGCCAGTGCTCGAAGCTCTCGTACACATTCCCAATCAGGAAAGAGACAAAGGCAAACTGCAGCTCCCCTGCACAGACACACATATAGAGAAGGAGAGGAGATCACTTCAAACACAAACAGACATTTCAACTCCACCCAGTTGGAACGAACAGTTAAACTTTTGAACAATATACACACAGACTGACTAAAAATTGCTGGGCTATGGCTCCCAGCTCTCCACTCACCCAGTATCTGCTGCGGATCTTGCTTGTAATAGCGGTCGATCAGGCTTTGCAGGGCGTAGCTAAGGTCCATGCTGCACCGAGTGATCTGGGCAGGGGTGGCCCCCTCAGGGTAATTCTGCTTGGGGATCTCAGAGAAGCGCATCTCTGTCCCTGGTTTCTGCTTCATCTTTGGCAGCCGCTCCAGCCCCTCCTGCATGCTGTGGCACTCGCTATCGTAGGATGGCAGATTCTGCTCCAGCCGGTCCTGGGTGTGCCTCAGGGCGAGCTCGGGCAGCACCTGGGCGAAGGCGCAGATCTTGCCACTCAGGGGCTGCAGGTTGCGCACGCCATCTTCGGTCATGCGGTTAGTCAGCGAGACCCACTTGCGCAGAGTGCCGTAGGGATACGGCCCCAGGAAGCGATCCAGGTCTCGCAGCCCAGCTCGGACACGCTCCACTTCTTCCTCCTGAGAGTCGGAGAAGTCCAAGTCTTCCTCGGCCCCGTTCCATCGAGCCAGACAGATGTCTCGGGGCTTGAGGTTGAGAAAGACCCCAGTGCGAGGCCCTACCTCCCCGCCACGGTCAGGCCTGTTGGAAGCACTGTAGTGTAGGAAGTGGAGCCCTGGTGGGATCATCTTGACTCCACGGAAGCGTGGCCCCACTTGCCAGGTGTTATAGTCGATGCCCAGCTCTGTCCCCTCAGGCACTCCCAGCAACACCAGCGTGGCCCCCTCCTCAAACAGCCCAAGGGCCAGCTCAGGGTCCATCTGCACCTCAGCCATGCCTCCTGCTACAAGACACACACACAACTGAAACACAGATGGAGGGCATATACTGTGCATCCATGTTATTTACTTCAGAAATTAAACTAAACTGCGATAACCCACTTGGATGTGACAACCCAGACTCTTAATTTAGGTCTCATCGCCTCAAAAACAGTACTTTCAAAATGTTATAACCATTAATCACTTTGAAAAATAAAATGTATGAACATTGAGCAGGTTTCTCATCCCCCTCCAAGTTTAGCTGCACAATGTAACTCCATTAAATAATGTATACCACGGTCTCAAATGTTTCCAGGACACACTCAAAATAATAAGCTTGACCTAACTAAGTAAAACCTGTGAGGGAGTTCAGGGCATAAGGAAAGACTAGTCAATGCTTACTGAGTCCTGTGCTTAGTGATGCATGTTTGTAATATCTGCAACTATTTATTACACTTACACTATTGTGTGTAACAGCTCTTGTTGTTGTTATTTATTATTATTATTATTATTATTATTATTATTATTATTATTACTAATAATAATAATAATAATAATAATAATAATAATAATAATAATAATAATAATAATAATAATAATAATAATCTCGTAAACTGTACTCAAAATAAAATAAGCAGGATTTAAATCAGATTTCCGAAATGATTCAGACCTAACACCAATAGAGACTCGAGTTTCACGTTTAATTTCACAGCCCTCTTTCGTATTTTAAAATATATCCTATACATTTTAAACATTCCTAAAATGCTACGCTACTGTTCTGTAAGCCACAACAAGCATTACCTTCGCTTCGCGATCTGTACGCTTTCCAGTTCAAACGCCTCCCTATTGCTTTCCCTTCTCCATGCCCAAGTGTAACGTCCTGTGCATCATTTCTTCCTGGTCCTTTGTTAGGGAAACAAAACTGCCGTACAAAGGTTCCCACTTACACTATTGCTATGATTTTGCCCACATTTTTTTGACATTTTTATATAACAAACAAGCAATCTTATAATGCAAACATACTCTCAAATATATAACTTTAACATCCGTACATGTTTAACTCTAAAACCCACAACTCACGCCCATACCTACAGTGATCATTATAATACTGTTTAAAGGTTAACAGTAAGTCTGGAGAGAAGGACGTTTAAGGTACTGTAACTATCACATGTTCTTAATGTACCTGTATTTGTATGTATATCTGTGTTTGTTGTTGCCTTTATTTATACCTAACCCCCCAAACAATATTCCTATGTAGTCTATGCTGTTATCTCTCATTCTGTTCCTTAGAATTAATTAATTGAGATCTGATTTAAGTTAATCAATAATTATTGTAACCATTCTGCATTGCCAGGATTACAGTCACATTTAGAAGTAAATTTTTATCATTAGTAGGGTTACCCACTTTCCAAAGTGAAAAACCAAGACTTCTTTTTTTCATCAATGCACTGCAGTTGTAGCAACTCTGTATATAATAAAAACACAGGCAGTGTATCACATCACTTCCATCGCGATTCATTATTACATTCTGGGTCATAACCGCCTCAATGCAATTTTAGTCCCGATTCCATAAAGAGATAGGCCCCTTTTATTAATAGTCTCATTTCATTACATCTCCCTCCTTTATTTTTCCAAACATTGCAACAAATGCCACAAACATTGCCTAACTGAACCTTGGAGTTGACTGCCCTTGGTCTGCAGCAACAAGGGGATTATTCTACCCCTGCAGTCATTTGCTGTCTCTACTCTAGCAACTTTCTGTGTAGCGCAGAGGTACCCTCACAATTCTTCCACTTGACGTTGTTCTTACTTCCAGCTTTGGTGTTTCAGATGGTGGTGATCATTCTTACATTCCGGGTCATAAACCCCTCAATGTAATTTTATTCCCGTCTCCATAAAGAAACTGGTCCCTTTTATTAATAGTCAGGAACTAACTTAAAAGACTAATTTGGGTGGTGGCACTTCCAAGATAAAATGAAATAGCTATGGTCCAGCCCGTTAAGCACAATCACAATTATTAAATGGCTGGTTTCACAGGCCCAGATTAGCACTAATCTTGGTTTCCCTTACCTAAATTAATATTGGTTAGTCCAAGACCAGTGCCAATCAGGGTCAGTGAAACCAGCCAGTTATAAGAAGTATTAAACAAGTAATCCATAAGTGTCTCTAGTTTATCTTTGTATAATACAATACTGTGCTGTCAATCTGCTGAGCACACTGCTACTGTAGTTTCTGACTGGGACAAAAAATGAAGGTTGAACACTGGCACAATCCCAATTTTCCCAGGACATCTGGTAACCCTAAGCATCAGCTAGTAGAATGAATTTATTTTTATTTTTTAGTATTAACTCATTTTGGTTTGGATAATTTTCTAATGAACAAACTGTAAATGATTTCACACTAATCATATACAATCTTACAACATACCAGTGTTCTGGTGCCAAGGTACAGGCCCAAGGCATTTGAATACATTTAGTTTATTAATTATACAAAATAATAATAATAATAATAATAATAATAATAATAATAATAATAATAATAATAATAATAATAATAATAATAATAATAATAATAATTTAACATTTTCACTCATTAATAACAGTATAAAAAAGAGCCATGACACAAAGATAAGATTGTATTAGCTTAATTACTGTAGTGGCAAGGTACAATGTACAGTACATTGGGTATGATCATCATTATTGTACAATGACCATGGTCAAGTTAAAGCAACACACGAGAGCCCAAGAGAGACACCAGGAGGCTGGCTTAGCCCTGAAAGCTATTACAAACCTTGTTATTCAACCAACTATGTCTTGGGTGGGGGGGGCGGGGGGGGGTTTGACTTTATTGCACTCGAACAAAGCACCAATGAAAAGAAATATCTTACAAATATAGCAAAATAAAATGTGATAAAAATGAAAAACAACTCACATCTTACCAAGATTTTTGTGCCTGTTTTTTGTTGTCAGGTATGAAACAGGCATGTCACTGAATACTGAAACTAACAGAAAACTACATCATGTGCTAACCAATCAGAATGATAAAACAGTTTACAGTGGAATACCCTTCATTAGGTGGGTAGGTCTGGCACTAAGGTGCAATGTTTATTCATGTTTTATATGGTTGCACCGTTGTAGTTATTTACTGTACATTAACTTCTAACAGCACAAGCGGATGTTACAACCTTTGATTAAAACAGCATAGTACAACAAGAGGTGTAAAAGAAACAGTTTTCTTTGATAAAAATGCTGCAACTGTCAAAAAGCCCAACTAGATCAGATTTATGAAGCTCGTTTTTTTTTTTGTTTTATCTTAATATACTGTTGAAAACAAGACAGCTAATCTCAAAAGACCTATCCTAAAAATAAAGTTAAAAAACAAAACAAACAAACAAAAAACATAAAGAGGGAGCCTACAGTTCGCTGAAGCCTTCATGTATAAGAAAAACATCATTACCCCTTCTCTTGACCCCAGCAGGTTCGACAAGTAAATAATACAGTACTCATAAACAATTAGATATAAATCTAGATAGCCGCTTTATTATGATCTATTGTAATACTTATCAGGCCCATTAGGAAAGATTTAAAAGTGCAGTCTGACTGAGCATTTGTCAGGTGCATTTAAAGAATGATAACTGTCCCAGTTAGGAACCACTCAACATGCAGTCGAACCCGACCGACCTGTAAAGGGAAGAAGAGGATTAAACTTAGCAGAACCCAAACACTGAATGCAAGCAGTGAGCCAGCTTTATCTACTGAAATCAGAAATATTTTACATGTGTGTGTAAACTCCCCCATCCCTGTTGTACACCAAGGTGAGCATAGCAAAGTGTAGTACAGCATACTAAATCACAGATACGCATTGTTAAGCTTGCTATAAACTGTGGATAACCATGATAAATACACACAATGAGCAAGGGGAAAGCATGATGAACAACTGCCAATTTTGCAGTGCAAATTCATCATGGGATGTCTGCATTTTATAGGCCTAAAGCAAGCATGTGCACAGATTACAAACACAGATTATAAAAAGATAAAGACACGCTGTTGTACACAGTTTCTAATACCTCCCCTTCTACTCTCTGTCTGGCCAGTGATGACACCTCAGTGCCTCAGATATACCAAGTCCAATCCCAGGTCTCACTTCTTCTTAATGTTGGGAATGCATCGTGTCTAGTTTTGCCCAACACAGCACCAGAGTCTCAATGGTTTTTGACAAGTCCTTCTTAAATCTCCTTATGCTTCTTTGGCTATTCAAGTTTCTCCGTTTACATCTGGAGTCCTTTTGTTGACTCTTTTTCTGTTTGTAAAGATTAAACAAGGTACTTTGGATTATGTAAAAATAAGACCAGTTTTACAAAGGTCCAGTGCACAGTTCTGAAGGGAGTAAAAAGCTACTGCAAAAGACTAAGTGTTCAATCAAGGTTGTGTAAACCACAATGCTATTTGTACCATATTTTCCAAGTAACTTGGAAGGTTCATTTCAGCACACAAAAGTGTTCCTTACTGGTTTTGTAACATTATGGGCTAGATCTTTACCATTACAATTCTAAAATGAATAAAACAAAATAAGACTACTTGCAAAGACCTAAGTCACAAGTCTTGGTGGTTTATATCTGGTTTGGGGACTTTAATGAGTGCATTTCTCCCGTCAGGAAAAAAATATGCTAATGCCAATTTTGAGTAAATAGCTTTGAGAATTGAATCCTACCAGTTATATTAGTTAAAGCTCTTGACAACTCTGACCATAGCTGTCTGTGTGAGACAGTGATGAAACTTTCCATCTGATCTACACTATATTAAATACACAATACTTTACAACAGTACACTATACTATAAGGTATTAGGAAAGCAAACGACTGTGTATGTAGGTTATACTGGTACATGTAGAGTACAGGCTCAAAGCTGAGGTCTGTGTACAGAGTGCAGCTATAACCCACACACTATTATGAACTGCTTTATTATTAGTTTACAAGTTAAATAGCCAGCTATGTTTATTTAGTCCATCGTCAATTTCATTCAAAAAGAGGGACATGGTTGACGAAGAGAATACTGTTAAGTAGGGGGAGGGTTGTGATGTCACTGTTTTGAATGGACTTTCTAATTCAATGTAATAGGTGTTTTTTTTTTGTTTGTTTTTTTAAAGCAGGGCATGTCAACCTTGCACACAACTGAAAATACAGCACTGTAAAAGCTGAATACGGCACTGCTGATGTCATGAATAGGGGGGTCTCTGTGGTGTAGCATGGAATACAGAAGGCACAATGTGCTCTCTGATTGGCTGAAAACTCCTGAGCAGTCCACAATGTACAATTTACAGAATATCTAATTTCCAGCTTTCCTAATCCCAGTCATTTTTTTACTAAAGCACATACAACATGACACTGAGATCTGGCATTAAACTGCCTACTGTAACTTACCTTATTCATTTTCTTGCAGTGCTGGCTGATTGCAGATTCAATTTGCATGGTTATTTTATGCACAGCTTCTTTGACGCCATTCATTTTATTTACTCTGACTTGACACTTCAGTAAAAGGGTCATTTTGTATATTGATTGCAGAATCTTGTATTCCTAAAACATATAGGGAATATGACCAAGAGAAAGTTTACAGACATCTAGGACAGATAACTCCATGCCAGACCAAGCCAGTTTCTCTATGTCCATTTATAATGTTTGTATCACCACCTGTTATATAATCTACCTTATTGAATATCCCAGCGCAGTATGTGAGCAACAAATATCACTGAAGTGTGTTAATAGTTTTATTGCTTTAAATTGTTCTTCTGAAAATGTGACTCTGCTTTTGCACTTCTTTCAAAATTGCAGCCTCTAATGTTTTCAAAACATACATTTTTCCACATGGAGAAAAAGTTAAGTGGCATGCTTGAAATAGGCATGTACACCATTTATATCTTTATATATATATATATATATATATATATATATATATATATATATATATATATATATATATATATATATATAAGAAAACAGAAACAGCATTACCTTATCAGACTGGCAAGAATTTCCCAGATTCCTGTTTTTGTTTGAAGATTCAAGCCCTGTGAGATTCTGAAAAGTCAGTTTCAGATTTAAACAGCAGTATTGTATGAACAGACTGTTCCAAAATGAATGCAAAAGCTCCACACAGCTAACTACACATGCTCACTGCAGAGAAACGGTTTGTATGCATGGTAGGAGAACGTTTGGCATTTTTGCCATTAAAAAGTGGATGTCACAATAACCTAGATCTTTTTTTATTGTAATATCAAATGTAAGAAAGAAAAAAAAAGCCACAAAACTTTTGTTTCAGTATATCATCTGGAAACAGTATACCCTACTGTATGTAACAGTAAAATGCAGTGGTGTTTGCCAGGACAGTCTTTGTCTGTCACTAGCTTTGTTTTAATGTTATGGGTTGTACCTACCAGGCTCTTGACGTCCTGGAAGATGACCAGTTTGTAATCTTTGAGGATCTCTGAAATGTTGCACTTGCTCTTGCTGTTGGAGCTTTGCGGAAACAACGCTGTTACCAATAAGAAGATGCAGATTGCAGGCCTGGGGACAAACTAGAAGAGGACACTGGGATAATTAACAAGGACATATCAACAGTACTTATACCACTGTACATGTCCGTGCTACAGCACTGCTAGAACTATTACTGCCTGGTGGAGTCGTTTTTCCCTTTAATTGTTCACTAACAGCAGTTTCATGTCTGCTAGTTTCTTCATTGCACATTTGGGGGTAATTTGTTTATTTAACATGTATAACGTACTATTATTATTATTATTATTATTATTATTATTATTATTATTATATTATTTATTATTATTATTATATTATTAATAATAATAATAATAATAATAATAATAAGCAGCAATTGCACTACAACCTTATATTTATAAACGCTTATAAAAAAAAAACTTCTATATCACAAACAAACATCCAGCGCAATTCCATCGGGGAATTGTCGGGGGACTGTTTTAAACAAGGCAGCGACACTATTAAATGTATTGTACTACCGCAATAGGCGAGGAAGGCAGATTGGCTTGGAACGCATTTACTTTAATTTGTTTCCAGGTGAATTCAACACGCAGTCCTTCAAGTGTGAGACTTCATGCATTCTTCCCTTCAAGTCTGCACTGATGTCACTAAAGGAATAGAGCCACGTACGGTTTTAAAATCTGTGAAGGTGAACTCTGTGTGCCAATTTTTTAAATGTCTTACCGTTTTAATTTTAAGTAGTGCGTGACAAGATTACGCTGCTGATACGGACATAAACTTGCGCACGGCTTTAAACCCCAACACTGTTTTTGTTTGTTTGTTTGTTTGTTTGTTTGTTTGTTTTGTTTTTAGCGCTAAAACTCCAGATGTCCATGTAGCCACCCAGCTAAACTGACCAAAACAATAAATCAACCGATAACATTATGGCGAATTAGAAAACACCCCATAACTACGAGGGTCAATTATTGCCATTCTAAAAATGGATGCGTTTGAACAGAAAGCTTACATCGAGACTTGCTGTTTTAGAACAAACTCAAAAAGCATTTCTTTGAGAAAGTGCACGCAGAAATATCAACCTGATGTGCTGCACACTGATGGGTAGAACTTATTTTGAAAGAATTCATCAAACGTAAATAACAATGCAGAATTCATAAATACATACCCAGCACTTGCATAAGAATTACACAGCACGGACGGAAGAATATATAGTGTGTTTAAACTTTCCACCAATTTTTTGAAAAATTGGCGAGTTACTACAACCCTGATCAATACAGAATAAAATCACGTTTTATTTAACTAGATCAAGTTTCTGAAGGTAGCAACAATTTTAGACCCATGTTTGTAGTATGGATAAAGAACCCCTCCCATTATATTGTATTCCAGGGTTTTATGCTTACTGTAAATCCGAAATGGAAGGATATCAACTATATGCAAAAGGAAACGGTAGTGACATTTCTTTGACCGAATTTTTGGAGAAACAGTTTCATTTTAGCAAGAAAGACTGTTATTTGTCAGCTGTTACCTCTGTGGGTGCTAAAAGGATCATTTCTTCATGGAGACATTTTCAGAGAGCAACGTCAATCCATGAAAGACCAGGCTAACCAACTAATGACGTTTAAGTTTAATAGCAAAATATAAAGCACAAGATTTGAGAATGGATTTTTTTGTCTTTCATGCAAAGATAAGTAACACGTAAGGGCTTCTTACGAACAACCTTACAATACATATGTTACACAATCTATCAGATGCCGAGATTCCAGTACATGGGTATAATATCTCTACTGTACAGGGATCGGTGACAGAAACGGCAAATCTATAAAATAAATAAATAAACCACACACACATACACACACACACACACTCACACATATTCCTTTCTATTGGCAAAATATATATTTGTGCTAGGTGAGATCGACATATCAAGAAAAAGTTTATTTTTTATTTGATTGCGTAAAAGTGTATTGGTAAATAAAAACCTATAAGGAACATTTACACTTATATTGGGCTCTGAAATAATATTGAAAACAACTTCCTTTTAAAATCCTGGTAGACAGTGACGTAAGGGTTAAACAAATGTCAGATGCCATCTACAGCGTTCTGTTTATTAATCTGCTAACAATCCAACGGGATGACAAATTCAAATGGTTAACGTAACGTAATGGGTTATAATGATCATTACGCGGTTTAATGTGGCGGCTGTACAGGCATATTGCGACTGTAGCACTACATTCATTACCTGTTAAAAAAACGTCGTGAAAAACACAGCGCTCTACAATAATAAAGTGCAGACTTGAGGTGACTATTTTTTTTTTATTATTATTATTATTATTATTATTATTATTATTATTATTATATATAACAGTAACTAAGCCACAGGGTCACCTTGCTGCCCGGTACTCCGTGCAACTGCATGGGCTGCGTATGCATAAACCCGCTATTGGGTGTCCCAACTGGGAAATGAACTGAAGAAATAGTGAGCGGACGAGCATGCCACTGTGCTGTCTAAAGCCGTATCTCGTGAACCCATTCACAGAAACTCAGAAATCAGCTAAACTAAAACATAAAGCTCTTAGCGTAGCTCGTGTCTGACCAAGACAACGCGCTTTTAAGTTCCCATTTAGAAAACCTACTCGTTGCAAATGCGCACATATATGTCATGTAAAAGAGCACTCTTATTCCATGTAATGCCTTTAGCAAATACGTCATACTGTCTCATATTTGATTTCCATAAACAGCTATTTTAAGAGACAGGAGTACAGTGACTGAGGCGTTCTTACCTACCATTTATCATTGCCTATCGGATGATCCTCAGATTCGTGAATCCCATTTGGTACGCAGCCACAGCAGCAGTGGTCGCTCATGGTCACACGTGTCTTTTAGACGCCTACTGTCTGCATCAAACCCCATACACATAGGCTACATATCCCTCATTTTAGGACAGCACAGAGTTTTCGCTGGGTAAGGTGTGGAGTATTCCAACAGATTTACCAAAAGCCTGAATGTGTGTAGAAGGATCTCCAGTGCGCTGAACGTTGTGCCATACTGTTGTAATTCAAAGCAGGATCTCAGCTTTCTCACCTCGCCCTTGCTGCCGGTGGTGTGGTTCTCTTCGCGCAGTTCTACTAGTCCGATCAAGTTCTGCAAACTTCCGCGATCAATCAAAACGCTTTCGGTTTCGTTAAAACAAAACAACAAAAAATGTATTTGTTTTTAATAAATATGACATGTGTCAATGCAGCTAGACCTTGGCAAACTGCCTGCCTAAAAATCGCCACGTTGATCAGCTTTCCCGTTTAAGATTTTAGATAAACTCCCTTAAGTGCTCTATGACCGTCACATGCAACATGGCTTTGACAAAAGTGTATCCAGTGCTTAAAATGCAGAAAAAAAAGTGGCGGTACTCACAGTGCTCTCAGGCTCCCTTTCCACCTGTCCCTGCCCAGCACTCTCCCTTTTCACACTTGCACACTGGAGCGGAGCCGAGCCCTGAGGTTACGGCTAGTTTCACACTTGTGATTTTGTCGAGCCGAGCCGGAACCGTGAAACTCTGGCCTCGCAAGATATCTGGTACTGGCTCGGTGCTGAGCAAGGCTGGGGGCGCGGTTAATTCGTACTGTCCGAAACAATGAAGTCTATATAATATCACATGAACTGAGAAATACTGGTCTGTAAACCACAGCGCGAAACAATGTTGTGAAAAAATAAAAAATAAATAAAACAGGATTACAAAAAAAATATATATATATATATATATATATATATATATATATATATATATATATATATATATATATATATATATATATATATCTAGGGGGTCAGACCGCAAAAAAAGTAAATATTATGATTTAATGGACGCAGTTCTTGGTCACAGACCTGCAACGATCGATATGGTTAAAAAAAAAAAAAAAAAAAAACGTATATTAACATTGCATTTAGAAGTTGTAATGAAAATATATTTAAATATTTACATTTAGATTTTTTAATAGGCCTACTTTAACTATTTTTCTGAAATGTTTACTGACATTTTTCAAATACTATCTCTAACGTTTTGAAGTTATTATTAGACAGTCTGCTGCCTCGTTTGTAGCCTACTTTAAATTACTGTACGATTTCAGCTTGAGTGCCTTTAAGTAAGATGACACTGGCTGCAACTCCATTGTCATTTTTTATACACAAATACGCTTACTTGATTTGAAAAACATAATGAACGATACAAGCAACTTCTTACACTACTTGGTTTGATTAAATGTACTACACAACAAAATAGGAAAGCTGATTAATTTCAACAAAGAACAACGACAACTTATATATATTATATATATATATATATATATATATATATCTATATACCATCTCTACTAATTAAACCAAAACCAAAACAATAATAACGATCTGGTTCTCTCTTGCCTTTTTTAAATGAATTCAATTGAATTAATAGAGAATATATATAGAGAGAGAGAGAGAGAGAGAGAGAGAGAGAGAGAGAGAGAGAGAGAGAGAGAGAGAGAGAGAGAGCGCAACTACCTAGCGCAAGTTTAATTAATCGTTTTTGTAATCTAGAAGAGGCTTGTGTTGCATACACATCGGTGATAATAATGCAGTCTATGGAAACCAATGCAATGTTCGTTTTGGGATTCGTATTTTTTCCTTCTGGACGTCCTCTGAATGCCTTTTATTTATTTTTTAAACCATTTAAATGCAAAACCATAATAAAATATGTATAAAGCCTTTTTATTTTATGTATTTGTCCTGCAGTTGCCTTTTAATTAATTTTTCTACACGTACTACTACTGTATATGATGTACAATACGTGAATGTAAACATCTCGGCTCGGGTGGGCATGTGTGAAAATGTGCGTCTCCCTGTCCAGCTGTCTCTCTTTCCCTCTCTCCCTGTCCAACGCTGCCAGACACTAGCTCTCAACGGTGAGTTTAGGAACGATTTTAAGAGTTGTTGCTTCTCAGCGTTGAGTTTAGGAACTCAGCCAAAGTAACAACTAGAAAATTACATCATTGCAGCTGAGAGTTTGGAAAAGGAAACAGGCAGATAGTCAGTGATAAGCGCCAAAGTGCTACTCAAATGTTTTAAATTCAGAAGTGGCGGGACTCAAATATTTGAAACTGAGAAGTGGAGGTACTTGGTACCGGCGAGTACCGCCCCATTTCAAGCACTGAGTGTATCAGCTGTGTTTTACAGTGTTTTTAGAAGGCATGTATGTGCATACAAGAACACTGGAGTTTGACACTTGATCTGGCACAGCACGTTTTATTGCAGTGTTTAGCCACTTCAAGTGAATCACCAAGATATACATGCTCCACCAAGACAAGTTTGGCAAGTTATCCCTGAGAAATTATCCTGTCCAAACTATTTTCCTTCAACTTGAAAACCAGAACGAAGTCACATTCTGTGAGATCTAATAGACATTTTAAACAGCATCATAAAATTACATTGCCTTTTTAATGCTTCCTTTGCATTTGATACAAAAGTATTCATAACAACTTAATACATGCTTTATTAAAGTCTTGTAACACTTTATGACCACATGTGCAATTCTTTACAAATACCATACTTTGCAATCCTGACAAACTACCCAGTTAGGTTTGATGGGTCCAGCTATGCTGTTCAACCAAAATGCACATGGCACAGTTCTTTTTAAATATTGGAATTCTACAGAACATTTTTGTGGTTGAATCTTCTGGAGGAAGATCTTACCTCCACCTTGTTATTTTAAACTGCTTTAGAGAGCAGAAGAAAATCTTAATCAGGTTGACACACCACCACTGCATCATCTTTAACTGTTAAACCATCATTAGTACTCATTTTAGAAATACTGAAAGAAACTTAATTACTTTTATGACAAACATGCAACAAAGTCTTCCTCGCAGTCTTCAAACAGAGAAAATGGCTCCAGACATTGAGCAAGACATCTAATCCAAACGGTGGAATTTTTACATTTCTAAAACGATTCATTTTATGCAATGGAGAGACAGAGCTCAAGCCTTTGGGATGCTGACAGGATTAATGGTAGGTTTCACAAACCCTGATGAGCACTAATCTTGGACCATCCTAGCCTAAGGCAACATGGCACACCAACCTCCTTTACATTATAGGTCCCAATTTCTCATTTAATTTAACAGGAGGCTCTTACCCCTTGTCCGCCAACAAACACCTCTTCTTTCACATCCTTGTAAAACATCAAGGAATTTATATCTTTTGGCATTTGAGATCAGTTTGAAGACAAACATGCGAAACACTAAGAAATTCTGCCCAGAAAATAATTGAAGGCAGGTATTTATTTATTATTTGTCATTATTATTTTTATGGAAAAGTGAACCAACTCTCAGACAATAGTTTGATGAGCTGCAGTTTGTAAATATTGTGTTTATGTACATATGAGAAAAAACAAACTTTACCTGTACATTAATGGTATGTATTATTTTATACCAGTAAGCACTTTCTGATCTTAAAGCTGCAGTGTCCAGAAACAATGTCCAATTTTACACTCCACTGGGCTTCTTCAGATTAATACCCTTTTTCCTATAGCCACATAAGCAGAATGTGTTGACAGCCAAGTTTGTTAACATTTACAATTAAGTTGGACACAATTGAAACTTACAGGTTAGCAATACATATAAAAAAAAAACAAACAAAAATGTAATAAGCAACAAGCTTCTTTATGTAAAAAGATACTCTCGTACAGGACACAATTAAGAATGTACAAATTCTTTACGAATACTGTAGCAATGAATTTGTATATTTTAATTTTACAAGAATCTTAACTATACAGAACAAACCTAAAAATGTGTGTCCTTTTTAAAATCACATTTCTGTTCATGGCCACCAGTAAGTGAACTGACCTTAAATCTAAAGCAGAAATAGAAATGTTATGGATTAAACATAAAAAAAAAGGCACATACTTTTTTTTTTTTTTTTTTTTTTTTAAATCTAAAATGAATTGCCAGGAGAATATTTGGGGGGGGGGGGTTTGACATGGAATCATGGTTTGCACTATAAAAAAAAAAACCCACACACAACAGACATTACCTTTAAAGCCTGAGCGTGTTCTATCTTAGCTGTGCAAGGGTAAATAAAGTAGAAAAATAATTTATGTTTAGTGTGCCGTTCAGAACGTGTTCTTGATTTTTGCAGCAACGAGGACGAGGATCTCTCCGATCTTCTTCTGCCAGTTGAGGATGTGCTTGGACTGCTCACACCACAGCTCCCCGTGCCGCGGCTCGACGTTCTCACAGCGCTTCATCACCTCCCCCTGCTGCTCCTGTAGAGACAGGACCACGCACACATCACAATTCACAGTCCACATGTCCGTTTAAAAATACTAGACACTGCTGACTTAGCCATCTCCTGCAGTGTTTGACTACCCCCTGTATATTAATATTAAACAATGATTTTAGTTTTCATCACGCATACAGACTGCACTGCATTTTGGGTACATGCCAGTAAGCACAGTTTTTGTGCTGCTCCTGTTCCCGGTAAAAGACCCCATACCTCAGTTCCATGTTGCAATTCAAACTTGTAGAAGAAAGCCCAGGCATCTCCCAAATCAGGCTCAATTTTAACTGTCCTGTGAAACCACTCTCTGGCTTTGGTTATCTTTCGTTCACTCCAGAACAACCTGCAAGAGAAATCAAAATCATCCTCATTATCATTTCTGGGCAGCTAATCGATTCAACATGCGCATGTAAAAGAAACAGCAGATCCCACTGACTTGCACGTGCATTTTCAAATTATAACAAACTGGTGAAAAAGCATGCAAGTTGTCGGTATAAACAGAGGTTCATTTCAGGTTTTTGCTACACAACGCAGCGTGTTATAATGTGTCATTAAATTGACTTGGTTTGTTGAGAACACAATCATGCTTACACCCGCTAATTTCAGTAAATCCTAGTGTAATCTATTTACATCAACTTACTATACAGACATTTTTTTAAGTACACTGCTCAATCATTCACATACTTTGCAACTGCCAGTAAGACATGGGGATCATGTTCGCATTTCTTTAAAGCGTCGACACTCTTGGTCTTTCTTTGCGGTCTAGCTTCAAGAAAAACTGCTTCAGCCCAAAGTATTCCTAAAAAAAAAAAAAAAAAAAAAAAAAACAGGTTAGTGGTTACACACACACCTTACCCTTTTTCCCCATTTCCAACACACCACTGTGCAAGCTTTTTGGATCCTCACAAAGACAGGTGAAAAGTATGGAAAAGGCCAAGCCTACAGAACAGCAGCTAACACCCCCTACCAGACCAGTTGCCTCTTCAATTGTAGGCATCCTCTGACAAGTTTACATATTTTTATAAATTCCAGCAAAAGCAGACACTCACAATGATCTAACCACGGAAGAATTTTACAAACCACTAACTCCGCCTTTTTCTAGCATCATTAATTCAAACCATTGCGAGTTTTGTAGAAAAAATGAGTTTTTCATTTTTCTTTACTCTGTGTGCAGAAAGCTCAGGATTAGTGTTAGTGGAATTATCAGGGAGTTCGGTGGCACTCCAAGTGCTATGATGGCATAATTTTTTTTATTTATTTTATTCTTAAATCCTAAACCACAGATTTCTATGGTCCTGAACCCCAGCATGCATGAACGCAGGTCCAAGCTAAAATCCCTTTTAACACTAAATAGTTTTGCATATGAATACATCCAACATTTAAAAACATCACTTTGAAACACTTTTTTAAATCATCAACATCAATATTTGTATCTGTGTAACTGATTGACACCCATATGGAACTGCTAATTGGGAGCATGTTTATACAATGCTGCTTATCACTTTGTCCACCAGTTAGTGAACCATTATAACAACACACAAATAATAAAACATGCTCCTCACAGACCTGGCTAACACCTTACTCAGAAGCACAATCTTTACGGGTTGGTGAGAACGTTAGCATAAACAGCTTGGGGATTACAGGAAATACAGCCTGCCAGCGATTACAAGCTCACACCTGGTGTGCTGGTCCTGTAGCCTGAGTTCAAGAGGAGCTCAACAGCCTGTTCTTGGCCTATGGCAAGTTTTCATTTCCATGCCAGGCCCTCAAATCATGAAAAGTTTGACTTTCTGGACAAAGCATTGCATTTATTCATATTCTTTTAGAAAACCAATTTGCTTGAATAACCGTTCAAAATGTTTGTATAGCTAATTGAGTCAGACAGCATACAATAGTTAAAACAAACAATTAAAATGCTAGTAGAAAACGTATTATAAAATCAAGCCTGCTTCATACATTGGCACAGAGAATCTCAGTTGGCGCGAACTTGGAAGGCTTGTTTTTGGCATGATTTGACATTTAAAATCAAATGATGATTTAAATTCGCCCCTTTTAGGAACACTGTGAAACTATGAAGGTTCTTGGTGAAAACATTCCAGTTAAAATAAAAATAAATTAAAAGAACACCCTAGATTTAACCCACATGTTTAATATCTGAAAGATACATCTTACTCACTTGTGTTAAAACTTTCTCTTAAAGTTTTTGCCACGGCAGACTACACATGAAGCACTGTTAAGCCGCAACATTTCCCAACTGTACACAACTCAACTCTATACCAATTTAACAATCTCAATGAACCATGTGATGCCAAGCCTGAAATTCCGTTACTACTTTCCAAGGCATGAATCAGCTTGCTGTCCATTTCTCATAACACCTGGGCAACAGACTATTAAACAACTATTTTCATGCAGCTTCTACATTTAAAAAGAAACACACTGGCATTTACACTTACAAAACAGTAATCTATGTGAATCAGTCATATAGTACACTAGTCATACTTAACAGTTTACATCATTCATATACAGACTTTACACACCAACTACATTCTCCTCATACAGAAGTTAATCTGCAGGCTATGCATTTAACCAGCATGTGTTTTACCTCAATCAAAAGGTGAAACAAGCTAATAAGCTTTTAAAAAGATGTCATTTTTACTGCTGTAATCTTTGGAAAACACCTCGGAGGGTACAGCACTATAGTACAAACCATGCATGAAGTGCAATTCTAGCCAGAAAACGGACTGTCTGCACCTACAGCACATCACCCTATACAGAACTTTAGGGAGCTGCTATATATTCAAATATTCTAAAGGGTTCAACTAAACATTGTCATGGTCCTCTTTAAAACGGGATGTATTCAGGTTTAGATTTTGGTTACATGGGGGTAAACCTCTGGTCGTTGCTTCTTCTAGATGAGGAAGGTACAGCAGAGCTGCATTGCTTTAGCTTGTTTTCATCCTGCTTCAATTGAACCATAGCAGGCACTTCTGCCCTGCACAGTGTGACCTATTTGTCTCTTCAGGCCAATTAGTTTGCAAGATATTTTGCATTTATTGAAATGAAAGAGACAACGCAAAGATCATAATCTGCAGCAGACTTAGAGGAATTCATGGAGGAATTTATGGCACCCCAGATACATTTGTATGACATTTTGCTCCCCTGCCTATGCAGTTAACCTCTGCTTAATGTAAACGGTGCTTACCAGAGTTGGGACATTCTTGGAGTGCCTTAGCCATCAGTGTGTTCGCAATGTTCTTGAGACCGGCTCTGTACTCCAGCCTTACAGACTCCAGCCTGAAACAGTAATGACAGTTAATCCAGAACAGCAATAACATGATAGGCAATCAAAATACATTTGTCTTGATACAAATAAATAAATAATTGAAATTCCCACCAAGTGGGATTCATAATAGGCAGATTTAAAAGACTTGTCACTGAAACAATAGTAAAACACAGCCACAAACCAGAGCTCTGGGTTCTGGGGGTTTTTCAGACGGGATTTCTCCAGGATGGCTCTGGCTCTGGTAAGCTGCCCGGCTTTCTCTTCCAGGCTGGACAGCAGCAGCCACAGAGGCATGGACTGCGGGCATTTCTTCAACTGGAACAGCAATAAGGAACCAAGAGTTAAAATATGATTTGGCCAATAAAAATGCATTTTACACATTCAGTGCAAGTATGAACGGTGCTAATTGTACAGAGAACGGAACTATACAAGACTATAGATTAGGTACAGTCTGGATTGCATGGTGCAGTTGGTGCAAAAGGAGTAGATTTCCTGTTGAGTGAGACCCTTACCCCCTGGTTGTAAGCCTCTCGAGCCTTGTCCATGTTTTCAGTCTGCTCCTCGATCTGCCCCTTCATCATCCACAGCTTAGGGAAGTCTTCATAATGTTTCAAAGCCTCACAGCAAAGCTCCTGGGCTGCAGCGATATTTCCCAACACCCACTCTAGCTTCACAGACTTCATAAACACCTGGAAACACACCAGCCACAGAGAGGCATCAGAGACGATACAAAGAGTGCCCTGTACATAAAACAGTTTAAGAGCACTGCGTTTACAAGCAGCAGTCAGGGATAAGGGCAAGGATTTCCAAAGACACGCAAAACACAAAAAGGACAGTGCACAGATGTTGGGGTACATAGGCTGCAATCAGCGTTTCAAGGATGAAGAGAAACGCTTAGTCAAGTACGAAATTACAGACACGAATCAGTATGTCCAACACACTTGTAATACAGCATTACAATAACATGAATTTCCCATCTAAAACATTAGCACTTGAAAAGGAATCTTACCAACATGTAAACCAAGTGATTGTTAATTTCATACTGTAAACCCCTGAAGCGTGAAACTGCAACAGGATTACAAGCCATTTCAATTTCACTGCGTTCAGTAATCCATGCTTTCCCGTTGTACAGGTTTCACTTACACTGCAGGCAACAGAGGCAGTTTTAGCCACCGATGCAGAAGACAGTGCTGGAACCCTGGAGATAAGCCAAGGTATGAAAGGAACAGTGCGAAATGCTTTCCCTCTCTGGGAAGTATCAGGTTTACAAGCCTCGATGCACCATTAACTTAAGTAAACACAGCTGTATACCCAGCGCTGAAGTGGATGGATAGAGAAATATATATATTTTTTTATTTTTAAAAATCGGCAAATCACACTTATGCATTTAATACATAATATGCTGAATACTGTGCATTATGTCACTTCTCTAGAGACCTGGCTGTTGCACTGCTCCATAGGTGTCCATACACCATACATTTTTGTTTATTCAAAGATTTAAAAGTTGTCTTAACCCTACACAAAAATCAAAACTTCAACTTCCTCTCAAGCGCAGGCTGTGCACTCACTGTAGTTCGCCGTGAGGTCAAACCCCTTTCACAAGAGACTTCCGTTTCAGCAACTGCTCTGAGAATGCCTTTCAGCTTAGATGTTCTTAGAAGTTGCCTCAGGGCAAACCAAAAGGTTGTATAAAATGGAGATGAATGATTTTATAATTCAATTGCCAAGTTTACATTAAGTACGGTACGTTCTTTTCTTAAATTAAAAGGTTATCAAAAGTACATGTAGCAATTAATCTTCATGAAACCCAAATACACATCTGGAACAGGCGAGCTCTCTGCAGAGTGATCAACACCCTGGCTGGTTTGCTTACCCTTGCAGTGGGGGCGCTGCTCCTGGCTTTTGCCAAAAGCCTTCTTGCTCTTTCATATTCATTGTTTTCAGACTCAAGCTTCACAGCAGCCAACCAAATTTCCTCGCTGTTCGGATTTGCCTAAAAGAGAACATGCATTGTACTGCCACTGACATCAAAGGTATGGTGCAATTACAACAAACATGCAGGAGTCATTAAACAGGCTTTACAAAACTGTCGGCACTAAATAAATGGCTACGTCGATTTACATTTAATTATTATATTAAAAGGACCCCCCCTTGGAGGTCAATGGGTTCTCAAAGTGGGTCTTGGTGAGAGCTACTTAACTAAAAATAGAAAACTATCTGCAGCAGATTTTTTTGTCCAAATATGCATGGTGCATTCATCAACCATACCTGAAAAGCCAGTGCCAAAATGCTTCTGGCTGCAGGGACATCACCTGCTTGCCACTTCGACTTTGCACCCATCAGCCACAGGACCTCAGCCTTCGGGCAGTGAGCCACAGCCCTCTGTAACAATGCCTCCAAAGACTCCCTGCAACAAAACAGCTAGACAGTTACCCTCACAATAAACCAGACGCTATAAAACCATTTACCCGGTGTTATCACTATATTCACACAATATCTACAGACAACTGAAGACAGCTGTTGTTGTTAATTGATGCTTTTATAGAATTTCGATGAAGGTCAAAGAGATTAACACATGCTTTATTACTGTTGAGTGTAAATGTTGGGAGGGCTGACAATTAGCCTATTGCTTAGCTGCAGCAGTTGCACATAAGTCAAATGGATTAAACTCCCATTAAAAATGTAACCACATCCAATGGTGAGCCAATGGCCAATGCCAACAACTGAATGTAGAAACCAAACAGCATACATTGAACTTGGTGTTCACTACAAATTAATAAGATCCTGTGCTGCTACCCATTATCAACATAAGTCAATACTTCTACTAGGTGTGGTCTTTAGTCAGACCATTGTAACTCAAGAGTACCTGGTTCCATGGTTCTTCTCAAAGTATGCTGCTCTCAGCCACACACTCTTTTTGCTGGGGAAGACCTGCAGAGCGTGGGCATAAATGGCTCGTGCGCACTCCAGGGCACCATGGGAAATGCACTGGGGAGGGAGTAAAAGCAGTAAGAGAATGAACATACTGATCAAGAATGTTATCACCAACTGTCAGTCAGTTTACAACTACTGGCAACCGATGTCTGAAAATAATTTGGATTTGCCTGGCAGGATTATACAATACTACTAATATCATTTAAAATGGATTTGCCAAAGTATATATTAAATAAAGGCAACATGTTTTGTTTTTTTAATTATGCAGGTAATTCCTGGCAATGTTTGACTGCATGCAAAACAAGAATGCATACACTTTCTGCGTCTTCCATCCAGGTGTGCTTACAGTCCTCCTCTTCAATCCCGATGCCGATCACTGCTCTGATGACAGCCTGACAAGTTGCCACGCTGCCAGCCTTATCGCACTCCTCTGCATCCTGAAAATCAACAGCATGGTGTTGTGCTTAAATACATTTCAAATGTAAAAAATACACATACAAGAAATAGAACAGTAACTCACATCAAGCTGACCAAAATTCTGAAACCTGGTGGCTTACCTAGTTAGTGTTTTGGACTCTCAAGCATGAAAAGGTGTTATATTAGTTTGTTCTGTTAAAACTCCTGTCCTCTAAATGCTCTCTTCTCATTTTAGTGTCCCATGACATTAAACTGTAACACTAACTTCTAATATCTAAACAGGCGCCAGATCAAAAAATGCAAAGTGTCACATATATTTAGAGGCGTCCTCACAGCAAGAAAAAATATGTATTTAATTAAAAGGCAACTTTGCATTCTTCCACGTCTTGTTCTTAATGGTGTAACAAATGCCAAGTGGCCTGTGCACAGGCCAGCCAAGTCCTAATATTCTCATGGGTGCCTGGCAGTTTTAGAGGGAACGTCTCGAAGGGAAAGAAAAGAAAATAAAAACTGCTACAATAATTGGCCTTATGATAAATAACCCAGAGTAAAAACTGTTCATTAGTGCTGGCATGTTTATCAGAAACTACCTGAAATCATAAAACCCTGCTCCTTTTTTTTTTTTTTATAAGCAAGAGTGAGTGTCACTCATTCATTTTATAAATGACAACTATATCCCATTTCCAGATGTTTTTCTTGTACCAGCACGTCTTAACATGTACAGCTGTCACCCATGTGCATAGAACACATTAAAGTAAAAAAAAAAAAAGCCGCTTTTTTCTTTTTTTTTTTTTTTTTTTTTTTTAAAGCAGTTGCTGAGTATGATCATTTTTGTGACTTATAGTAAGCCAATATGGGTATGTATAGAGCATCTCTTAATATGAAAGACATTATATTGCACCGCCAGAACCAAACTGCGAAAAGACAACCCACAACTGGGATTAAATTGTTCAGAAACAGTTACAACGGTCTTAGTTTACTGTCTTTGTTTATTGCCACAAATATGAGTGCTTGTGTGCAAGATGCCGCTTATGGTTGTAGACCTCCAAAGAGCCTTCACCTGAATCCACTGCTCCCTGTTGATTTCGACTCCATTGGCCCGGAGAGAGGTGATCGCTCTGTCAATGATCTTCTCCACCATCTGAGTGTTGCCATTGGCTTCCTCCAGCTTGGCGGCAGTGATCCAGATGTGACGGTCAGTGGGAATGTTTTCACGAGCTTTGTTCAACACTCTCCTGGCGTTCTCATAGGTCTCTAGTCTGGCGAGGGCCAACCAAAGCTAAAGAGCAAACAAGAAAAAAAACTGGGTTAAATGAAGCAATAAAGGAGGCCACTGTGAACACAAGTACAGAGAACTCCACTTGGCATAAACAAGACAAACATGTTTCTAATTGCCCTGAAAGGCACAAGACATGGATTTTTTTGTTTTATAAATGCAAACAAATATACTGGGATAATTCCACTCTCCTGTGATTTGGTGACTGGAAAAACAAAACGCTGTCTAACACAGTGACAAAGTGCATGGCTGAGGTGAGACCTTTAAAAGGTCATTAATTCCTTGTACTGTCTAGCAAAATGACAGTAAAGTAATTAAGAGATATGACTTTGAATTCTAATCATGCTGAAGAGTGCTTTGTTTGCGACAGGAACAACGGTTGCACTCAGAAGTAGCGATAACAGGTTGTTTACAGATAATACAGACACCTGTCCATGAGAGACATTACTGAGTGGTAATATATTCTGACTAATATGTAAGACATTACTGACTATATATATTCTGAAGATACTCATATATATATATATATATATATATATATATATATATATATATATATATATATATATATATATACACACACACACACACACACACACACACACACACACAGTGCATATAGAAAGTCTACACCGCCTTAAACTTTTTTCACATTTTGTTGTGTCAGTCCCTCAAAGTTTCATGCATTTAAATGAGGATTTTTTCCCACTTATCTACACACCATACTCCACACTATTAAGAGTGAAAAAAGTTTTTATTGAGAAAAAAATTATATATATTAAAAATACAAAAGTCAAAAGATCATAGTTGGATAAGTCTCCATCCCCCCTGAGTTTATACTTGGTGGAAGCACCTTTCACAATAATTACAGCTATGATTCTGTACGAATAGGTCTTTACCAACTTTGCACACCTAGATTTGGCAATATTTGAATATGCTTCTTTACAAAACTGTTCAAGCTCTGTCAAGTTCCTTGGGGAGTGTTGATGGACAGCAATCTTCAAGTAATGCCACAAATTTTCGATTGGATTTAGGTCGGGGCTCTGACTGGGCCACTCAAGGACATTTACCTTTTTGTTCCTTAGCCACTCCATTGTAACTATGGCTGTGTGCTTTGGGTTGTTGTCATGCTGAAACGTGAACTTCCATCCCAGTTTCAGCTTTCTTGCAGAGGGCAGCAGGTTTTCCTCAAGAACTTCTCTGTACTTTGTTCCATTCATTTTCCCTTCTATCCTGACAAGTGCCCCAGTCCCGCCGATAAGAAACATCCCATAACATGATACTGCCACCACTATGCTTCACAGTAGGGATGGTGTTCTTTGGGTGATGCGCTGTGTTGGGTTTGCGCCATTCCATTTTAGTTTCATCAGACCACAAAACTTTTTGCCATATGGCTACTGAATCTCCCGAGTTTTTTTTTTTTTTTGTTTTGCCTAATTCAAAATGGGATTCAAGATGGGCTTTCTTGAGTAATGGCTTCCTTCTTGACACCCTACCATACAGGCCAGACTTGCTATTTCAGTTTTTATTTAATTAATTTTCTACATATTTCTAAAATATTTTTTTCACTTGGAAGTTTGGGGTAGGATGTGTAGATAAATTTTTTTTTTTTTTTTTTTTTTTTTTTTTTTTTTTTGTTTTTTTTTTTTTTTTATTTTTTTTTTTTTAAAAAAAATTTTTAAAAATATTATATATATATATAATTATATATATATATATATATGCGCATTTTAATTCCAGGCTATAAGACAACAGAAGGTGAAAATTTGAAAGGGAGTGTAGACTTTCTGTAGGCACTGTACATATGTGTAAAAAGCAAATTTAAAAGATTTTTTTATTTTATTTTCTTGCTCAAACATTTCTTTGAATGAATCAGTTATTGGTCTGAACCTTGTTGTTTTGGAGTTGTGGATACTGTTTGGTGAATATCCATATATTTTTAATGTATTTCTCTATTGTATTTGTTGTATTGCACAGAGACAGAACTGGCAACCAAGATTCACCAACCATCTAGTCTATAGTCCTATTCTTTTTAAAGTATAATTTGTGATATTTCTGTAAAAGTCCAATACCAAGGTCTTCAGAGTAAGTCTGAGGTATGACAGAAAGTCACTTGTCATCAGTATAGTTACCTCAACACTGGTTGGGCAGCACTCTACAGCCCTGCTGAGCATAATCCTGGCATCTTCGGGCTCCTCCAGTTCAACAGCCGCTTTCCAGAGAAGCACCGACTTGGAAACATTCTCGAGGGCTGCAGTGAGACAACACACAATCATGTTTTCAGTTTAAAAGTTCTTATTTACATTGGCTGTAAAATATTTACAGGATTGCAAGACAACAGAGTCCACAACTCATTCACAACAGCTTTCTGTTGGCAGCTGCATCAGGCATAGTACTAAGAAGATTCCCTAGAGTGTAAAGAAAGGCACTGAATATTCCAATGAAATACTGTATGCCATCAAAGAGACAGTGCCATGCAGCACATTGCAGGTACAGGGTGTAGGAATGAGACACCTGAGCCCATGCGAGTGAGCTTTAATACCTGGTCCTCCTTTTAATCTCTTGCTATTGAGCGCATCAAACACAACTGTGCCTGTGAACAGATTCCATTAAGAAATACGGGTTCTCACTTCCACTTGCATAAATGATTAAAAATGTTGAAAGAAAAGCTGTTCTCATAAGGCATCAATTACTTTTCTGAGGAATGATATTAAGTCTTATAGAAGTAGTGCCAGGAACTGCAAAACCACACTGGGTGACAAGAAATGTCTGCATTTTCCAATGCAGATGGTTGTTCTTTTTACAGTAAACAGGCAGGAAAAGGCTGCTTTTCTAGAACACGACTACTGCACTCTATTAACGTGCTTGCTCTCAAACAATGTGCCGATCGAATAAATAACAATAATAATTTCTTCCAAATTATTTTTGATACAATCCACATCCGGGGTGTGTACGTGTTTGCGTGTGTGCATCTGCTCACCCGTTTAAAACCTCTTAATGCAACCGCAAACAGTTTATCTAGAGTAACCAGTGTATCATGCCCCCAAAGGGAGGCTGATCCAGTCTCACATTCCTCTCCCAAACCCACCCCCCCAGTAGAAAAATAAATTATAATAAACTGCCAATTAAATGTCTGTCTTTTCTTGCAAAATGCTGTGCAAAGAAAAAAAGTAAATGTAATAAATGCTTAAAGCAAGTAGGCACAGATCGCCAGCAACAGCAGAAATGAAAGCTTTGTAAAAGAGGAAGCAAGCCATTAATCTATGTCATCAAAGTATGCTTCTTGAAACTTATATGGAAACATACTGGGCCAAGGGAAGCAAAAAATACCAGAAGCTCACAGATGAGACTAAAGATTAACTATAACTCAGTTTTATCAGATTGGTAGTTTTTCAGCTTTACTTTATTCCCAGCCAAGAAATTCAAATTATCAGGTTTTGGGGTTTTTTTGCCCAAAAAACAAAAAAAAGCAGCAGCTTGTCAGGAAGCATCTCCCAGCTGCAATTTTGAAATATTAAACCTTAATAAACTGCTTATTCTAAACAACTTCTCATATAACCAGCTATGACATCAAGACTATTTAAGCTAAAGTCTCAATCCCAAACTTGCCTGCAAATCACTTATATGTTCTCAGTTGTTGACACAGTTGATAAAACGGGTTTGATTGATTGCCAACACTTTCACAAGCAGAAAGTTTCACTCAATTTAAGAATGAAGTCTCACATATGGCTGTGTATAACTAAATACTAGGGATCTAGTCCAATGTAATGAACATGCACACGTTACAGTGAAAGTTCCAATATAAACTGTTTTTACTGTCTTAAGAACTTATTTACGGAGACCTTGTTTAAATCGTCTTTGTAACCATGGACACTTATTCTTAAATACATAAAAACATGACCATGGACACAGTACATACTTTGAAGAATGCTAGAGTACACATCAATTCACTAATACTTTATGAAGCATAGAATGCCTAGCAAGCAGTTTAGAAGGCTGAAATATTTACTTGCAGTAGGGTATATTATAGATAGCAAATCAACCCTTTGCTGCCCAGTGTCCAATATTTTTGATATCAAGAAAACAGTCATTAAAGAGGTATGGGAACACACCCAGGGCAGTGAATGGTTAGCGTGCATGCAAACGAAGCGACTCTGGTTGGCTCTCACCTTTCCGGAGGACGCGTTTCTTGGCCCGGACGTCTGTCTCAAGCTCGGCTGCTCGGATGTAAATCCGGACAGACTGAGGCAGGTGCCGGACAGCCTGGGCCACCACAGCCTTCGCCGTGTCCCCGGGCTGCAACCGGGCTGCTTCCAGCCACACGTCTTCACTCTGAAACACATGTGCATTTACGTTTCCCATTGTATGGGTTTATTGTAAATGTTTATAAAACCATCTACCCATCTACACCATCTACCCTTATCAAGCACATTCATTGAATAAATTAAAATATCACGTGTTTAAAGGTACTTATACATACACATACCCTGAAGCCTGGAGGCTGTCTCATATTTATGACATAGTAACGCCAGAGCCTGCAGAACGAATGTCCTGTAGAGTTCTGTTTCTAGCCCTCACCTTTGGGCACATCTCTGTGCCCTTCATAATGAGGTTCCTGGCGACCTGCAGTTTGCCTGTGACCTCCTCCAGTCGGGCCGAGGCAATCCAGGCAGGGGGGTGGTGTGGGTTAGTTTCACGCACAGACTTCAGCAGCAATCTGGCCTTCTTAATATCACTGGATTAAAAGGTAAATAATAATAATAATAATAATAATAATAATAATAATAACAATTACATAAGATGTCATCTTGTGCAGTTTGGCCAATTTCCAATGCGATTTATAATAATAATAATAGGCTGGGGTCAATTCTAATTCTAAATCCTCAAATTGGAACTTAAAAAAAAGGAATTGACCCCAACCCTGATAATCATAACTAAATATAATTCAGATTTTCCATTTTTAGTTCATTTTCAAAATGTACAGAATTTATTTTAAGAAGCGAAAAACTGATTGTCAGCTTACTTTATATCCCCTCCATGAGTTGGGATCATGGAGTTAAGATCGGTCAAGTAACCCTTGGGGTCCACAACTGTCTGCCCGCTCACAGAATCAGACACCTGTAGAAAAAAACGACTAACAATTTGACCAAGCGAAGCACAAGCGAACAAATGCTTGAAATTTTAAGCCACACGAGCAAGTGTCTAGCACTGGTTTCCCTTTTGTTGTTGAACTTTACTAATTCAATGTTCATTCGTTAAACTGGACAGTTTCAAATAAGCACCCAGAAGGTAATTAAGAGGAGTCACTCACCTGACTGAGCCGCATGTCCATCAAGGTGTTCCTGGCCTGGCCGATCTTCCTCATGTCCAGCTCCCCTGTCCCTGGGGTCATCAGTCCAGGGGTCATTCCCCCCGGAAAAGGAGAATTCAAACCACCAGGGAAAGCGTTCAAACTATCAAATTGCTACGATTAAACAGACAGACAAGCATAACTCCCGGGAACCAGAACGTGCAGCTTTAAAACTCAGTAGCACCCAAAATCAGACTTAAATGTTGTAAATATTTTCTGACCTCTAATCTTTAACATTTCATGCTGGAGTCAGAGCTTTGCAACACTTACCAAAATACTATGTGAAACACTGACATCTACTGGAGGATTTTAAGCTGTTAATACACAGACTATAGCAAAATAGAAGCATTTTACCTGGTGTTCCAATACATTCAAGTGGTCAACGCTGGCTCTGTTCCACCAAGGGCATTATGCCATCCTGGGGGTGAGTAGGCTTTGCTATGTATATAGCTAAAGCAGGGATGGAAACACATCTCCTATTGCACAGCAGTTTCACCCATTCCAGGTCTTAAAATGTGCCTTATTAGACACTGTGCATAGGTAATAAGCTCAGGTGTGTCTTATTAAACTCACAGCAAAACCAGGAACAAATCAAACTGCTATGTTATGGGAGCTTTATTTCCATCCCTGCAAAAGATACAGATCTGAATACTAACCGCTTGCCTCGGATCTACAGATGTGTTTTTTTCTCCAGACTGCAAGTGTTTGGCGAAGAAGCTGTCTGGTACAGGAGTCAGTTTTTCATGCCGTGGGTTCCTCTGCCGCTTGTTTCGGGCATCACCAACTTCAGGAATACTGAGCCACTCTTCCTCGGTGACCTCTGCCAGCTTCC
Source organism: Polyodon spathula (assembly GCF_017654505.1). Lineage (NCBI taxonomy): Eukaryota > Metazoa > Chordata > Actinopteri > Acipenseriformes > Polyodontidae > Polyodon > Polyodon spathula. The sequence goes on along the minus strand of NC_054541.1, from coordinate 8,941,616 downwards.
TCTACATTAGAAACATTACAAAATTAACTTTTATGAGCAATCCTCTCAGTATTAACCGAAATCTTACCGGTAACACCACCAAAAAACCTCCATCACTATTGTAATATGTGAATGCAACACGTATTTGTGTGCAAGACAATGTGTACAACATATAAAGGCAATATTCCAATGTTTGAATTCAAAACTATTAACACCCCTATAGATTTAATTCCTAAAGATGTCCTGCAAAAGACAGATGCAGCACTTACACAAAATAAACAGTGCACAATATTTTAAGCATTCAGTTTAGTGTTTATAAGCACAGCCCAGCAAAGCGTGCAATTTTTGAACTACATGCCTTCAGATCGGAAAACTGCTGTTGAATTTTGGGACGCTCCATACGGTACTTCTCGATTTCCTCCTTTTCTCTCAGTTCCCTGGACAAGGATGAAAAAAAACAAAAAAAACCCCACAAAAACATGTATTTAAAAGGTAAACACAAAGCAGTGTTACCTGAATCTTTTGACATAGTAGTTCCCATTTTAAAAACCAAGTCAAGAACGCACAACTTAATTTAAATTTTATTTTATTGTTTTGTATATAAAGTGCTTTCTGACAACAAAGACCCTGTCGGACCCCAACTATGACACACATGAACTACACGTGGACTTTTAAAAAATATTATTGGGGAAGGAGAGACCTTGCAGTATGCAGTAGCTCACTCATTTAATTTATCCTGTATGATCTTTTTCAATAGATGGATGAAATTGTCATAAACTGTACTACAGCCAGTGATTTCTTGTATTTATTGAACGCATTTATTTTCCTCGTCAAGGACGACTTCTTATTGAAAGTCAGCACTTACCTTCTTTCTTTTCTCCTTTCATCCATTCTCCTATCAAGCGCTGAATAAATAGCATCTGCCTCTTCGTCATCTTTCTCATACGGGCCGCTTGAAAACAAGCTACCAGCGTATCCGTTAAACTGCATTTTTAAAAAAAGTTTAAAAAGGAGTGCAAACCCAAAGACTTTTTAGATCAACTTCATTCTCTTTGCACTAACTATATAGTTATTGATCCCCTTGAAGATATTTTGCTTGTATTTTATACTTCAATTAAGAATATGCTGACACTTCAAGGATGTGAAGTGCTTGCTGCATCCCCTAGTTCTGTAGACCAATGGTCCACCTACAATCAGACCATGTGACCAGCAGCAAAGGTACCAGGGTGCAGAAGGTTAATGTGTTTGAAATACTGAGGCACCCAGCAGATGTGTGACAAACTGCTTCTGGTGCATGATGCAAAAGATACAATATGTATTGTGAGCCATCTATGCTACGTGCGTTTTTTTGTTTTTTTATTTCTGGCCTCCTTCATAATTCAAGACACCATGGATATGCACTGTCCCACACCTCATCATAGTTGGTGTCATTGAGATCCTCCTCTTCGTCCTCCACCTTCTTCATTTGATCCCCCACGGTCCTCTTCCCTGGAGGAGCATGGCGATCGTCCACCGGGTCATTGGCATCTCGGGCAGGACCGATATCAGAACGTGTGGTGAAACCAGTAGCACTGGAAAACAAAAAGGGGGGGGGGGGGAAATGGGTCACCACTACTAAATCGCTGCACAAATATTCCTGGTACTAAAACACAGCATCAAGCTTAACCCTTGAGCAATAACAGCAATATTCTTTTTTTGGACTGTTTATACTGCATGTATTTCCAACCAGAAATAAGCTATTTGTTTTACTTAAATTTTACTTAATAAATGAGTCATCACTCTGTGTTAGTCAGCTACAGGGCATTAGAAAGAATACCAATAACACTGTTATTGAAGACAAATTAAAAACAGCGATGTGCAGTAGAGCAATGTTGATTCTGGATTTTTACTATATATATCTTTATAGAGTGTGACAGGTTATTGAACATTGTAAAAACAGGCACCTGCAGCATTCACTGTCATACAGAAGACTTACAGGATGGTGTACACTCTCCCAGATGTATTGCTAATGGTTGTTTAACGGTGTATCACACACAATATACCAATGTAGTTACAGTTCTGTTACTGATAACCCGCCCACCACACGTTTCCTTTACGTACCACGGCACTCAAGCGACATGCATAGTACGCATCGAAACAAAACAAAAACACAGTAAATCTGCCACACGAAGTTGCATACACCGACCGGTTTGGGTTAGCTAGACTCCAGAAAAGATTTTACTGCTATAAAAAGGTACAATGTAAAATGAAGGCAAAGGGGCTACCGCAGCCAAGCAAATGCACGTACCCTCTGCCGAGCCCAGGCACATATCCTAGCGGGGCTGGCATGCCCAGAAAGGGCTTCTTCTTCTTCTTGAGCGTGCCGGTCAGGGCTGTCGACGCGCCAGCAGCGGACAGGCTCGAAGTTAAGCTACCCCCACCACCGCCGCCGCCTCTACCTCCTCCACTTCCACCGGCGGAGGCACCACCGCCGCCTCTGCCTCCACCGCCGCCGCCTCTGCCTCCTCCACTTCCACCGGCGGAGGCACCACCGCCGCCTCTGCCTCCACCGCCGCCGCCTCTGCCTCCTCCACTTCCACCGGCGGAGGCACCACCGCCGCCTCTGCCTCCACCGCCACCGCCTCTGCCTCCGCCAGGCGGTCCTGTTGATTTCGAGGCCATCTTTCCAGTCGTTTCTTCTGCAGCTTCCCGGAAACGCTCGTCTTTAGGTCCCAGTAATGCGTCACGTTGGAGAGGTTCAGATCCGGTTTTGGTGTCTCCGTTTAGCAAGATAAATATCGAGTTAGCGCCCCCAGCGGCGGGTGGGGGTTGAAATTAAATTCATAACCCGTGAGCCTATCACTCAGTGGGAACGCAACTTTTTAGATTTCAGGACAAAACGGTTTAGTTTTGTAACGGTTTTTTTTATTATTTTGTTTTTCAGTTTATCTTATTCAATTGAATTAAACTGGATTTAGCAGTTTGCTACCTACAAACGTTTTATGAAACTGTCCGCAAGCTTCATTTAGCTAATGATACTGAAACAAGAGTTTTGGATTGGTATATGGAAACAAATTAAATAAAATGAAATCCACCCCATCCCCTAAAGATAAATAAAGAAAGAAAGAAAATAAAAGCTATGTGTTCTCATGAAAAAGTAAAAAAAAAAAAAAAAAAAAAAAAAATCACTTTTAACAATGAGTTTAATCAAAAAATGGAATTATGTTCGGTGTAATATATGCAGAAAGCAATATGAACACCAGAGGGCAGCAGAGTAATCAAAAACAAACTGCACTCAAATATGGAGCGATTTACTACGCCTCCAAAATTATCTGAGCTAAAGTTTCACCCATATTTGACCAATGGCATAACCATTTCTCTCACTTTTGATGTGCTGGTATCTAGTTCTCGTCCTTTAGTCCAGATTCACAATTATTTGAGATAATTGATTCAACCGATAATTTAGGATTAGGATTGCTGGAGCTCACACTACTGCAAATGTCTGTTCATTAAGAATGTGTTAACTGAATGCAATTTAAGATATGTTTAAATCTTTGGTGAGTTGTCATGCCCACACGCTAGTGAGCGTTTACTTTAATTATTTATATAAATGTTATTCAGTTATGTCATGCGTCATTTATTTGCTATTGATTATGCTACAATTATTCCACACCAAAACAAACACTTCATTTAGAATGAGGTTGCTCATCGAGACGTTCATTATTCTAGAGTTTGAAGCATGTCAGAAAAAAAAGGAATTAGGCTAACGTGTTATCTGTAGTGTTGAAAAAAGATTGGGTATGACTGCATTGCTCAAAATCAGTCCCTTATAAAAGTTTCACATAGTATTAAAGCATAGTGAAAACATGGCTAAGCATAGCTAACAATGAAGCTCTGGGAGGTATGTCAAAGGGTATTAAAAAACAGAACAAAAAAAACATGGCAAGCTGTTGTAAACTGTGAAATGGTTATAACGGTTCTAAAATTCAATCGGGGAATTGAAACATCTGTCAAAATTATTATTTATTTTTTCTCTCTAAACCTTAAAATGAGTTATAAGAGTATGTTAGTTTTTTTTTTTGTTTTTTTTTTTTTTTTTTTTTTTTTTTTTTTTACTAATTTACGTGAAATGTGTTACCATCAACCCTGCTGTCTAAACAACCTGCTATTAATATACTTCGGCAGCTTCTTTGAAATGAAATGAAGGCACAACAGTGCTGAGGGGGAAAGACAGATGAAGCATAAAATAAATAAAACCCTATAAAAGAAATGAAATGCTAACCCAGAGATCTCGTGGTCCCCTTTGATGTGTTCCACAAGAATACTTAGCCTTTGCAATTTGCCTCAGTCTCTCCCAGGGCACTGCACCTTTTTGGTCAATGTGCCTTTTGTGCTCCAGGACATTACTGAGGAAAGCAGAGACTGGAATAATGTAGCTGCTCCACGTTCACATGTAAGCCTTTTGGCAACAGGAAATTAAGCATTAAACCTTTGTAGGTAAAAAGGAACGCGCACTCAGCTTACATAGATTGTATTAAAATAGATTTCTCATAGCATGGACTATATATATATATATATATATATATATATATATATATATATATATATATATATATATATATATATATATATAAATATACTTTCTAGTCACTGCTACTTTAATACAAAGCTACTAATCTTGATTCTTGGAATCTAGTGTCATTTACTATTTTTTAAAATTAGACAACACCACATTTATCTCTTTGACTGTGTTTATTTTTCTTTTGCAAATGTTTATTTAATTTGGGTATGTTTCATTGTTTTTGCTGGTTCTATAAATGTTAGCACTGATAAGTACAATAATTACAGCTCTCTGCAACAGAGATACACTACTCAGTGTCCAGAGACCAAGGCCAGGCAACCCCTACTCCTCCAGTCCATTCCATTGCAACACTTCCATCCAGGCCCTACAGTGTTTAATTCATCTACACCAGGGTCATTTCAATTATGAAAGGAGTGGTTGGAACAAAGCTCTGCAATGCCCAGGAGCCCAGGTTTCCTACCCGTGTCATAGGCATTGACCCAGATGTCAAGGCAATGACGCTAATGTATACACAGCACAGTATGAAAGATCAAACTGGGACAAAGTGAAACAGAAAGTTGTCAGTCAGGTCCATATATCCTGGTAAAAAGGAATATAACTTCCACCCTGTCAATTTGTGATTCCATTTTGTTCACATTGATTCAATTGTGCCTGATATGGGCTGCAGTTGCTGGATAGGGGGGAGGGGTGCGTTTAAAAAATATTTCAGGACAAATCTTCTGTAATGTTCTATTGAGCTAATAAAAAATAAAAATAAAAGAGCATGGGTTTTCATTGATTACACTGACGTTTCAAGCATCTGGACATTTTTGTTATGTTATTTAATATGCGCATTAGCAACAAAACCACATGATAGGAAAGAAAATTGTGTTCAATTACTATGCGAATCTACCTTAGATAACTGTTCTCTGTTTTTAACACCCTCTCTGTTCTAGAAAAGAAAAAACACCAAATGGAATCCTTCCTCTGTAGCAGATGGGGATTGTGAAGTGACAAACATAGTTTAGTCCTGGAAGGGAGACAAATGTGACACCAAGAGCAGAGTATTCATCAAAGAGGCTTGAATACAGTTTGCATTGATCTCGCAAGAGAAGCTCGTCAACAGAAATGCCAAATAAACAGCAATGTTTCCCATGAAAGAGGTGTCAAGGTCTGAGCTAGGCAATTAATGTCAGATCTATCAGTGCCACTGTGCAATGAATAATATTGTATGTGCTTTTCCTCTAAACATCTCCCACCCAGCCCTTCATTATCCCAGAGGCAATTTCTTTTTCACATTGTCAAGTGATAGAAAAAAAACTGCTGAAGCAGACACAAAGAAAAATTCAAAAAAGATTTTAATTTTTTTTCTTACTGTATTTGTGTTATTATACTTATCCCCTACGTCTCTATATTTAAAAACTGTTTCTAAGAATATATTGGCTAAAAAATATGCTTTTCAACATTATTCACAAGAGTCATGTTATATATGTATCATATCATGTTAGGTCTGTATGTGTGGACCCCTACCTTTATAAAGACCTCTACCTTTACCACAATACTTTTTCACAGTATTTGTGGAGTTTCCCGTGGTTATACTATATATTTACCTTGGTTTGCAGTGTTTTTAATATGCCTTGCCATACCTCTCTGGGCTTTACAATTCTTACCTATGCTATTATTACCTATTATAACATTTTGATTATTGTACACTTTTCTAAGTGCAATGCGATATGTATCATATTACTGGCTATTTGTTTCTTTAACATAGTATTTATTGAACATGCAATAAACATAACCCATAGCCTCCATATCAACACTAAAAACTATTCTGTCATTTTGTTGACACATTACTAACATTGCACAAATGCATTAGTATGATCCACTTATATTCCTGAAGCTTTTAGCATTTAACAACGTTGACCCAAAAAACAGTTTTTAATATGCACTGACCATAACAAAAATACAATCTTACCCATATTATATTTTGTGTATATAGTCATCCAAGAGGGAAATCAATTTAACTTCACACAAAGGATTCTGTAGTATTTTAACAATTGACGTTGAAAAAAACTTTTTTTAAACTCGCCATGAACTTTTCACATCTTACTGCTGTTGCATGTCTTGCTATTCCTTTTTCAATTGGCAGGTTTGAATGAGAATGCATCTCTGCATATTGGTTGGTGCTGTGAACCCAATGGGTGTTCCTATGGAACGCTTAAAGCCAGCAGCTGTGATCCTAAGAGCTGCTGTGTGGGATTGCAAGGGCAGTGATTGTAAATATGAAATCCCTATGTTAATCTGTTCCATCACATGCAAACCACTTTTCAATCAAAGACTTGTTAAGAACAGAAGCGAGGCTGATTCTTTCTGTGAAGTGGATAAGCAGCGGAATACATTTCATAGACATAGGAAACGACTCTTACAAGAACAAGAGTGTTTTGAGATGCCCTTTTGTTTTCAAAAACTGAAGAGTTGAAAATAGTACAGGTTTTTTTTTTTTTTTTTTTTTTTTTTTAGGAATGCTAAAGGCAACTTAACAGACAGTATGACTGAAAGGCTTTTTCAGTGTATTCAGTGTTGAAATGAGTTTCTTTTAATATCCTTTAAAAGTGATAAAGTGTGGAGGAGCTATTAATAGTCCCGTGAAGAGAAATGTGTCAATGCTGATTTTTCACGCATTAAACATTAACTTTGCATGAATGTTTTAGTATATATATAATTTTAATTTATTTTTACAACTAGTGCTAAAAAAAAATACAGAAGTACAGTATGCATGCAAAGCTCTCATTTTTAGGGTAGTGTTTTTGTAGTGACAAAAACACTATTAAATTAATTACCAATAATAAAAAATAAATAACAGTTCTGCAGTACTTGTATTTTATTTAGGGCTTGGGCACCGCTGTTATTTTGCCTGTTTGTCTCAGCTTAGCCCTGCAATTTCCATTTTCCATTAGCATTCATCAGAGTCCCCAATGCAATGCATTTTTGCAATCAGTAAAAGGCCAGCACTCTTTTCACATTCATTTATTTAACATGTAGCAATAATACATACACTACAGATTAACTTTAAGGCTTTGGATTTCAGGATAATGATCTGTTTGGGCAGAATAGGAACTGCAGTCATTGCTAATGCTACTGTACCACTGTGGTAGAAATGAATGCACGCTCATTTTAAACTCTTTGGATTCACATGCAAGAACAGCTTTAAGCTGTTAACTGTAAGTCAGAAAAAAACAAAAAGTCTAAAATGATTTGGCATCCTTCAGATCAAGAACATGTTCAGTCCATAATGTCAGTCCAGAGACAAACATTACCCTCAAAATAAACCACACAGCAGGCCATGCTATGTTCTTTGAAATCAATGTGGCAGATAAACAGCATTTGAAATGGGAGTAAATCTTGGTTCATTAAATGAACTCATTTGCACAAGACTAACTGGGTCTAATGTGTGATTGGAATAGTAAACACACTTCTTTCTATCTAACTGACAACAAGAAGGGCACACAGGGTGTAAGAACATTTCTTTAAATCTGCTAAAGAATCAAATTAGAAGACTAAATTGTTTATTTCGAGTTTGTTAACTTTAATTGATGCCTTTCTGAAAAATAAAGTGCTGTTGGAAAACTTGTCCTGGTAAACTGAATATTGGACATAAAACTATTTCCCGCTTACTGTGCGATTTCTTTTAATAGGGTTTCACTTTATGCTTAATTACTTGAACGATTGACAACAGCTTTTTATATTAAAGAAAGGGCAGCATCAGTAGAAATATGTGGTACAATCAAACACCAAAAGCGGGGGTTTGGCTTACTGGAATCTAACTTCAAGGCAAATGGATGCCGCTCTGTAGATATGCTGCTGTTGACACTAGGCTGAAGGCATGTTTGCAGTTATTGAAGACATCAGAAGCTTCTTTGATTTTTTTTTGCACTCTCTTTATAGGGGGTTACTTGTTTTTATAGCCACAGAAATAAGTTATCCTAGAAGAAATCCAGTGAATGGCAACTGGATTTCAAAGCCCTTAGAAATAAGTCTGATTGTACAACAGAGCAGGCACACTGTACCATGGGAAAGAATAGGGAGGTAGAATATCAGTGCCAGTTTTGCTCCAGACCTTTAACACTGACTTAACCTATACATGAATAATCCTCATTTCTATGGTAACGTTCCTCATGTCAAAAGCATTTTAGTGGGGTCTTAGATTAGACGGACTGAACCTGCCTGCATTTGTGCAGTGCTTAACTTGTGTCAACCAGGCTTTTAACCATGCTTTCCCTTATTCAGGTTTACCACTGCAAATTAACACACTAACTCCCCCATGCTTTTTTTCATGGTTATACTATACATTTGACATAGTTTGCCATGTCTTTTTAACATGCTTTACCATATGTGTCTGTGCTTTACAATGCATAGATGCTTTGCCATGCTTTCATTGTGCTTTCCTATGATTTTACTATGGTAAACTTGTATAGGGGTCTGAACAGTAAAATATATAGATGCTGTGAATGGGTAAGGTTAATCCCCACTTAAGGGAGGTATATTCACAGTCAATTAACATCATTTTATTGGAAAACTATTTTGGTAGACACAACATTGTAAACGTGTTCATTTGATTAAAAAAAATGAAATAGATTTTTACTGTGAATTAAAATAACATGTTATGCACAGTACGTTACTGACCAAATGCACTGCATTGCCGGGAGGCAGATTCTGTGTGCTTAGCGATTTATACCAGTGCCAATGCTGACGGCCATATGGCGCATTGTCTACTCAGAACGGCGTTGAGAACACTAGGACCCAACTCACTCAGTCCAAAACTCCAAGGCTATGACATATCCACCACCATCTAGAATCAGACCAGATCCATTGAGGGTTTCAGTTTGAATGCCCACTAGTCTGTCGTCTGTCCAGTTTAGACAGCCATTATTATTATTATTATTATTATTATTATTATTATTATTATTATTATTATTATTATTATTATTATTATTATTACTATTTAGTCATTTAGCAGACGCTTTTATCCAAACAGAGACTATAAAGGCTGAACAACTGCTGCTGCAGTCATTTACAATAGGACCCCCTTTTACTTCTCTTCCGATACACAGTGAACATACACATGGGACCTTTTTTTAGGGACATGTGCTGTGGTCACCTTTCTTTAGTACATCAATTGAAACATATTTAATTTCATTTAATAGATGCATAGCACATCCAGTTATATTTAACTCTGGGAGCAGGGTCGGCAGGCTACACAAATAATATTGTATTTTTCAAAATTCCTTCAAAATAATTTGTGCCTTGAATACACCCTTAATCCAAGATTTCCACAAAGTCTGATTTGCATTGAAGACAGATTATCGTGTATTACTATTGCAGTATTACCTTTATATCTGCATATTGGTTACAGGCATAGCAGCAGTAGCACGAGAACGTGCACTTGCTGACCACGAACAAGCAGGTACTTGGGGAGGAGTTATTTATATGTGTGTTTCCGGCTGCCTGAAGGCAGTACCAAAATCAAAAGCGAGTGCTGGTTTGGCTGGAATAATTTTTATCAGTCGTGGTCAAACAGCCGTCAGAGCGGAACAGACCCGGGAGCTGAGCTGTGCTGTGTATTATCAGCAGCTCTCACACTAACAAACCGTAACAAACCATTAACAGCATGGGCGTTTTCTAAACAAATACTCTGGGAGACACTGTGACCTACAATGGCTGTGGATGGTAAGCACGCTGAGGAATTCCTGCTACTGTAATATTTGATTGTCTCGTGTTGTTTATTGCGTTCATTGAGGAGCACGCTTTTGTTCCCAGGCATCTTACTGTATCGTTGTGTTATTATAGGAGTTGTTGTAGTTTAACGTAAATTAGGATTTTTTTTTTTTTTTTTTTCAGACAGCTCGGGCAATCAATACAAATTATTTTGTTTCTTGTTGATGTTAATTTTTCCAGTTTATTCTGTAGCCGTGATGTTTTAGAATCGATGGTTGCTTAAGTGTGATACAGGTAATTTCATTACAAAAGTTGCAAGACAGCAGTTTTATTAATGCCTTTTAAGTCGTTTTTTAATAATAATTTTTAAAAACCGTATACAAATATAGCAGTTTTGCTATGTATAATGGAACTATTTGATTTTCATCATATGCACTGTGCATTGGGCACTGATATAGTTTCGGAAGAACATTTACTTAGAATTGGAGAGAAAAAAAATAGTGTTGCATATTCACTACAATAATCCAATACAAAAACTCATGGACATCCTTTTCACCCCACTGTAATTAATTTTCAGTGGGGTACAGTTAACGCCACATTAGGGTAGTCAGCCATCATAAAAAGGGACGGTTGGCATCTGTTGTAATTGTAAATATTGACTTAATGTTCAGTCTGCACAAATATATTCCAGTGGTCTGGATGAGCTGAGTTCTAGCCGTCATTAACAGTTGCAATACCGGTACGATACTGCTGAGTCTTTACTAAGAAGCGCAATATGGTTTTGTCACAAACTTTGATTGATCGTGCCAAATGTTTGTTACAAACTAGTAATGAAGGTGTGTTAAAATACAGGCCAGCGCTGTGGTCCGTCTCAAGAGAATACCGTTATTTAAGCAGAAAAGCGCTGTTTAATGACTAGGTGCTGAAATAGAAAGGAATAAAGACGTTTAACTTTCACAGGCCAAAATAAATACATAAACAAATAAATAAATAAACAAAACATATTTTATTAGGTTACATGCAATTAGTAGAATAATTCAAAGTAGGAAATGTTTAAACTGGCAGTATCATTGCATTAATCGCTGCTGTCGAACCCTCCAAATTCTGAAGATTTTATTTCAATAATCTATTATCTATTTATTTCAATAAGTTTCCTTGCTAATGGAAATGGGTAACATGTTTTTTTTTTTGTTGTTGTTTTTATTATTTTTGTTTTTCTTTTATTAGCACACGTAACAATAAACAAACCAAACATATAGCCGAACTAATAATGGCATACATTTCCAATCGAGGAAACAGAAACGTACTAAGTGAGGCTTTAATGAACCTCGTGGAATTCTGAAAATAGGAAGTGTTCTACGTAGAGCTGACTGTACAGAGGACCCATGAGAAGTACACGATCCACACACAGCAAATGCTATGTGCTGATGACACTCACTCGCTCTGGATGATTAGCGATAGATCCCGCTGTGCTGGCCGCAGCCTGTGCAGATGTGTGACATAAATAGCTCCGTGCATTCATAACAAAATCACCTTGCAAAGCTAATTGCATGCTTCTCTGGTGGCTCAGTCATAATCACAAATTATTCACAAGATATTTGATCAGACGACTTCATAGTCTAGCTACGATGTTGAAGTTTCCCCCAATTTTAGTCAAATTAGACGGGGGAGTAATTGTATTTTATTGCATCAGTGTGCCAAACTACTACGACCTGCATGGCTGTTTGTAAAACACACTGGCCTATGGACTAGCAGATGAGTTTCTGTTTCATTAATATAAATTGGCATGTGTTACTGGTATTCATTTAAGCAGATATGAGTATGTGGTCAATAATAGTAAGTGGGGAATTTTTAGTTTATATCCAAATTCAAGATTTAAATAATGACTTAGTTCATGCACAGTTACATTTAAATACTGAAAAAAAGAAGCATGCCATCATTCATTTATTCATTCAAACAGAGTAACCCACATGGGCAGTTTTACATTTCTGAAGGAAAAAAATGTAAACCTTAAAATAAAGAAGAGCCAATTAAACTAAAAAAGCAGTGAAGGGGGAGAGAGCTGGTCCATCCAGTCTCCATTCACATTACACTTGTCACTTTGAGTGTCACAGTATCAAGATGCAGTCGGGAGTGCTTTTGGTTGTGAGTCACTGTTTTACAAATCAACCGTAATATACCTGTGCAAGTTTTCTGCAAAAAGTGTTTTACAATAGGCAACTAAGTAATGTGTTTGCAATTCAGTATCGCCCAGCCTTTTTTGTTTCATTTGTCTATAATTTCGGCTTTTAAGTACTGTGCCAGTTAGCAGCTGCAGCACACATTTATGTAATGCTGTTTTCTTTTAAACCACAAAGACTGATTTGGGCTTTAAACTTCACACTGACAGGAGGTTGTGTCCAGACACACTGGTGTATTTGGCTTTGAAATCCGAGACACCCCTTGCAGGATTGCTGTCAAAAAGCCTTGCTTTAGCCTGTTCCCTTTCAGTTCCCAGCATTACCACTTCCCAATGAATCTTCTTTTTCAAGTTTTCTTTCAAAGAATACAGCTATGGCCAAAAGTTTTGCATCACCTAGAATTTTACAATTGAGACATATTTAAAGACAAATCGATTTTGAAATGTCACATTTTTTAAAATTTTTTGTCAGTTTTTCATTAAGTATAAGGAAAACTGCAAAGTGGTATGTAATTCAATATGTTAGCGTAACATTATTTAGCAGGTTTCATTCCATTTTTTAAGCAACATTTGTCAATTCTATAGGGTGATGCAAAACTTTTGGCCATAGCTTTACAGAATATAAGTAAAACACCAGTTAAATAAACTGCAATTAATACACTGTTTAGCTGCCGATTAAGCTGTTTGCTATGCAAAACACTAATGAGTAACTGTTAAAAGAGACTAGATAGCAATCAAAATATTCAAGGTTTAATGCATATTTATTCCTACTCATAAGTATTCTACTTCTTAATTCCTTCCTACTGGGTCTCCTTTTGTCTTCTGTTGTACCTTTTCTAAACTGAAGTATAAAATACAAACAGATATTTGGATATTTGGACTGAAATATTTAGACAAGCCAAATTAAATAACAAAAAGAGGTAGCCAAAACAAATGAAGTCCACAAAGAATATTAGCACAAAAAGAGGTAATGTTAGTAAAACTGATAAGAGGTCACATAGATTTTAAAGCATTGGTTTCTGATTTGAATTATACATCCCTAATATATCCATATTTTTTTGTTTACACAAAGATGGCTTGTGCAGAATGCAGTACACTGATTACTGTACAGTGTGGTTTCCAATAAACATTTGCCTATTAGTCTGTGAGGATTAAACACATTGATTGAGGAGAAAACCAATACCCCATAAATCTGCTGGAGCCTCCAGACACTGTGTTCAGCTCCTATTAAGGAATTAAGGTCATCTGAAAGGAGCAGCGTGATCATGGGTTTAAGCAGTGCAGACTGTGTGTAGTTCAGGTATTAAAAACACTTGATTGTTGAATGTCGTTTTAAAAAAGAAATTGTGGTGACTAAGTTGTTGATTTCTGAGGGACCGCTGCAGTCTCATTATTCGAGTTCGCAAATCTTGCTCGTCTTTACCTTTCCTTCCTCACATTGTGAAACTCACAAGGCCGTGTCCAATGTCTCCACTTTAATTAGCTTTGCTTGGTGTGCAAAAAGTGCTGAGAGGGTGAAGCTAATTAGTTATAATTCTATATATAGGGTTTCTAGCTCCTGACCTAACCTAAGCTGCTAGTCTACAGTGGAACCTGTTCATTTCTCCTCTTCTGTCACCCATTTTATATGAGCAATATACTTACGTTTTAATTAAAAGGATTGGGACACGGCATCTGTCAGTCAAATGCTTATTTATGTGGCATAAAATGGAGACCAGCATGCATTGTCCAATTAGTGCTGCACGAGAATGGCACTCTTTAAAAGACTGAGCATCTGTAGATAAATCTGAAACCAGCATTGGCTTAATCAAACTCCTGTCCCAGAATCTAAGAAGAGAAACAAGCCTGCTAAAATGCATTTCTACACCTGTTTCATTTTTTCTGTGTCATCAGTTTTGTGACACAGTGGTTATGGATTCAAACCTCTATAAATGGTATTGTGCTACCTCATCAGGCAACATATTGAAAGGGCTGCCACAAACTGTTTTTCTTCCTGGAGCATAATAATGTGAAGGTACAAATGGGATTTATTATCATGCAGACTAAAGGTTATACATCAGCATAAGCAGCATTTTCAATCCAGCGTGTCTGTCAGCACAGGCAGGAAGCAACACACCATCTTCAACATGGTGGGGTCTTGACCTCCAACGAGAAACAGTAATCAGAGCTGACATGGAAAACATGTTGCAGTTCTGATTTTATCCCAATTAACTCTGCCCACAACCTCTAGGTGTACAAGTCCGAGCAATTATAATCTCCAATATGGTCCCCGATTCCATGTAAAAAATCCCATCAGATTATCACCCATGATATTTTTTTGTATCTGCCACCGGTTTACCAACATAATCATATAATATTCCCACCATGTCCATAGGGAAACAGGTTTAATTCGGATAGTGTTTTGTTCTCATTAGACATTTCCTGATACCCATTCTGTTAGACATTTATCAGTATTGTGAATGGTAGGGACACTGGGGGGAAAAAGTGTCAGATTAAGAGATGAATACTTATTAAGAGTAGATCAATACTAATTACAATTGGGACATTTTTAATGAGGGCGATGTAAGAGTTAGGACTGGAGTAGGTAAAACTTCTCTTTGAGACCTCAGTCGAGTGGTGTGCAGGTCTGTGCATCTCCTTCACAGACCCCCAGGACTGCGCTTCAGATCCTGCTCTGCACCAGGGAGTTCTCCACTAAACGCTCTTAATCCAGGTCTCATCAAGCAGTCTGGCTTAATCTTTATAAGCATTCTACATCTCGTCCACAACTGATTGGTAGTATGTACCATGGTATTCGGTTTAGTTGAGTACAATCAGCGATTGGTCTTGCAGAGAGGTCTTCAGGTAAACAAGGCCATCAACAACAGAGCATTCTGTAATACTGATAGCTCTGTGAAAGCGGAGGCCGCCACCAACCAAGGCAATTAAGAATATCTTACAATCTGTAAATTGAACCACTACATTCTTGTCAAATAGTCAAGGTAAAAAAGAGTCACCTCTTAAAAATAAATAAATAAATAAATCACATACTTGATAATGTCTGGGGCTTTATCTGTGTGCATACATTTTGTTATATTGTTTTACTATTCCATCATCAGCCACCTCAAAGCCGAAATATTTATATACTTCACTACACACAGACTTCGGGGTTATTCATTTTCTAGCCAATCTGAAAGTAATTGAATCTTCAGCTGCTGCTAAAAGTGTAAAGTACGGTGCCATGCTGAATTTTGCATTTTTTCGAGGTGTGTTTTGATGTTTTAAAAGTACATCTCATTTATAATACCGAAAGCTCACATTTTAAAAATACATTTACAATAGCATAAGTTTTGAACCGCTGATGCAACGAATATATCAAAATAATGCAAAATGGATGGGCAATGGTGCTTAATGCAGCACACAAGGAGCGTTTGGTACCTAAACGCCAATCAATGGAATAAAACAGTTAAATAATACTTCAGTTTGTGGTGTTTGCCTACGAGACTGACAATGATTGGTATGTATAGGGTTTGTTATAGCTTAATGTAAAATAAACCTGATTGTACTGCGTTTGTAACAGTACTAGCAATAAAAAGTATGTCTCTGCGAGCATACGTGATTTTTTATTTATTTATTTTTTAATCTCGGGATATTGTGATATGGAAATTATTATCGATATCGAACGTTATCGATATATCAAAATATCAGTATTGGTGCGAACCCCTGAAAAGTACTGACAATCCTAGTTCGTGGCTGGAATAAATTTTAAACACACAATACATTATTAAGCTGGAGATAACCTGTATGGACAAGCTCACTAATAACTATACAAGGCATTTCCAGAGTTTATTCTTTGGTTCTAAGTAATATTTGTTTAATTTATACATTTTGCTTTGAGTGATAAAACATATCCATTGTATTCTAGTGTTAACGTTAACACAGCTTTTATAGAGCCCTGCTGGGACTGTGTAAGAACATTCCAGGCTCTCTCTAGAGTCTACAGAGTTACTTAGGTTAGAGTGAGATATATTTGTGGAGAAAGCTGGAATATGGAGCCCAACGGGAAAGATTTTTTATTGCCATGTTCCGTTCCTCTGTCCTAGCAAAAGGATTTCAAACTCAAGTTTACCAAGGGTATTATACAAAAAAATCCTTGTATTGTTACTTTTCTGTTTTCCTTTACATATTGATCTCTTTTCACTGACTAGTAAACGAAAAGCATCCACTATCAGTGTTCACTCTGAGCCAAGAGTGAGATCTGGTTGAGTATCTCATGTGTTGTCGACCTGTCACTATGCAATCTCTTTGGCTCCTGGACTTCATGTTACTTTCTAAGGGCTGGTGGGGTTTGAAGTCCTCTGATGTGAATTTCAGTGATATGCAGGAAACAAATGGGGTCCAGACTAAACAGGAAATGAAGAGGCAGGCAAAGCAAAATGGCACAGAGCAGATAAAATACCACAGGGGTCAGATTCTGCCCTCCATATCTAACACCTCTTTTTATCATAGAACAAGAGGGGAGTGTGTAGAGGGGCAGACTGACACTGTAGGGCAGGGGATGGGGGAATGTTCAGGGTGATATAGATTTTCAGAGTGGGCGAATTGAGCTTTAACTCCTTTTTAATTGCTGGCTGTTACCTGGGCGCTAAATGCCTTGTTACAAATTTGACGTTAATTGGCTCAGTACTCAGACACGCAGGCTGAAACAAACTAATGGAACAGAATGCAGCAAGAGTATCAATTAAATAAGGAAAGAAAAAGACTGGTGGTTTGAACGAAAGGCAGGCAGAGAGAGTCTTTGAGATTTGCTTTAATTAATTGATCTTTTAAAAGTTTATAGTTGAATCACAGTCCTTAAAATGCAACTAATTTCCAAATCCCAATAAGACACCTATACAGTATATACAGTATTGTGAAATATTACCATTTTCTTGAAGTAGAGAGACAAACCCACTTGCTCCAGACAACAGGTCTGTTTTTTTTTTAATTGTCAATGGGATTATTCTGCTGGCAGCTAGCCAAGAGATGTCTCTTTTTTAAGGACATTTGCCGTACACACAGAGGCAGACAACGGTATTGATGGAAGCAGTCCAGAAGTAATTGATTCAAATAAACAGGAGCTGGGAAATTAGCAGGGCTCACTGAACAGACAAATTGAAGGTCAAAACATAGAGCCGTGCTTTGGCATGACAGAGACGAATCTACATCACAGAAAAAACAAATCCTGTGTAATTTCCGTAGCCACCTGCCTGAGCATCTGGGGCATAGATGGCTTTGGAATCAAAGTCCATTCGCTGCTATTGGATGGCAGCTCAATATAAATCAAACCGGTTTAATTTGCTTATATTCAGATACAAGGTGGCTAGGTCCCAGTGTTCTGCACAGCTGAAGCTCATCGTTCAGTTTCACTTTGTGCTCATGAAGGTGAATGCCAGTCTGACGCTTGTCGTAAGGTAATTGTATTCACCCAGTGGCAAACGGGTCACTGCTTTTCTCCAGTAGCTGGGAAAATCACATTGGATCCCTTTTTTTAATTTCTCCTGCTGCAGGAGAAATTAAATCTCAAGAATATGTTATTTCCCCCAGAGTTGTATAAAGGAAGCCTTGTTACGTTCAAAGGCTCTGCAAAAAAGAACTTGTATTTTATTATCGTTCTTTTTACCTGCCTGAAGGGTCCAAATAATGACAATATTGAAGGGATCCGTTTGCAGCTACAGATACATTATTAACCTGAGCTACCCTAGGTATGATTCTGAGTATTTCCAGTCTATGCAGATGTACAGAGTGGCTGCCTTCTTCTAATTGTTTCCTGTCATGTGCTGTGGCTCCTCAGATAAGGTAGACAGGAGCACAGGGATAAGACAGGCTCTTCTCTAATTACTTTGCTTTCCTAGGTTCAGAAAATGATCTTGCTGAAAATCATGTGTTTTATCACAGTGGCCTTTAACTGAAGTAGAAGCACTAATACATGCTGCCACATTGTAGGTTTATATATTGTATCTGTCATGCACAGTTAAAAAAAAAAAATGATTTAGCTTTTTCCACGTGATTTGTATAACCCAGCAATATCAGAAACATCCAGTCTGGCAGGAGATTCTGCTTTCTTTGCTGGATGAATGACAGGCTGACAGCAGATGCTGACGGTAATTTCAGGTATTACTAAAGAGAAAGGCTGACTTATTTTTGGAACAGTAATTAAAGATGTTCAATTAAACAGTATGCAATGGTTTGAATTGGCCCAGAGGGTACATCTCAGGATTATTAGACAGCTCTTGTTTTTCAAAAGCAGGAATATCATGCCGTGTGGAAGTGCACATGTATGTAACTGGTCTCAGCAAGAAGTCCAAATAAATATAAACAGTATCATAAGTGGACAGTACAAGTGCCAGCAAATCCACAGTCAGTAGTAGCAGCAGTAGTTGTCGTTGTAGTATTAGTAGTATTGTTTATTTATTATTATTTAACCAGTCAGAGAAATAGAGCAACATACGTTGATAAAGTCTTTTAAGAAGCAAATACCATTCTGTGCAACAGGAAATCATTATAATTGAATGTAATGGACTGAAAGATTAAGATTGATTCATGTGATAGGAGGACAAATGTCATTTTATCCAATTTTTTAATTTAATTTTTTTATTATTATTATTTAGACCGGCAAGAGCAGAAAGGGTTCTTTCTGGCCTCTCTCTGTGGTTTTTACACTTGTGTTGGTCGTTTGACAGAAAATCATTTGATAGATTGCCAACCATGACGATACCCTTTTTGGTTAAGGACAATGAAAATGTCTAATCTATAGAGGAGCCATGTCTTGGTCTCTGCAATTAAAAAGGAAATGGCTCTTTTTAATGCCTGCTTAGGCTTTGTATAACTAACGTTTTGAACCTTAAAACTGTCTGCCTGTTAGAAATACTGGTTCGAGGTTTGAGATGCTTGATTAGCCACTGGTTGAAATATTTTATTTAGAATGGTTTAGATTCCTCACTCCTGAAGTCACACGCTCATAATATTTATCTCTCTGGATAAAAAGAGATGAGTAGCTGTGCACCGGTAGAAATGCATTACTCAGTTGCACCACATCCATCTTGCTCACACATTTCAGCATCGTTAGAACAGGATCCCTCATACTCCACCCAAGCAGCACCAGGGGGATCACCTCACAGGATCCCTCATACATCTCCACCCAAGCAGCACCAGGGGGATCACCTCACAGGATCCCTCATACATCTCCACCCAAGCAGCACCAGGGGGATCACCTCACAGGATCCCTCATATATCTCCACCCCAGCAGCACCAGGGGGATCACCTCACAGGATCCCTCATACATCTTTAACCCAGTAGCACCAGGGGGATCACCTCACAGGATATATCATGCATCTTTAACCCAGTAGCACCAGGGGGATCACCTCACAGGATCCCTCATACATCTCCACCCCAGCAGCACCAGGGGGATCACCTCACAGGATCTATCATACATCTTTAACCCAGTAGCACCAGGGGGGTCACCTCACAGGATCTATCATACATCTTTAACCCAGTAGCACCAGGGGGATCACCTCACAGGATCCCTCATACATCTCCACCCCAGCAGCACCAGGTTGATCACCTCACAGGATCCCTCATACATCTCCACCCCAGCAGCACCAGGGGATCACCTCACAGGATTCCTCATACATCTCCACCCCAGCAGCACCAGGGGGATCACCTCACAGGATCCCTCATATCATACATCTCCGCCCCAGCAGTACCAGGTTGATCACCTCACAGGATCCCTCATACATCTCCACCCCATCAGCACCAGGTTGATCACCTCACAGGATCCCTCATACATCTCCACCCCAGCAGCACCAGGGGATCACCTCACAGGATCCCTCATACATATCCACCCCAGCAGCACCAGGGGGATCACCTCACAGGATCCCTCATACATCTCCACCCAACAGCACCAGGGGATCACCTCACAGGATCCCTCATACATCTCCATCTCAGCAGCACCAGGTTTATCACCTCACAGGATTCCTCATACATCTTTAACCCAGTAGCACCAGGGGGATCGCCTCACAGGATCCCTCATACATCTTTAACCCAGTAGCACCAGGGGGATCACCTCACTGATGCAGGATTGTTTTGCATGGCGCAACAATAGGATTTTATGGTAATAATTCCTTTGTATTATATATTGTTGGAGCATAGTAAATCCTGTCATGTAAAAAGTAACAGGTACAGTACCTGTATTTATGGTACATTTATTCAAACATGAAACAAACAAGGTTCCAGTAGTTTCTCCAAGATATTGCTTAAAAAGAGGAAAGAAAAAATCTTGCAAAATGAGAACCAAACCTGAGAGTTCTAAAGAGCCCTTGCAAGATGATTGTATTGGTTGATTCTAGTTTTCTAAAAAAAAAAAAAATAAATGAATAGGATGCATTAGCTATATGTGTCACTTCCTGTGCGTGTGGTCTTACCTTTTAGCACAACCCCAGACAGGATGAGCCCTGACATTATCTTTGCTCTCAGCACAGAAACAAGATACCCGGACCTGTGAATTGAGATACTTCATTATACCTTTTCAACAGCTACCTGCATTATACACAAGCCTGTGAATTGAGATACTTCATTATACCTTTTCATACATCTACAATAGCTGCATTTTACACAAGTGGCTCTTGAGTGGTGAATAATTGTGGTCATTGTTGTTGGTATGAATACATGTTCCCCCACATCTCAATAACAATTATTTGCTATTATACACGTCAAGTCCATTGAACCATCACACGTATCATTATAGGGACTGTAAGATTTGGAATTGTGGCTTCTGTGTGTTTTTTTAATGGTAACAATCATTGTCTCTTTATCCTCTGCCTCAGCACCTTACAATCTGGTCAAACTGAGAATACTGAGACTGGTCCTTCATTGCTGTTAAGAGTTAGAGCAGATGTGGAGAAGGAACAGAAATACATCTGCACATACCAACTTGCTTGCTTGACTCTCTAGAGACCTATTAGCAGTGCTGCTGTTAAGTTTCTTCTGGCATTATAAATAATGCAGGCAGGTCCATTTGTTGAGGCTCTGCCTTCACCATTAGGCAGCAGTGTAGGAACAAATGCAGCAGCACAAAGCATTGCAACAAATGGAAGCACTGTGATAATCCTCTTCATACCAGATTGCCCATTATCAAATCTACTCAAAAAATCAATAGGCTCCATTGCAGTGGCACTGCAGCGCTCCGCAGTTAGCAACACTTGGCAGCATTTAGCTGAGTTTTAAATAATCAAGTTGATGTTTGTTTAGGGTATGTTTGTTTGTTTGGTTTTGGCTGGGGGGGGCATGCATTTTAATATTCTGTGTTTTCTTACTAACCTTAACCTACTTTCCATCTGAAGCAGGGGTGGATTTGCAATAATCACTGCAAAGCCATTCTAGGTTTTGCACATTTTAATCTCTCGGTAAATCCTGGAATTGATCAATTTGCTATTCATTGGCATATCTTATTTCCGTCAACAGTATCAAAAGTATTATTTTGTTGCTGGTGGAATTGGGTGTATAGGAAAGTCTGCACAACTGCATCTTCAAGATAAAATTGAATTTTATGCTCCATCCCTGCTGTTACAAATAAGACTTTTCATTCTCCACACTAAAGGCTGTAAACATGCAGTTCAGACTGGTGATTTAGAGTCAATGCACTATGCGGGAGAGGTGATGGAAACAAATTCATTGTCCAATCTGTGCTACAGAATGAAAACCACAATTGGCTATAGAATGACTTGCATTTTATTTGACTTTATTTGTTCTTGTAAATGTTATATTATGAATATTTTTTGTCAAGGGGATCTATAATCTTTAGTGCAATCGCTGGAGCAAAGAGACAGTGAAACATTGAAACTCCCACCCCACCCCCCACCCAAAAGCAAAATTTCATTCAAAGTATACAAAATGTAGATAAATACCAGAGAATATTTGTATTTAAAAATGTGTATTTTTTAGATAATATTGTCCTAACATGTACCTACTGCAGGCGAGTAAATTTACTTTTAACTATAAATCTGCTTTGGTTTTGTATTTTAATTTACATTTTTGACTGGCTTCAATGACCATGATTAACACTGACCTTGGACTATCCGATGTTACCATAGGTCAGGTAGTCTGAGATTCGACATTCCCAGACAGCTGGTTCCAGGTAGCTAGCCATTGTTTAGTGATCTGGAAGGATCCCAGTGTTCTGTCTGGACAGTGTTCTCTCAGTCAGACCATTCCTAATGAAAGACAAGAAAAATCTAAGCAAGCTGAAGAAGGACAGTAATGAGGTCAGAGTTTGGTCTGTTTCTGGCACTTAACAGATATATTATTATTATTATTATTATTATTATTATTATTATTATTATTATTATTATTATTATTATTTTTTTTTTTTTTTTTGTTTTTTTTTTTAAAGGAATTGAATAAAACTATAGAATAGCACTAAACTATAGAAAAGAATAGCACTCAGTCCTTTTTCTCAAGAGACCTTGAACTCTATAAGAACTAAATATTTATATTCACTTCAATACCCATGCCAATGTCAATATGTCTAAAATTAGAATGGCACTCTGTTGACAATCAAGTTGTTTCCATTGACTACTTTGATTCCAGTTATGTTCACTTTGATTCCTCCAAGGTTATTCAATACAGAGCTGATTACCTGGAAGTCTTGCCATTTAACAAGACCTTTACCATGTCCCAATAAACATTAATATCGGTTTTGCAGACTATAAAGGTTAATAATTGGCAGCCTAGTGCTTTTAAAGTCTGTAAAATGCTTGCAGTTGTTTCCAGTCAGTGCAATCTTTGCTAGTTTCAGGGCTTGGGTCAATATTGCCCACAGACCAAAGCATTTTATTAACTAATAGTTTGTTTTTGTTATACGGATGTGATTTAATGTATGTACTTGTAGCAACCGTCTATAATCTATACAAAATAATTATGCTTAATTAAGAACACTTGACTTCCATATTGAACCAACACAATCATTTAACTATTAAAAGTTCTTCAAGAAAAGCAGCAGAAAATAAACATTGGTAAGGAGAGAGGAGTTAGAAAGGCATCTGGAGCCTTCTCATCAGTAATGGTTATATTCAGCGGGGGAGCCCATTAGCCCACCCTCATACACCTGGCGTTACACTCAGATACTTTAACACTTTAGTTCCACTGAGCTGCAACGTTTTCACGAATGTTCTGTTCCCATTTACAGGGGTAGCAGAATTGCAGGCTTGCTTGAGAATTAGAAAGGGGATAGGATTTAACCGGTACAGATTAGACTTTCACCTGGGCTCTGCTCCCCTTTAATGTCTACAAAACAAGATCAAGTATCAGCCTCATCAAAAGGATGGTGTCTCCAACAATCCAGTGACTTGGGGCAGACAGAATGCTCGTGCATCTGTTGAGTCAAGTCCCAGGAGGAAGAGAGAGAGAGAGAGATTTACTGAGCTGCCAACACCACTTCAGACACTGTAGTTTACTGGCCCAATTCTGTTTCATTTGAAGATGTTACAAGATCAGGATCCAAGTTGTTATGGCTCCAGGCTATATCGGAGTGTGGGAAAGTTAAACCCTATCTCCTAAGTGCTTTCTT
Organism: Polyodon spathula; assembly: GCF_017654505.1. Taxonomy (NCBI): domain Eukaryota; kingdom Metazoa; phylum Chordata; class Actinopteri; order Acipenseriformes; family Polyodontidae; genus Polyodon; species Polyodon spathula. The sequence continues at coordinate 8,917,619 of NC_054541.1, read as the reverse complement.
ACAGGATAGGCTGAGAACAAAATCTTCCTGCCAGCATTAATAGGGCAGTTTTTTTATGAGTTATATACTGCTTTAACTGATGTTCTAGTTGTGGGACAAGTTAACTACAGATTTTCTTACAGCAGTTTGTTTTCCTGTTGTCGGTGATGCTGCGTTAACACCTAATTCGATACTCAGTATTTCTCTGCTCTTGTGTCCCCAGCGGCTGCCAGTTTCAGTTTCTGCAGGAATGTTCTGGAGCACACTGTCTCGGCGGAGGAACTCAACTACCAGTTGCCCCGGCAGCCAGGGGGCAGCCTTACCTGGCATGATGGGAGAGGGCAAAGGATGGCAGGGGGCAGGACCGTAAAACTGCTGCAGCAGCCAGGGACAGAAACAACACAGGTAGATGTTGTTTACTATCCAGTACTGAAAGACACAGTGTTCCATAATCCTTTTCAGCTTTCTACTGATTTTATAGTTTACTTTTGTCTGCTTAGAGTTCTGTGCACTCCAGTTTTTAGAAAACAGACTCAGTTAGCAATCTGGTTGGTTTACGACTCCCAAGGTACAGCAGCTGTAGCCCACCACCCTTTACAACGCTATGTACAGATACAGTGCCTATAATAAGTATTCACCCCCTTGGACGTTTTCAGTTTGTTGTGTTACAACTTGAAATCTTGATGCATTTAAATAGGATTTTTTTTCCTTTGATTTACACAACCTACTCAACACTTTGAAGAAGCAAGAGAATTTTTATTATGAAACAACAGTTAATGAAAATAAAACAAAAACTGAAATGTCTTGGTTAGATACGTATTCACCCCCCCCCGAGCCAATACTTGGTAGAACCACCTTTGGCAGCAATTATAGCTGTGATTCTTTTGGGGTAAGTCTCTACCAGGTTTGCACATCTGGATCGTGCAATATTCGCTCATTCTTCTTGGCAAAATTGTTAAAGCTCTGTCAAGTTGGCTGGGGATCGTTGGTGGACAGCAATCTTCAAGTCCTGCCACAGATTCTCAATCGGATTCAAATCCGGGCATTGACTGGGCCACTCTAGGACATTCACTTTCTTGTTTTTAAGCCACTACAGTGTCGCTTTGGCTGTGTGCTTGGGGACATTGTCCTGCTGAAAGGTGAATCTCCGTCCCAGTCTTAGGTCTTTTGCAGACTGAAGCAGGTTTTCCTCAAGGATTTGCCTGTATTTAGTGCCATCCATTTTGCCTTCTACCCTGACAAACTTCCCAGTCCCTGCCAATGAAAAGCATCCCTATAGCATGATGCTGCCACCACTGTGCTTCACAGTAGGGGTGGTGTTACCTGGGTGATGTGCTGTGTTGGGTTTGCGCCAGACATAACGCTTTGCATTTAGGCTAAATAGTTCAATTTTTGTTTCATCGGACCATATAATCTTTTGCCACATCTTTTCAGAGTCTCCCACATGCCTTTTTGCAAATTCCAAGCAGGATTTTACAAGGGCTTTTTTCAGAAATGGCTTCCTTCTTGCCACTCTTCCATACAGGCCAGATGTGTGGAGTACCTCAGCTATTGTTGACACATGGACAGTTTCTCCCATCTCAGCCATGGAACGCTGTAGGTCTTTCAGAGTTGTCATTGGTCTCTTCGTGGCTACTCTGACCAATATCCTTCTTACCCGGCTGCTCAGTTTGGGAGGCCTGCTCTAAGCAGATTCTGGATGGTGCTGTATACCTTACACTTCTTAATGATCAACTTGACTGTGCTCCAAGGGATATTCAATGCCTCTGAAATCTTTTTATACCCCTCCCCTGATCTGTGCGTTTGCACAACTAAAGTTATATCCAGGAGTTGTTTTGAAAGCTCCTTGGTCTTCATGGTAGTATCTTTGCTTTGAATGCACTACCCAACTGTGGGACCTTACAGAGACAGGTGTATTTAATCTGAAATCATGTGAACCACTTTTATTGCACACAGATGGACTCCATTTAACTTACTGTGTGAATTCTGAAGGCAATTGGTTGCACCTGAATTTATTTAGGAGTGTCATAGCAAAGGGGGTGAATACTTATCTAATGAAGACTTTTCAGGTTTTTATTTTTTATTTTTAATTGATTTGTTTTTTCACTCCCCCCCCATCCCCCCATTTTTCACAAATTGGAAATGTTGAGTAGGTAAATCAAAGGGAAAAAATACCATTTAAATGCATCAAGATTTCAGATTGTAACACAACAAACTGTGAAAAATGTCCAGGGGGGTGAATGCTTTCTATATGCACTGTACAAGCACGGTTTTGTATTAAATACCACCAACAACACAGATGTTTAACTTCAGTCACTGATTAAACTTATGATTGCATTTTTCTCCCATTAAACAATTCAACAAAATAAGCCGAAATGATAAAATACTGACTTATTAAAAAAAAAAAAAAAAATAGAAGAACAGAGCCATGCTTGTCATGGGGAAATGTCTTGCGTACTTTCTTTTAAAAATGTATGAAACTGTTCTTCTTGAAGTGAGCACTTACTTGGCTTTTAAAACAAGAAATAAATGGACTTCATTTAGTCCCAATTCTTCCCTTCAAATGGCCACTTTGTTCCAGAGGCTTGGGCAACAAGCCTGTAGCCAGAGAGGCTCTCTCTGACTTTGTATCAAACATTCAAAGAGTTGCTTTATAGAGACTGGAATTTCTTTACAGTGATTGAGCAGATGGGTTAGATATTGTCTGAAAGTCATGGAAATTTTCAGCTTTAAAGGTTCATCTGAGGGAGTACTATTTATTCCACTAAAAATACCCTTACATTTCCAGTGAGGTTTGGGTTTGTAATCGTTATAAGTTTGTCTTTTAATACTGACAGGATAGAGGTTTGAAATTGCAATTGTAAAAACAAACTTAATTCACTGTATGTGTAAAAGTAACCCCATCTTTTCATATGATTTTTTAAAAACCTGTTTTACATACTGTACCTCCATTATCAAATACGCAGAAAAAAAGCTGTTTTAAAAGGTTTTTTTTTTTATTTTATTTTGTAATAACAGATATAGGCATAGTTTTATGCAGTTAAAATATTGTTTTAGTACAGTCTAAAATACATTGTTATTATGTTTATATGGGTATTATATGAGAAATTGAATCTACCTGATATTGAGATGAATTAAAATGCATATACAGGCCACTGTTACAGAATGAGTGGTTTGTTTTCTTTTCATTTAATAGGTTGTCATTCAGTTTCTCTGCTTGTCAAAGGTCATTGTTATGTGTCTGAATCTCGGCATTTGATACATGAAATATAATGTCATAGAACTAAAGCTAGTGTAGGATTAAAAAAAAAATAGGGCAAATATAAAGTACATTTAATATAAAAATACACATTCACGTTTGGAAGAGTACAGCAGAGCTGTGCAAGTCAAGTCAAATACATTGACTGATCTGAAATGTGGGAGTTCCAAGAGAATGGAGCCTTACAAGTACTGTATGAACAACTCTGTGATTGTGGAGTACTGTTAAGCTCAAGGACATGCAAGGGTAATTGAAGGCTGTGTGTTTGTATATGATATTTCCCCAGGAGTTGCACAATTCAGCTGAAAAGATCATAATAATAAAATGCGTCAATGGAGATGCCATAAACTGATTGGCAGCCAGGTGTAAATGTTCCAGTGCTTACATAAGCGCTCAGTACCATGTCCATGCAAAGTTACGTTGAATCTGGCAATCTGTTTTCAAAATACTGTACTAAAAGTTTTATCTTGTTCCAGGATGTTGTGTATTTTAAAAGGTGCAGTTAACCCCATTTTATGACTTCTTGACCATAGCATAGTCCCACAACAGTACACACTTCGAGTCTAATGCAGTTCTCTGGGAATGATGGCTTGGTTTCATCTCGAGGCATTAGAGTGCACAAGCTTCAGCTGAAACGGTGGCTTTTGGAAAAACAGAATCAGAACGTAGAGTGTTAGTGCACGACTTTGGAATGTGGAGCAGGTCACACTCTCCCTTGTGACAGGTGACTAAGAGAGTCACGGAGGGTACAGATTTCATCTTGACCTGGGTTAAGTACTTCCAGAAAGACTTCTTCACTGGGTTCCCTTGTTTCACATTAGTATGAAAAGATTACACATGGATTCCGAGCTGGTGTTGGAGGAGAAAATGCAAATTCACACCACCAGACTCTTTCTGGTAAAGTCCTGTAGAGGAGAACCACCCAACCCATGACTGACAGGTTCTGAAAGGCGTTTTACATTTAGCTTGAACTGTGTCTCTTCCCTGCTGGGTGTGCACTGAGTGTGGACTGTCCCCTGCACTGAGTGTGTCTTTATCAAGCCAAGTTTAATCGGCACCTGGCAGGTCTGACAAGCCTTAAGTTCCTTTGTCAAGTGCACACTTTACATAAGCCATCAAAGTCATACTTTAAAATGAATGCCTGTTAATGAGGAATTCATGTGATAAAGTTCAATAAGTAATAATTTCCAATATTGATTCTGAGTTTAAAAAAGTATTTGTTGAATCTGCACAGCATAAGAAGCAACTGACCAAATCCTCAGCCTGCATAAAAATGAATAAACTGCAGCAAACTCTGACACTACTTTGCATGCAGCTGGCGCTAGTCATGACTGCAAGCCCCTATTTGAATTGCAAAAGCGCTGGCCTAGAAAGAGTAGTCTTTGATTTGTTTTAGTTTCCTCATTACCTCGACAGGTTGCTGCTGACCCCTGCGGGGAAAACGGGTTTGTTAAAGAAGGAAATGGGACATGAAAAACCACCCAGCTCATTTTAATTAAGCCCTGACTGAGCCCTCAAAATAAAATAAAATAAAATAAAGAATTCTCAAGTCTTTACAGGCGTCCTGCGGTTCTGGTTTTAAATTACACCAAACCTTACCAGAAGGATCAATGGAGTTTTTGCATTTCGAAAGGGACCAGCAGTGTCCCAGCTTGAGGTCAGAATGACCAATTACCCTGACAATTGCACTTTCAAAGAGGTCCTGTGATTGGGAGCATTCAGACTCCAAAACAGGGCTCAGAAAGCTGTTATGCTAAGCCAGGATGATTTAGTCCACTTTCACATGCTTTTACAGTGCATTTCATACCATGTGAGTAGTAGTGTGCAGAAACTCGTTACTCAAACTCATTATTCTGTTTGATAAGTACTTACCGGTGGGTATTAAATAAATCCATTCACTGACGAGCTGGTGTCAAAACACGTTTTCAATTGAGTACCAATCAATGGCCATTAACTTCCGCATTGAGTGTTTTAAAAGCCGATTGGAAGAATATTCTCCTCTGCTGTATCTCCACTACAAATAACTCTCACAAATATATAATATGTGGTGTTTTACAATGGTGTCCGCTAGAGACATCATTCAAAACTCATTTTCCTCTTCTTGTCTCTCTCAATGAGTCCAATAGACACATAGGCTTGTGCCAGTTGAGTTGGTGCAGAAACAATGCACTTCGTGTACCTCGTAGAGTTTCAAACTTTGTGTGAATTGCCAATCAGCCCTCAAATGAGAGATTGACTGGTTACTTAATTAGCCATAATGTAAAACTGGGAAATACAGAGAGCTGTTCTAAGCTAGGATGGCTTGTTAACAAAGACTCCATTGTTTCAAACCCACAGCTGCATATTATAATCTGCTTTCTTTAGTGGTTTAAAATATTTTCTTTGATTTAAAAAAAAAAAATACTTTGACTTCTGCAGACACCTTATAAAAGTTAGATAGTTAAAAGAGAAAGCACGCTGTAAGGAATTGTATGCAAAGTTTTTTTTTTTTTTTTTTTTGAGGTGCACAAGATGTCAATGAAGACGTCTAAAAAACGCCATTCACTCACCATACACGAGCAATTATGCTTTCATGTTTTATTTAGAGAACTTAATTTTGCTTGAAGATTCAAATCAAGAGCTGAATGAAAAGAAGAGAAAATTCAAGGTCAAAACAAACGCGTTGGGGCCACAGGCCTTCATCAGCATTAAATACAGTCAACACACATTATTAAATTAATTGTCATACTAAATTGATCTAATAGTAACATCAATAACATCACCACATTAAGTAAAGTAATTGTAAGCCTTTGGATAACATATCGCTACAAATAAAATTATGTATTCATAATGTGTTAACCATTTCATTGACATTATTAAATATGTCGGTGTAAAAATGAATTTCTAATTGCACTTTTTTTCTTTTGAAAGACCATGCCGTTTGCTTTCACCTGGAATTGTGTTTTTTTGTATTGAACTCTTGATTCTTCTAGCAAAATGAATTTTGGTCAATAAAACATGAAAGCATGATTGCTAGCGTTCGGTGAGTGCTTGTCATTCTTCTCCTCCTTGTAAAAGTTGGCCGTGGTAAATGTGCATGCCATCTCTGTTCTTTACCTTGGTGAATCCTGTCATGCTTACGCGCTGCTCTTCTTATCTTCAAGGAAACACATGTACATGGATTAGGGAGTGGTTAACATGTAGAAAACAGGAAGTACTGATTAGAGGAAAAACCTCAGAATGGAGTGTGGTAACCAGCGGTGTACCACAGGGATCAGTATTAGGTCCTCTGCTATTCCTAATCTACATTAATGATTTAGATTCTGGTATAGTAAGCAAACTTGTTAAATTTGCAGACGACACAAAAGTAGGAGGAGTGGCAAACACTGTTGCAGCAGCAAAGGTCATTCAAAATGATTCAGAACTGGGCAGACACATGGCAAATGACATTTAATAGAGAAAAGTGTAAGGTACTGCACGCAGGAAATAAAAATGTACATTATAAATATCATATGGGAGATATTGAAATTGGAGAAGGAATCTATGAAAAAGACCTAGGAGTTTTTGTTGACTCAGAAATGTCTTCATCTAGACAATGTGGGGAAGCTATAAAAAAGGCTAACAAGATGCTCGGATACATTGTGAAAAGTGTTGAATTTAAATCAAGGGAAGTAATGTTAAAACTGTACAATGCACTAGTAAGACCTCATCTTGAATATTGTGTTCAGTTCTGGTCACCTCACTATAAAAAAGATATTGCTGCTCTAGAAAGAGTGCAAAGAAGAGCGACCAGAATTATTCCGGGCTTAAAAGGCATGTCATATGCAGACAGGCTAAAAGAATTGAATCTGTTCAGTCTTGAACAAAGAAGACTACGTGGCGACCTAATTCAAGCATTCAAAATTCTAAAAGGTATTGACAGTGTCGACCCAAGGGACTTTTTCAGCCTGAAAAAAGAAACAAGGACCAGGGGTCACAAATGGAGTTTAGAAAAAGGGGCATTCAGAACAGAAAATAGGAGACACTTTTTTACACAGAGAATTGTGAGGGTCTGGAATCAACTCCCCAGTAATGTTGTTGAAGCTGACACCCTGGGATCCTTCAAGAAGCTGCTTGATGAGATTTTGGGATCAATAAGCTACTAACAACCAAACGAGCAAGATGGGCCGAATGGCCTCCTCTCGTTTGTAAACTTTCTTATGTTCTTATGTTCTTATATCTGGATTAGCGACGGAGAAAATACAAATAATAACAGATAAAAATGATCAATAACTTGCCAATTAGGTCATTAATTACTTCTGCTGTTTCCTTTAAAAGCTAATTGGCCAGCCTGGTGTACTCTCCAACAACACCTTCAGAGCGCTGGAGGGATAAAAAAAAAAAAAAAGATGTGGACTGGCTAATCTTGAATCGGCTCCTCTGGGATCCTGAGCAAAGAGCCAGACTTGCGCCTCGAGTCCTGCAGGCTTTTCATCAAGGTCATTTTGCTGAGAGCTGTACAAGTCCTGCTTTGCATTCGGCTCTCGCTGCAGTAAACAGAACAAAAACTAGAGGAGGTTGAGACCTGAGCAGCGGGGCTTTATAAATAGGTGCTAAACAACACTGACAGGCAACGCTCCAGACATGACGGTGCTTAAGTGTTAAAGACTTATTACCCCGACCAATATGAAAAAGCACTGTCCTACATCATTAGATAAACTAGTGTGTCTGCAATCCTACAGACTATTTGTTATCGTTATTTAGCTGTGTGCTGATACTTGCACTCTTGCTTGTAATTGCCTTTAAAAAGTATTTATCGGCAGGTATTAAATAAACCCATTCATTAACGCATTGGTTTCAAAATAAGAAAATATGTCCTCCCCTCACCTTTACAATTGAGTACCCATCAGTGGCAATTAAGTTCCGCATTGAGTGTTTTAAAAGCCAATTGGAAGAATATTTTCCTCTCATCTAGGGCGTTGACATTTTTATTGTCCTAGTATTTGTTGAGTCTGTAAATGGATTCTAGGTCCCACCAACCAACAAAAAAACTAACGTGTACTGTCCTGTACAACTTTTATTATTGATACAAGGACCGTGAAGGATTTTTTGGTTTGTTTGTTTATAAGGGGCTACCAAACTGCCCTAAATGTTGTTTAATTCAAAAACTACTCAAGATGTTTAAAATATGTTATCATCCTTCAAAAGTGTTAGAATTCTAAGGGAAGACAATACGGAATCAGGTGAAGTATACAAAAGTCAATGTACTGACTGAAAAATGACAGATCTGCCTGAGTCAAAGGGGATTGTTGCCTTGACTCCCCAGGTAAGAGTATTTATATGCACTTTCTGAGGCTGTCTAGCCAGTACCATTAGTCCTGTGTGCAATAACTCTCCCGCAGTTTTAAAACACTGCTATTGATGGATTAATGCTGATATGGGACCTGCTACAGAATCGCTTCAAAATGTCTAAGAAAGATGCAGAAGAAGACTTATTAACTGACTCTGTGCTCACTATACCTATGGCTTATTATATATGGTTGTGCACCCAACACACACACACACACACACACACACACACAAATGTGTTTTCTATAATGCAGCAAACCCTTGGAATGGTGTGTGACATCCCCATTAGATATTTGCATTGATGCTTTGGATGGTAAAATGCTAAAGTTACAGTTTAGATGGTGTAGCATGTATTGTACACAACACACGAACACACACAGACTGTACACACACATACGGAAATAAGGCCACATACAATTATAAAAACAATGGATGTACAATCCTGCTGCATGCACTAACCCTTGTAACTGGAAACACTGGCTGTGTTACCTGAAATAGCAGAAATAACCCTGTGATAGAAATCAGAGCACTCTAGAGGTGAAGGTTTTAGTGATGGCTGTTTTTCAAAATCGTATTTGTATATCGTGAACGATACAAAGAATTGATCTAATCCAATTCGTTTTCTTCTTGCGAGTTGAATGACACTTAGCTGTTACTGCAGTTCTAATCATCCTGTCCTACTGCTATTTCACTATACAGTGTACAGCACAGCCCATGATGCCCTGGGAACAGAATTATTGCAGGAGAACAAAATGGAAACCGATCATGAAACTGACAGCTTAAATGGATCTTTTCATAAAATAAATCCTTCTGGATATATAAGTTCATTATGAGTTCAGAAAGACACTGTATACTGCATTCCAGGTACTGGAGTTCATATGGATTCGCATTGGAGCTGTCAACAATAGATATAAAGTGTTATCGAAACTGCTCGACCGGTTTTCCAGAGGCAGATCTGTGTAAACAGCTGTGAACTTTATTGAACTCCCAGCCCTATCGCAATTGTTTGGGATGGTTTTATTGTTCTATTGTTAGTTATTGAGTATGGTGTACTTAGGTCTCTCTTTGTATTAGTGCTTGCACTATTATGATGTACCTGTGCTGGCTCTGCAGACACAAAGTAAAAAAAATAAACTGCCAGCCCTATCGCTTTGTGAAGCAGTGGTATAAACGCTTCACAAAGCTGTTGCTAACTGCTAATTAAATCTCATTGAGGATGCTGACAAGAGCCATTAATCAGGAATCCCTTAGTGTTGAGAAACTCCCCCTTTTATTAATGTTAGCATTGAGGCTTTCATATTTAGTAAGTGCAGAAAGACTCACGTGAGTGTGCTTTGCTTCACCTGGAGTCAATATAAAGTCAATAGAAAATCAGATCCCTTACCTAAGGGTCTTAAATGTCAATTCAGTGGTACTGCACTGGCTTTGGAAGAGACATGGTGGACAAGGGCAACACAAATCTTAAGTGGTTGTCATTGAAATGATGCTAAGACAGTGTTAATATTATCATATTCTGGCATACCAATATCATCACAATGATAATAACTCACAATACACACTGGTAATCCATTACAGTACCATATACTTTGTTATGCTTTATAGCATATTCATTAGTAGACACTGTAAATACAATATCTCTTTGTGCAAAGCTTAGCCTGTTTTTTTTCATGGATCACCAGACAAACAGACACTTGTTGGGCACAGAAAAGCCAGAACTACCTTGCATTTCAGCTTGAGTTCCAGGTTTAAGACAACAGGGAGGAGAAGCATTAGAGCAAAAACCCATCTGTTCTTGAAACTGAAAGAGCACTATTTGGAAATAAAAATCCTGGAAGCAAGTTCAATACATGCAGCCTATTCAAAGAGCAGTGGCTACACGTTCAGTGGCAGGTGTCCCTGAAGGTCTCAGGAGGGGATAAGTAATGGAAGCTGTGTTCAGTGGAAGAAGATAGAGTACAGCACTTTACAATGGAGTGCCTACAATAGGAAACAGCCCTCAGTTACACTGTGAGAAGATGTACAAAGAATTACTGACTGACTTCAGAAAAACTATACTGAACTCAAACTTGTATTCCATTATTTAACACAAGTCGAACAAAATGGCATGATCAGGACAATAGATGTTAAATACGGTGTTTCTTCCTCACAATCACTTCATTGTGTGCTAAGTGCACATGTTACTGGATTCCAGTCAACTTTTAAAACGCTCTAATTGCCATTGATCAGTACTCAGTTGTATAGCCGAGGCAAGGACAGCTTTTCTTCTTTTGAAAACGACACATTAATGAATGGATTTACTTAATACCTGCTGATAAATACTTCTTAAAGACAATTCCAAATAGGGTTAGCTGCAGTGTAATTTGTGTGACTTGCATTGAAAGTGTGAGTCATGGCGAATGCATTGCTATAATTCCACCTAAAGTACTCTACTTGGAGTTGGGAATTCTGCAAAATGACCTGTGCATAGGGTCATAGTATATACAGTACAAACAGCAAGAGCTTACAACAAATATCATCTGTGTTGATATCTTTAGGTGATATTTCAATGTCGTCATGACCTACTGTAACTGGTTAAGTAGCTGGAGATGGAGATTGCCAGAACAGTCCCTCGAGTGAGGCGTTCTCTGTGCTGTGAGGTGTTCACCTTCCTCACCGAGCTGAAAGTCGTGCTTTTAAGAGAGTGGTTTGAAGAAAGTAAATGTGTACCGCCTCTGAGTCACTGCTGGTGTTTTTCTGTTTAGCATTAGGAAACACAAAGCAGTACAATGGCAAGAGGTCTGCAGTGAATCAGCAATGTATTTTCTTTAGGATGACTGTATTGAGTTTCTTTCCTGTTTGATATTGTATTACAGTACCGGTTCTCTCTATTGTTGTTTCTGCTTAGGTCATTATGCACCAGGCTTAATGGCTAATCCAGCAAAGTGTCCTTTTTCAACCTCAGTGTCTACTTCTAAACGCCTAGGAAATTGGCCACTAGAGATGTGCAGCTGTAATTTCCGTCCCCGCTGAAACTGTGACTGTACAGAGATTTTGCATTTACTTACTCGCAATTGCCACAGTGGTAAAAGGGGCAGAAAATACAGTTTTACGCCCCCCTAGTGGACATTCCTAAAACCACTACATTTAAGAAATTCTGTTCTATTTTAACCAGCAGTTGATAAGCTTAGTAAATGATATAAGAAGAGTCAACAATGAAGAGGTCTACAAAACACACATAACAGTGTTGAACAGTTAAGAAATCAAATATATTGAAAATGTAGATAAGATGATATACCCTTCAAAACTAGTTCTGTGTCGTTGTGCGATTGTAACAGAAACTGTTGCAGTTCTCTTTAAAACATACAGTGGCTCATTAATAGAAATGTGATGTCAAGATCACAAAATAAATTATCTCAGGATCTCGACATTTCAAACTGTTATGTCGAGATCGCAAGATAAATGATCTCAGAATCTAAACATAATAAATGTAAATGTAATTGTATTCCATGTTCTCAATAAACACATGCAATCATTCAAACAGAGTGCCTGCTCTATAGCTGAGAAGTTGCCTCACTGTATAAAAAGCTGCTTATTCGCTTTTGATGTTACTTTCACAACCTTATTGATGGCAAAATCTCTGTGTGGGTCAATGCCGTTTTAATACAAAAACAAGTCAAAATCCTTAGTGGATTAGATTAATCTATTGATGAATGAATGGTTTGATTCATTCCACAGGAGATTCCTTGAATGTATAACACTGGTGTGGGTGAAGCATGTGTCTCCTCGACTGATCCAAAGAGGATCCCTTTATGTATTTTGTGATTTTAACAACTGGAGATACACAAACAGGAGTGATGTAGACTTAAATGGCAAAGGCAGATGGTTACAGTAAAATAAGCTAAAAGAAAAATGCTCAAACATTCTGGCTGTCAGCCACCTTTGTACACTTAGGAGGGCAGCTTGTTTCCAGCTTGATTTGCTTAGTTTACAAACAGGGCCGGCGTCAGGGGGGCCGCGAGGGATGCGACTGCACCCGGGCCCCACCTCTGCTGGAACCCATACCAAAGATATTGTATAATATCTTTGCCCATTTCATTTACGGGGAGGGTGGGTGCATTTCTTTCACAGCTGCTGTTTATAAAGATTATAACAAATAGTTTACTAACAAGGTATATAATCGCAAATACTTCGGAAAAAAATAAACACATAAGCCTATCAGCCAACTTTAATGCTCTGTGCAAACTCCTACATCACACCACAATATTCCACAATAGACTATTTCACATTCTTGCACCAGGGCCCAGTGAATCCTAGCACCGGCCTTGTTTACAAATGCTTGATGAATGGAAGAAAATGGATAAGTGTGAAAGAGAGCGAATTAATCAGAGTCAACAATCTCCCTCCTGACCTGTGAGGGTGCTGTGTAACAGGAACAGTGTGCCCTGGACTGAATGGTTTGACAGTTCATTTCCAGGGTCAGTTGGAATTTGGCTGTACCAGAAGTTATCGCCCTAATACGGTAGGCGATGTGTCAGTCATGGACTGGAGGAGACGTGATTGCACTCATTACCGAAGGGGGCGGGACCTAAAGTATATCAGGGGATGTGGCCGAATGATCTGTCCCTCTGTTATGGTTACGGACTGATCATGAGGAGAAAAAAGAAACCATGAGTGTTTTAATATTGTACTGTCTGTCTATTAACTGTTCTTGTCTGTCATTTGTAAGCGGCTAACTATCTGGGAGCTGTCGCTGATAAGCCAGCATCACACCCGGGCTGCACTGAACCACTGTTAAGCGCTTGTATCATATTCACAACATCACTTGCACCTGGAGCACTCACTGTTGGACTGGTGATCATGTACTTGTTTAAAGTGTGTGTTTGTTATTATTATTTGGGGACTGAACCCTATGGTTTTGACTAGCTATACACATTATTGTGAATAGTCAGTATTAAAAAGCAATTAATAAAGCTTTGTTTTCACCATAAAACTGTTGTTGGACGGCTGTTACTAAGCACGGCATCCATCATGGAACACGTGTTGTTTGGTGAAACCGGTGTTTGCCGCTGGCGACTTTGCCCGGTGTTAATTTCGGAATATTTTATAAGCGTTTTTTTTTTTTTTTGCATTTGAGTTTTTTAAAATCCTACAGGAAAACAAAATCTATAGAGCTGATATTTTCCAAATATGGGACACTCCAGCTCTAACACGACTCTCGTTTCATCTTGTTTCAGATCAGATCGGGTCAGGCATTCAGTGTTTACCACACGAGCCCCACGCTGACTAGTCTGTCCAAACCGGTCGTCCTCTGGACACAGCAGGACGTCTGCAAATGGCTGAAGAAGCACTGTCCACACAACTACTTGACCTATGTAGAGGCCTTCTCACACCACGCCATTACAGGTAGGCAGCAAACACATCACAGCACAGTCCAAGAACATGTCACTGAGAGTATCAGACTGAGAGTCTGTCTGTCCATTTGAGTTTACACGCCTACATACTCTATGTCATAGTTACACTTTAATTACACCAAGAGAACCACTTTTACGATTGTGTTAAAACCTTTTTACAGCATTCTTTAGTCACAGAGCGTTGCAGAATCTGGACTTTGATGGAGGAAACTGTCCTGCTGTCCATCCATACTATATACAGTGGGCAAGGTCTCTTACTAACCTTTTAAACCGAAAATACAGTCTTTCGTAATATGATGATAACCCTAATACCTACATGAATAATGAGTCTGAATATAGCCTTGACTTATACTATTGGTTGTTTAAAGAAAACCCTGGAAATAGTCCTACTGCTTGTATTATTTCATGCACCTTCTCCTCATTTCTGCATTGTTCTGCAGCCTGTGAAAATAACTTGCTGTCAGGCAATGCTTGTTACCATTAATATGCAGGGCGCTGTAATGTCAAGTGAAGGGACAGGTTGGCAAACAAAAAGTGTCTATAAACTGAAGGAAGGGCTGTCATAAGTGCAAATTCTCTGCATTGGCTGAAAGCAGGTCTTGAAGATGCTATTACTCAGCTGTCAAAACATACCAGTTCTATTCATACCAATGTCATATTAAGTATTAGAATTTAGAAGAGAGAAAAAGGTTTCTGTCCCAATAAATTGTGTACAGATAACAGATTTGGGTTCATTGCATAAGCTTATTGTGGTAACCCACTCGTGCCTAAATTTTCTGATTTAATTTTCCTTTGTGTACTTGTGTGCAGAGGTGACTTATGAACATTTCCAGTTTTTTTTTTTTTTTTTTAAAGTTAGCTTTAGTTATTTCTTTTAAAATCATATTTTCTTTTGCTTCCCATATATGGGACACCAGGCACAGATGGGTACAGGTTTTTTTCTATGGTAACATAGTACTGATTTTGTTATAGTTTTTTTGTTTGGTGCAGTACTGTTATATCTGGTTGAATCTTTGTATCAAAAATACAGTGCCCAAATCATCCATTACATGTTCACACATATCTGTGGAAATATTTGACCATTGAGCCAACAGCAGTTGATTAAGCTCTGCATGAAATGTGGGTAGTGGTGAACTGTGTCTAATGCAGCGTTTCAAAATATCCTATATGTGCTCAGAGGGGTTGAGATCCTGGGGCTATGGCAGCAAGGGGAGAGCCTGAGGTCTCTATCATCTTCACACTTGAGTCTGTGTTCAGTGGCATTGACAGCTGGAATATGCCATCCCCATGTGAATAGATGGTGACCATTCCTGAATGAACCTGATCATTGACGATGTGTTGAGGTATCCCAGAGCATACTGTCCAGAGTGATCTACATTGGAGCTGTCCCATTCCAGCAGAACATACCCCAGACCATGGCAGCCCCACATCTGCCAACCACTGCCTATAAACCCTTGAGGCTTAATGTGCACATGCAAACAAGCTATCAACAATATACAGGTCCTGAACTAGACACAACAAATATTTAACCAGATACAACAATTATTGTTCCAAACAAAAAAACTATAACGAAATCAGTACTATGTTACCATAGGAAAAAACCTGTACCCACCCGTGCCTAGCAATATATTTGCTCGATCATTTCTTTGGGTTTTTTGCTCAAGTTGGGAAATTACATTTGATGCTGAGGGAGGAAATAACCTGGCAGACAAATAATAAAAGCAGGAATAATACAGCTATATGTGGGGAATATTTTCCAGGTTTCATTGTTTCATTTCAGTGAATGCATACCTGGGGAGAGGCACATTTTTACCTCATCCCATATATGGGACGCTGGGCATTACTGTGTTAAGAATTAGAATAGTGAGAAGATAGCTAGATGCTTTCAGATTATAAATACACAGCACACTGAGTTTTTAGCCAGCATGGGCTTCTGTCTGTTTCCAGCGCTCTGGCAGATATAAAATTAGATACCTCCCCTTAGGATACTGTCCTGAATTACAGGTGAATTTAAGCAAAGCTGTCATAATTCTCTTTCGAATGTGCTGTTTTTGGTATATAATGCCATACCAGTATTCTGACATGAAAAGTGTTATTTTCTTCAGTGAAAAATGCAGTAAACCTGTATTCCAGATTTTAAAAGGTCCATGGAATTCAGTTTTCTTCAGTAGTGCAAGAAAACCAGCATTAGAAGAGCTTTAGAAGCTACCCCTCATGTGTTACCTTTACTACTAATGCTGGGACCCTTGTGTAGTGACTGGCTGCCCCTTTTGGAGTGATGGAGGTGTGCAGTGAGTCCGGGGAGTTGTCTGTTTAGTGCAGGGACTTTGAATTCTGAGCAGCAAGCTCCACTCGAGTATTTTTGAAGCTGTGATTTAAACGTTGTGCAAGCCTAAAGCAGCCAGAGCCAGATCGTCGGCACTCAATGTCAGCTGCTGGCAACGTTTATGCAGAAAAAATGCCTTTCAAGCTGTCTTCAAGCACCTCTGTTATTCAGCTGAGTGAAAGAAATGCAAACCAACGCTTGGCAATGTTCTTAAATCTTGTTAGCGTTCTTACCATGTATTGCCCCCCCTTTATTGTGCTGAGAATCTTTTAATTCTACACTTAAATAAAATTCAGGAGCTGCAGATATTTTAAATATTAGACTAGCTAGCTGGATCCCATGATCTGATTGCAGCTGCAACATTGGAGTCCTTTTGAACTGCAACACTTTATAGTGAAATACCGTGAAGTACAATATACAAACAAAGAAACAAAGGACCTTCAGTAATTGAAAGGAGTTTCCAGGGACAATATTGCTGGTGGTAATAATAGGAATATGGATTTTAAAACCTTGGCCTCTGTACTTCAAGTTTCATGCATATTAATGATTGGAGAAACGGATATGTAAATACAGTGATTTAATTCTACTGCAAATTGTAATGTGGTTGCCACTACCAGTAATCCATATAAAAGCACTATCATTTCACACTTTCTTGTATTGGAATACATAAAAAAAAGCGCAAAGTGAAGATATGTGTCTATCGTGTAGTTTCCTTCTTAGAAGAGTTTCCATTTCTAAGCAAAGGATTTGAATCAGGTTAGTTGCTGCCTGCAGTGTTAGAATGATATTGTTGGCAGTTCTGCTGTCTGCAGGCATACTAACTGCTGCCTGAAGAGAATTGAATTGAGCTGAATGCATCTCCCCTGCATTTTTATTGCAAAAGGATCATGGACAACAACAAAGTGTTTCCTCAGGCTAAGTAGATACTGGCACAGCGAACAACAGGTATAGTGTTCAAAATCAATGCAAAATGCATTATGAAGTGGTATAAAAAGCCTGTACACTACCGCTGGGAGTTGATGTTGAAGCAAAGTGCCAGTGTTTGCAATGAAAGACATGTTTGAAATTCTGTTGGTGTGAAATAAAGAAGTGTCACAGGAGACAGGTAAGTGAGAAACAGTAAAGGAGAGAATCTGGAGTAAACAAAAGTCTGACTCTTCACGGGAAACGCAGGAGTTCAGAGGTTCGATTTTCAAAGCTTTGTTTCTGGAAAAAAAAAAATCAACACATCTGGAGACAAGCATTGGCTGTATTTAGTTCAGGACACATCATGGTCTAAAAATAGACTTCATGGTTTATTGAAGCAGAAAAAATAGGGTTGTCACATTCATAATTTATAATTTTCCCTATATTTATTATACAAAAAGAATCTGCAATAAATGTGAAAAAAATACAGCTTGCAGCAGTGCTGTGGTTGTGTGGATTCTGAGATCAGCCCCAGCAAGCCACGTAAAAAGCTGTCAGCAATGGTCTTTGCCCTGCAAATCATTTCCCTGACAGCGGACACGGCAATGTGTCTGTGCTGGTGGAGTGGGAGTAGCAGCTATACTCAAGGGCTGGGGGCAGTGTAGCATTGAACTGTAGAAGAGCTGACTTTGACATTAAGAAGACGTTTTCTTCCTCAAACTGTTGCGTTAGATCCGATGCATTTATAAAATTGTCAGTTCCAAGATTTTCATCTGCTTATGGCAGACACTCGTTTGAAATGGCTGTAGCAGAACATTTTATGGTCATAAAATGGATCAGCTCCTGATTTGAATTGTATTGTTTTGTTTGACATATTTTGGTGTTTTAATGTGTATACTGTAGTATGCTGCTACATCAGTATTGCTTTATGTTGCTGTTCCTGCAGTTTGTGCTTTCTTTGCCAGGTCAACATAGTAGATGAGAACTTATAAATAAAGGAAGTGATTGACTGGCTGATTGGTTGGTTGGTTGGTTGATTGAAGAGAAGCAGGTTGGCTGGGAACAAACTGTCAAAATGGGTTTTTGAAATTTTTCTCACAGGGGGGATTTTAGTCCAGCTATGGGCTTTTAAATATTGAATATGACAATGACATTTTTTTTTTCAGACAAAAATATAAAAACAAATCATGAAAGGATGATTCATCCAGTGACTTTGAAGGATCAATACGTTTGCGTGAACTTCTTTCCAAGAGGTTTCGGTACTGTAGTAGAGATCTGAATCTCGACACTTTCCACTGAGGTGTTTCAAGTTGTGCCATTAAGACAGAAGTTCTTGTCCTTCACAATGTCACCGGCAGCAGCGAACAAAACCTATTGGTTGAATCTTTACATTGAGATTTCCCAGTAGGAATGGTTATTGGCTAGATTTGCATCAAGTACCATGAGACTAGTTGAGTATGAACTGGGTCAGGTTCTATTAGCCTCTGACTGAGAAAGAAGGAAGTATGAACAAGTTATTGTAATAGCAAATGCAATGGAAATCGAATTTCACATCTTTGCTTTTGAAGCTGCATAAGCCAAGGTCACTTAATATTTAGATATTTAATCACATTATTTAATTAGCCTTACTTTTTAAGACAGCATTTGGATGCTAAGTGTACTCCCGCAGAATACATTACAAAATAACTTCATAAGTAAATCCTAAAATTTTAGCTTATGCACAACTTTTGTTGGAAATAATTGTCTTCTACCGGAGACAGCCTGTGTGTTTAGCTATAAGGAGAGGTAAGATAAAGGAATGAATGGATGACGAGTGCTGTGATTGATATCTGTAATTACAATATAGACCTCAGAGTGCTCATGCATAAATCTTTCTGTTCCCCCTGTGTTTCATAGGCAAAGGTCTGCATGAGCAGTTAAAACAAATCATGGTCGTACTCAAATGATGATTCTTTTTCTCTTACTGTTTAATGTTTTACACTTCAGCAGCAGCGATTTAATTTGATTTAATTGTCATGCTGCTTAAATTGCCTGGTAAGGGAATAGTAATATTCCTAGCTTATCAGATTGAATTCTAATTGCCTTTAGTTATAAATTCCAGCTACAATTTACAGATAAACTGCTTGCTGCCATAGAAATGTGCACAGTCTTATTGCAGTTGCTTTCCCCATGCTTATGCTACGCCTTTATAGCGCTCAACTCTATTTGACTTTTACTATATTGCTATCTTATTCCTCAGATTATGACTTAAAATCCCAAATCATTAGAAGACAGACGATTTAAAAAAAAAAAAAAAGAAGGTTCCCTATTCTGTGGCACACTGGCACTGATACAATACCGTGGTACCACAATGCACTGTACTTGGTTCATACCATTGTGACTCCTGGCACCGTATGTATATAATGGTACCATCCTACCAGCCCCTCATAGCGCTGTACTGTAGCTACCCTTTGTAGAAAGGAGTGGGCAGCTCCCATGGTGTGGAGCTCCTGCTCACCCTGCGTTTGGTGTCGTTTCCAGGGCGAGCCCTCCTGAGACTGAACGGGGAGAAGCTGGAGCGCATGGGCATTGTTCAGGAGACTCTGCGGCAGGAGGTCCTGCAGCAGGTGCTGCAGCTCCAGGTGCGAGAGGAGGTGCGCAACCTGCAGCTCCTCAGTCAAGGTAAGAGGGGTGGGGGGTTTCCCTAACAGCGAGCGTCCCACACTGATCGTATAAACGAAAACATAACATCCACGCCAAGCCCAAGCAGCCTTGTTTACTTCTCAGGGCAAATGCAGCACATTAGATTGTCTGATCTGGAAAGTACATTTTTAGGTATTACTTTTGTTGCTCCCCAATACAGTATGTAGTGTGCTAAGGACCAGTGTATCTGTGCTGCACTGTAACACATCAAACAGTTGCTCTACTGTAAACTAGGATAATAGTATGCGTGATAGGTGGAGATCACATGCTACTTCCACACAAACGTTGTAGTTGTAATTCCTGTCATTGCAAAGCATGTCTGACAAGTCCAACATGGTTTAGAGCATAGTTATACCAGAGGGAATGCAGAGCTACGGAGAGACAGAAAGGCAAGGTCAGGGCCCATACAACTACAGCAGTGTGTAGAGTAATGCAAGAGAGGATATTTAACCACAGGTTAAATCTCCAGAAAATGATTCAAATAAATACTCCCAGTAAAACACATGACTGCTGTTAACACTGTACCCTTGATAACAGTGGCAATATGCTTGTCAGAGAGAATAATCTCTTTAATTACAGTAGAAGAGACTTAGCGCTACTCTACTCTATGTAATTGAATGTACCTTTTATTACTGGAATAATTGTAGCACTCAATTTACTTATGACCTAAAAAACATATATAATAAAAGAGAATGAGAACCAGGGAGTCAACTTGCTCGCCCTTGGGTTTCTTCCTGAGCCAGTGGTCCACAGTGTATTAACCATCATGTAAACTTGTACTGCCCCTGTCTTCCAGGGCACCTTTTAAAAAGAGATTCTTCGGCAGATGTTTTTTAACAACCTGAATGACGCCATGTTCCCAATATCTAACTCCTTAGGGAATTCCAGAGATTGGGAGTGAAGGGACAGAAATCGCAATGTCATTCTGCCAGCCCTCTGGCTTGATTTGTCTTTGTTTTTTGTTTTTAAAAAGAGTAACTAAGCAAATCCCACTCAGGCCAACTCGAAGAGCGATTTCCGTGTGGAAATGGTATTGCACCATTCCTGTTTTCACTTACGGCAAGGCAAAGAGATGATAATTTACAAACCAAGCAGAGTCAGCAGCACAGTAGAAGCTACAGTACAGCTGGTCTGACAGCTACAATGAAGCCACTTGCATTTTAACTGGCACATAAAGCAACACAATTCAGGATGCATGGTTACACTTTAATCTTTTTCCTCAACTTTAAATGTAGAAAGAAGAATGGTCACTGGCAGAGGTGTAATGAAGGGTTTGAACAGTCTGTGAACGAGACAGAGGGAGCCTCTGTTGAGAGTGGAGACCTGCTTTTCGATTAAGAAGGAGAGCATTAGCCTGGACCATAAACTCTTATCTCACACAGCAGGAAAGGACCATAAATTTGCCCGACAGCCCAAAAAAAGCATTTATAAACTTTCCCTTTGTATTATTAATAGCCTGTGCTGGGGAGTAGAACCTGCTTGCTTATTTGATCTAGTAGCCTGGTGTGTGTAAGATGGGATCATTTATTTGCAGAATTCCTTTCTGGCTTATCAACACATGTTGCTCCAACGTAGAAAGACAATTTAGTTGCTTAGAACATTTAAAATATTTTAAATGTTATAATCTTCGAAACAAATGCACAGCATTTCCATAGGAAAAGATGCTGCTATATGCTTTACTAAAGACAGTGGGAAAGACAGACAGATGTGCATAAATACAAAAAATAGATCATAACACATAGAATGTTGATTTTTATTGTTTTGGTACACAAAGTGCCCTTTTTAATAATCAAGACAGTAACCTGTGTGACTGATGTCATGTGTGACTCTTTACATTTCTTCACAAGACAATTCTGATTCAAAGTGCACACAACCTTTCCCTTCCACACAGTGGGATTATAAAGGGCAATAAAGTATGCACAGTATATCGTCAAATCAGGCACACTGCATTCCAGGAATGGGGGTTGTGGAACATGGGGATGTTGTGCTATGTTTAATCCATGTTTTAGTGTATGTTTTCAGGGGCATAATTCAGACATCTGTTGTGGTCTTAGGCACATTGAGATTCCATGTATGATGTTTCTGTAGACACACTATTCCTCTGTCTGAATCCAGTGAACAAAATACAGCGGGCAGTGCTGACAACAGCTGCCTGGGGCTCTTGACATAGGGGATTGAGCTCTGGGAGTGAGCCCTTGATTCTCCACTATATTTTGGAGCCGTTTTATAACAGTAGAGTCTCCAATGAGGTTCACCACCTTACTTTTTAAGGGGAATTAGATAATACACCATTCAAATTAATGTAGGCATTTCACGAGAGAAGATAGAATTAGTAAAAGCATTGATAGGGAAATTTAAATTTGCATGTTAACACTCTATAGCTGATAGTAATTGCACTATGATGTCCACCAAGAAACAGCTTATCAGAAAAATAGAAGAGAACTAGGCTAGTTGTTTGTGAATAGGGAGAATTGCAGACTGGTCAGTATTTTTGACCATTGCAGGATTCTGGTCAACACCTATGCTCTTCACTAAATGGGTGTCATGGAATGTCCACAAAGAAGATGAGATCTCGTTTTAACATCTAATCCAGAGGGCAGTGCCTCCTGGAGATCCAGGCTTCTTAACTGTGGCAGGAAGATTGCAGAGACAAGTAGAACAGGCTCGGTACCGATTATAGCAAAGGGAGGAACAAGCTTTCACAGCGTGCTTTGATCGTATGGCGATCGTATATTTAGTCTTTAGGAATGAAAAACACAACTATGCATGTTATCAAGGAAACTGTGTTTTTAAATCATCATACTTGCCATCAGTGCCATATTATCCCTTACTGTACTTCAGGATTCAAAATACAGTACAGTATATCTTTATTCCAATCTGAATCAGCTGCAAGTACATATGCATTCATAATTAGACTGGACCCTGATTAATTCTGTAGCTACA
Source organism: Polyodon spathula (assembly GCF_017654505.1). Classification (NCBI taxonomy): domain Eukaryota; kingdom Metazoa; phylum Chordata; class Actinopteri; order Acipenseriformes; family Polyodontidae; genus Polyodon; species Polyodon spathula. Next base: position 8,894,827 of record NC_054541.1, on the reverse strand, counting down.
TACACACAAATATCACACAAACCATTTCTTCACTTCCAGTTATTCTGGTTTATCAAAATATCAATGTGAAGTTACAACTTTGCAATTTGCAGATACAATTCTTATGCATAAACCACAAGTGGCTTTTAAAAGTCAACCCAGGGGAATCGTTCTTTTAAAAAGGTTTGGCAGGTGAAAATGATCAGAAAGCATTCAGGTAGCCAGGGACAAAGGGAAACATGTGGGTGCAGATTTAGTGAAATGGGTTTTATCTACATGGCCCAGAGGGGAACTCTATCATGATCAGATAGACCGGGTGCTTGTCACAAACAATATTTTTCTTATTTATTCACACTCATCAACTGGGCAAAGCTGCTGGGTTTATTCCATGAGCAGCAGCTTGCAGTAACCAGGGCTGGTTTGTAGCTACATGCTACATGCTACTTCCCTGGTTCCTCTTTCCAACCCAATTGCCTCGTGGTTACCATACACAGTACAAGCTTGTGGTCTTTGGAATAGGGAGCTGTTATTTGGGAACAATGCTGCAGAAGTGGCGTTCTGATGAAAATCTGTGCCAGATTCAATTTAGAAAGATTTTCTGCCCTTTTTCTTTTAGTTTTTTTTTTTTGTAAAATGTTGTCAAACTTGAAACCTACTGGTTTTGAGAGTTACATAAGCCTGCATGTACTTTTCTGCACCTCTGATAAGCATAATGTGATATTCCTTGAAGGGTGCTCAATATGTTAAGGCTCCAGTGAACTTCCTGCAGAGCATCTGACAACAGACTGAGGAGAAACAAGGGACCCATTCATACTTAATGTGACATATGCTTTTTTCTAGTTTAACTTCCTTCATAGAATTACATATAATCATGCAGCTATGAGGTTGGTTAAAACTTTGAAATAATTGTTGCACTTAAAATGTAACTTTAATTTGTGTGTGGGTGTCTGTGTGTATATATTATGAAAACCAACATATATGCAAGTGATTGGAATTTCAACAATAAAAACAGCTGTTAATGATTTGTAGTTGTGCATGGTTAGATGGAGGGACCCCAGAGAAGCCGTCTAACGTTGTGTTACCCCATCTTTGCTTTACTACATTATTTATTCCCTGCCTTCTCTCTTAACAGCTTCTTTTGGAAATCTTTAAAAGCTTATCCGTCCGCTTGGCAGCTCTCTTCTGACACAATGCATCTGGGATTCCTTTGGGAGGGATTGCTGCAGACTCCAGATAGGAAGATGGAAAATCATGCTTTCAATTGGAAAGGATTTGGCCTCCGAGGGACTGATTCAAACCGCACTCTGCGAGGCTTTAGAGGAACATGCTTATAACAAGGGCGGACACTGAAAGCGTGTCGCTGGGGATTCGTACAATGGCCCGCAATGCAGCTGAACATTGTTAGCGAAACCCACTAGGACTTCTGTATGGATTTCTTTTTTTTTTTTCCAGGTTGAAAATGGAATCTGTTAAGCACCTCTGATGATCAGATTTTAAAATGCATTTCCTTTAATTGAAATATGGTGTATCCTTTAGACTTCAGACCACTTGCATTAACAGCTCCTGTGGTTTTCTTTTACACTAATTGATTGACCTTGCAGTCAGTCCATGGTGGTTGATGCTAACTGTTAAATTGTTCACCATCTTAAAACTGAATGCTAAAAGCTTTTATGCTGCCATATGTAATAATAATAATTATAATAATAAAAATAATTAATAAAAAAACCCCACAAAATACTGTATTTCTAATGTATTTTGCATCTCAGGTTATTATATTTAATATGTTTGTCATGTTGACATTGCTTTTTTTGTTTTTAAACTATTCTCATTTTAAATTGTAACACATTTCAATTAGCCAACATCCTCTTAAACATGACAATTCGTTTTAGTGTCACAAACCGCTATCGTTTCAATGGTTTTAAAATAAAGCCCTTAAATGTGTACAACATCTAATGCACTGTAATCTATGTACACATACATATTATATAGTCTTCCATTATCTGGTAGCTGAGTCGTTTAGTTCTAGACTTTGAAAAGGTTTCAGTGTTTGGTATTATCTTAGTACAGGACACGACCATGTAATAACATGGTAATAACTGGGTAACTACCAATGATTCCTGCTCTTAGATGGTAACTACTGGTGGAATAAGTATGTATGGAAATGGCCTGATCCTGGTGTTATAATATAATTACATCAAATAACAAAATATTGTTCCCAAAGCCATTCATATAATTACACAGTAGCCACTGTGTGAATGAAGAAGCATTGCCCAGTAATCTGTTCTGTAATATCACGTGGTACCCAATATTATATCTATGAGACCGGTGATAGTAAAAGGACTAACTTGTTATACCAATACTCACTGTGTATTCATCCTGTAGAAAACACTGCTACTTACATGCCAGCTTCATCAGGTTTCCCCTCATTTTTAAAAACCTGTTCATTGTCTGTAAGGTCTAGGCACATCACTGTGTGTTTCAGCCTGGAAAGACAAAATGTTTGAAATGTGGATGTATTTATTACTGGTATTTAAATTATACAGAACAAATGAATCACATTCAATTGATTTCCACAGGGTTGTTCTTCCCTAAAAGAAAGTGAAAGTGTCTGTTTGGTACAATGTGCATGCACAACATATTCAATATTCAAGGACAGCTGTCAATCCAGAAAAGACGCAATGAAGGATCTGTTGAAGTGAAACCCTCTCTTCCCAAGACTCTATTTCTGTCAGTCTTTACTATACATCTGGTTTCACAGACCCCCTTGAGTACTGTAGTGCAACATTAGTGCTCATCGGGGACTGTTAAACCAGTCATATTGCTTTGTGTCCCACATTCATGTCACATTTTATAATTGGGTATTATTCCTTTGGTCACAGTTTAATACATTCCTCCAAAAAAGGAGATGTTGGCTATCCTGTTTAACTAAAGAGGGTTTTTAGCTGCTGGCACAAATTTCCTTTTATCTCTGAAGCCTTCTTATCACTTGATCTCAACAGACATACCCCTGCAGCAGCAAAAATTGAACAAAGGAAAGAAATGGATCTCATTTTTAACAAATGGTATATTGATACTAATCTACAGAAAACACCTGCAGGGATTGAATTTGCATCATAGGGTAACAACCTTGTTGTGAATTGCTCTAGCGTGTACAGTAGCGCGTGACATTATTAGTCAGTCTACACAATTTAAAAGGGCTCCCAGTAGAATTGTATGAGGGGCCAATGCACCACATTAGCTCCACTTTAGCTTGGATTTCACACATTTTCACTTTGTTGTTTTTTTGTTTTTTTTGTTGTTTTTTTTTTAATCTTGCTAGCCCCGATTCACACTTTTGACAAATGCATTAGGAATGGGTTTCCATTAATGCATACATAGATATTGTCTTATGTAAAAGTACCTTGCTTCCATCAACTTATTTTCCATATTTTTTCCAAAAACTGAGATCTTCTACCGTTGATTGTAGGTAACCATGGTAATTATAGAGGAATGTGAATACGGAAGAATCAGAGCTTGTTCTTGTAATATATTTGTATTAAAATGATAAACAATGTGGCATGTGTTGTATTTTTTATCGTTGGTACCTTACATGTAACCAACAGTGGTGTGTGAGGGTCTGCTGGTCTGGGTACTGCTGAATGTTGTGTGGAAGATGAAGTAATAGGTTAACAAACGTCCAGGGGGGTCGATTTCTGTGTGGCAGTTAAGTACAGCATCCGTCTGTTGCATATACACTTTGCTTTCCCATATACACTTTGCTTTCCCATATACACTTTGCTTTCCCATATACACTTTGCTTCAAATTCCATTTGAGTTGGGTCTTATTGACTTATACCCCATATATATATATATATATATATATATATATATATATATATATATATATATATATATATATATTATAAAAAAAAAAAAAAAATGTAGCACAGGTTTTCCATACATGCCCACTGTAAAATGTTTAGCCTAATTAATGCCCATTGTAATTTGGTGATTTGCCATGCTTTCAGCAGGCTTTACTGCACTGTGCTGTGCTTTTGCTATGGTATTCCACAGTTAACTCTGATCAATATAACAACCCATGCTGCTGTGCTGTATGTGATAAGCATGAGGGCGAACATCAGGTATGCAGTAACCCTTCACCCATGTGACCTGCTTGTGAAACAGTGTACAGCTTAGCAAAGACAACACCAGCGCCACCGTTCTGAAACAGATCAATTTGCACCGCTTTTTGAGAAAGCCGTCAGATGGATTCTAGAAACGTGCAAAGAAGCAGGGCGGCACTTAGAAGGGTGAGGAACCAGTAAGGGTTTGGAAAAATCAATTTTCCACTCTCTGCAGGTCCCAACTGAAACCATGTAAATCAACATGAAGAAAAACTTGTGAAGACAATTCAATATGCATTATATGCAGTCAAATTGCAATTAAATGGTGATAAGAATATGGTCCTGAAGCAAATAAAAAGGGTAGAGTAGGAAGAAAACTTTTCAATTAAACACACTTGGGTTTGAAACACAAGCTTTGAGCACATCTGGGTAATTCAATCTGAGCGGCACATTTGGGGAATTTTTGGAGAGACATGCTCTAGAAGGACTTACAGCAAATTAGTAAAACTGTCACAGTGTGCTGCAGTGTATCAAGCCTCAAAACAGCTAGCAGGCATCAGAGAGACGAGGATGAAAGACTCTGTTAGGCCCCTAGCCTTTGCTTCAACTGTAGCCTAGTAGGAAACATACTGTCCTCCTCATCCACTATACAGTGCATTGCATACAGTGAAGAGGAGAAATACATCTAATCAACAGATTGTATAGTGACGGTATGTGTTGTGTATCTTTCATGTAAGTTAAATTATTATTATTATTATTATTATTATTATTTTATTATTTATTATTATTATTATTATTATAATAATATCTATATAAAAACTCCTGTTGTAAAATTCCACAAAAATGATAAATCTAGTGAAAAAATTCATGCATATGATACAAATGATACATGCCATATGAAATACAGTAATCTGATAAACTCTCTCTGTATAAATGGTATTTAATACAAGTTTGAATGTGAGGAGTGAAGAATACTTGCTGATGATGAGTCACCCCAGGGCCAGCCCACAACACCGACAGCATTTCACTCGGCTGCATCTGCACATCTCAAGCGTTCAAAATTAGACTTTTATTTATTCACTAAGTACCAAGTTCTCTCCAAAATGTTCTGTGGAAACAGAATCAACAGCCGTCAGCATTAACCCTTCAAGCCCATGCTCACACCTGTCTGCCGGTCTGTCTGCAATGCAATGCTGTAGACAAGCTTCACTATGGGCTTGAGATTCTCAAAGTGCGCTCAAAGAAACTCAAAGCCTTTGTGCTTCTCACTGCCCTCCCTGTCACTTTGTACTGTATACTTGTCAAATATTAATATGATTGATGCCTTAAAATAAAGTTTTTTTTAAATCCAGCAAATATGATGGTATTCTTGTGTTCCCTTCAAGTGACTAAGAAGGAAAACTTCCCTCACAATAATTTTTGCTTTCAGTCTGTGTGGTTCTTATTGCAATCACTGGAATAGAGGGTGTTTGTTTTTTTTTAATCAAAAGACTTTAAAGTGCCTTCAGGAGCTGCTCTTCAGTTCTATTGTAGGACAGACAAGAAGTCATTTGTATTGCTTGCACGATGGTTGAATTGTATGTGTACATGTTTTGAATGACAGGTTTGAATTCATGCATTTATATATTTATCCCTTTTGCTCACAGCCCTTTCAGCAACAAAAACAAACAATATTTGACTAATTGGAATAAGGTCAATGGTTGAAAACACCATACAAGTGCATCAGACTTTCAAGGCTTTACCAGGAAAGCAATCTATCTCACAAAGCTAGCTATTACTGCCTCAGACACTAATACACCCCTGAACAGTACTCTCGCTTCACCCATGTTGACAGCATGTATATTCATTTCCACTCCCGACTGGAGGCAACTCCGTCTGCACCCCGGAAAAGCTGTCAGCCACTAGACTGGGGGAGCCTCTTGAGAACCGAAGAGGAGTCTTCAAACAACTCCCTGTCAGTCTCCAGTCCTTCAGTGGATTTGGATACACTTTGAGTAGATTGCTACTGTCACATGAAACCAGGCGATTTTTAATTTTAGATGTATTTCTTAATGTCTTAAGCAGGACTATCCTGGGAGTTCTTACTTTCAGGCTCTTATTGGAGCATGGATTCATTTTTCAGGATGCTGTTTAAAGAGATGTTGCCTCTTGAAGGTGAAGTACATTCCAGCTTTGCAAGCACAAACTGCAAGAGGTTCATTAGCACAGCAGGGACAGGCAGTCGAACCTGTCTCATCACCTGGGTTACTTATTTTTACAGAGTCTCAGCTCTCTCTGGCAGCATCTTAAAGTCATGGCTGTTGGCTTTTACACATTAATGGGATTTGTTGGTGATTCTTTATTTCATTCTAAACCCCTCAATATCCCACAAAGAAAAATATATACAAAAACACTATTTGTTGTAACATAATATACTACATGATGTAAATATATATATTGTGGGGTGTCACATCAAGTAAGCTGATGTTTGGCAGTAGGTCAAAAAGTTGGCACCTTGACATACAGAAGTCTAGAGCAGCGTGTCAGTTTTGATACATTTAACAGCTTTCTGGTTAAATGTTTCTGAATGGAAATTGCCTGTGGTTAATAAAGGCAGGCCAAATGAAGTTCAGAGTGAGACTGAAACAATTCTGTAGTCGAGAGCGCCATCTGCAGGAATGTTGTTGATAGTTCATGCTTTAGTACTAAACGTTCAAGGGCAGGTACATTCAGATGTTGAAATTAAGACAGGACGGCGGATCCCGGGTACAAGTAAGCAGTACCAACTGCACTCACATCTTTCATATTTTTTAATATAATATCTTCGTATACACCTCATAAAAAATGCAATACTTTAGGATTACTTGGTCGTTTTGGGTGCAGCGACTGTGCAATAGCACTGTGAAATAACAAAAAAATACTTTGTCCGTAATAAATAACATAGATCTATAATACTTACTGCAAGGTGATAGCACTGCAATGTATTGTAATACTGTAGTCTATGGTTATATCTTACACAAGCTATCACTTATATTTTTCTATGCCTAAAAAGTACACTTGTATACAGTCTCCCTTCGCCCAACTTTATTTATGTATCTGTTTATTTTTACTTATCAGATCGGAGCAGTATATTCATATATACTGTACTATATACTGGCCTGTTTTTAGAATTGCACGGTCTAGGATAGCCGTTCCACATAGATCAGAAAACCTAAAAATGCAAAAGACATATGCAATATTTCATTAAATGTTGTATAAGTGTTTTCGAAAAACGAGCGCCTACATTATTTTTTAATGATTACTGTACTTGACATGATTCTGTTCAAGCAGAGATCTAAATCCCGTCCTTTCCTTTGCACGAGCCCCTGCAGCAGCGCGCCAGTGGAAGCGCTGTAGACGGTCAGTTTTGCATTTGCATTTTATTTTGCAGGAATTTGAATTTTATTTGCAGGATAAAAAAAAAAAATAATAATAACGCGAGAGTTTGCAAGTTGCCTTTCGACTGTACAACTGTCAAAGGTAGAGAGTGGAATCGCGCATGACCCAGCACATTACTGTAGTACTGTACACGGACCCGGAGATAATATCTATTAAAAAAATTACAGAGGTAAGACTTTGGAGACTACTGCTAACATGCTCGTGTTGGCACCTCTCTGGACATTTTCCTTCGTTTCGTTTTGTTTTACTCCAGACAATTATCATGCAGCTGCATTCAATTACTACACTAAACATATTTTTCCTGTCTGCTTTAGCAGCACAAGGAGGGTTTTTCCTCCTCCTTCGTCTAAAAGTCGCCATTTTGCTTCAGTGCCTAGTATTAAAAGCTTCTTGTATTATTTGTTTCAGTGTAAAGCGAACACTTCTTTTCTGGCATTTGTCTGTATTTTTCTATATTTTTTTCTAGCATGGCTAGGGTAAAGGAAGTACCTCATATTTTGCATATTAATGAGGGAAAGTGGTAAGTATCTGCATAGAGGTGAAAGCGTTCACTTGTTTAATTTGCTTTCCTACCCCCTTCCCTTCGATTCACAGCAGGAGCCACTCGAGTGATTGCTGCCCATGACGAGTGCCGGTTAAGGATCAGACTTAAGAGACAGCAGGTGTGATTGCCATGTAGCATAAAAGGCAACACGCAGAGTGCACAGCGGTGACCCCACGTGGGCGCTCCCTCATCCACATTTCCCCGTTCAACGTTTGTTTACGCCCCACCTACACACCTCATAATCCCTCACACGCAAGTGATTCCAAGTACGAATGATAGGGGGAAGGGCAAGCTAGTGTCGTCCTCTGTTGAGCTTGCACTCAACCGCACACGGTCTACCCTTCACCTGTCCCCCACGCGTAGCATTCCTCAGTCATCCAGCCTCTCCGCGGGCCCAAGCATTGGCTCGTGTGTTGCACCTGGGCCCGGTTTAGCTATTATGATAACATTTAACAGCATATATATATTCCATAATATATAGTTTTATATAGGTGAATATATATATATATATATATATATATATATATATATATATATATATATATACAACACACACACACACACACACACACACACACACACACACACACACAAACACAAATTTTAGTTTCTATAAAAGGAGAGATGTTTAAAATATAATAACTGTGCAAAGTACCCTCTTATATATGTATTAATTACCATGCTGTATCATTCTGAATTACTGTCCACTGCTATGGTTCCCTCATTTGCATTCATGCATACAGTGAAGAGTAATCCTGAATACTTTGTGTCAAGCACACTGAATAACATGGGAATACAATGGGGACTGGGGTGCATACCACAGTATACAACGATGACGTCATTTACATGGGCTTGCTGATTAATTAGCACGTGTGCATTGACTTGCCTCCTGTGTTGTAATTTTTCATAATTAGTCCCCCGCCCCCTTTTAATAAGCCAGCTTGTCCTAGTTTACCTTCATGTTATACAGAGCCATTTCTTAGCCATTCAAATCAATTAGTTAAGATATCCAGAGCCCCAGTAACTGCCCAGTAAAATGAATACTTCAGACTTGGTGAACAGTTAAAAAGAATAAATAATGTGCTGTCTGATTACTGCTTTTTATTGTCATTCTTTTTCTTTAGTTTTCATCATAGTTATTTCTATATCTATCTGTCTATGTATGTATCTACAGTGTCTATCTATGTAGTGTATTTCTACCTATGTACAGTATGCATATCTTCTTGTGTACAGTATCTTTCTACTGTATATGAATTTTCTCCCAATTTCGAATGTCCAGTTATTTTTGGGCTCAGCTCACCGCTACCACTCCCGCGCTGACTCGGGAGGGGCGAAGCATGTGCCTTTAGCCGCCTACTTCTTTACATACTTGAGGCTAACCATGCAGCCACCTCAGAGCTACAGCGTCAGAGGACAATGCAGCTCTGGGCAGATTATAGGCAAGCCCGCAAGCGCCCCGCCAGACCACGGGGGTCGCTGGTGCATGGTGAGCTGAGGACACCCTGGCATTTTAATCATTTAGGGCCACTTGTACAATGCTTTTGTTTAATATTTAAAATATAATTCATGTGCAGTAAATTAGTGTTACCCCTGCATAAAGCTAAAACATTTGGTGTAGGGACCGTCTGTAAATATAGCAGTATGTTGAAATGTTGCTAATAGTCTCGGTGCTGAGTGTTGCTACAGTGCAGGTGTGCCTGTGTTCCAGGGTATGGCTGACTTCAGTAAGAGCACAGCACGCAGTGGGAGTCGAGGTCGGCCCGCCAAACAGTCAGAAGAGACAGCCAAAAAAACAGCTGCCACAGGCAACAAGCATGGTGAGCGGTTCTATTCCTCTTTCATTGCCATGCTGAGTGCTTTTTACATAATGATAAGGGATCACAAGTGAATTTAGCTAAGTGATGCTGATGCTGTAGAGTGTCACTAAAAGGAGCTGTGAGGAATGGGCAGTTAGGCACAAGTCTCATCTCTCTAGGAAAAATTCATACAGTGTGATGGTGACAATCAGATTCGAATTATTTTGGTTTCATTTGTGCTCAGGGCAGCTAATGTAATTTACACTGCACATCTTGGCAGGATTTTATGAACATATAGTTTTACTTTGAGGAGAGCCTACCTGTTCTGATGAGTTTGAAATTCTGGGGTTATAAGAAAGTCAAGTAGACTAATGTTTCCACAGGATTACACTTCAATTATAGTGCTGTTATTAGAAGTTGTAAACGTATGTTCACTACACAGCCTTAGTTACAAGCCCACAAAGATGAGCACTGTATTTTTAAGAATGCTTTCACTGACTAATGAATCAAGTCATGAGGGCCCCTTTTTCACATTTTTGCCAGTACTTGACAAAAACAAAGCTAGTCTTATTTACACATTTCTACACCATTCCTATACAGCTTTTCTTATTTGATCTCTGCTGTTTTTCATGAAACTGCCGCAAGCTGATCCTCTCAATGCAGGTGTACAAAAAATTAACCAGTTTCTGTACACACATCGGTATTGTATTTGAAAGAACAGCAATGATGCTTTTACCTGCTGTGCAGTTTGTGTTAATTTAGTCCTTTTATTTTATTTATAAGGATGAATCAAACGTTTACTTGACTTTGAAATGAGTATCATATTGTATGTTAAATGGTTTAGGATTCATCTAAATTGGTTAGATATAAATGCCACACTTTGCTGACCTTAATTAATATGGTTAAATATAGCCAAAGTTGCAAATATGATTTTTCAAGATGTATTAAAGAACTGCTGGTAAATTAAGTATTAGTTCAATACAATTTTAAGCAGTTGCCTTTCCCATTAGTCAGTAAGCTCCAACCAGATTACTTTTTCAATGGTAAAGATACCGGTAACTTTGAGGGAAAATATAAACAAGAGTTTATTTTCTTATGATCAATTCTGCATAGGAAGTTTTTGTCTGATCCTTAACACAACAGTCGTTGTTATAGCGACACATATATTTTAGCATTCAAAACAGCCTTCTGAATTTAAATTTCGAATTCATATTCATTGTTCACTTTTGTTCCAGCGAAAACAAACTTGCCCCAGTTTTTCAAGCCAAGAAATACATAGAAGCGAACCCACTCTGAAAAAAGACTGGAAACACTTTCCAGAAAAAAAATAAAATAAAATGAATTGCACCCTCATAAAAGCAGTTCAGCAAAGGAGTTACTTATTTAAATTTATTAATAACCTGGCAGCCGCTTGAGTCCTTTAATAACCATTGGGAACTAATCCTGTTTTGGCCCATGCATCTAGTTCCTAAAAGGGAAACAAAATCAACATAATACTGTTATAGTTGAAAAAACAGCTAAAAAAATACCTTCAAATTGTGTTCACATTATTTAAGCTTTCTTCCTTAAACCTTTCTGCATGTTAGTTGTCTTTCTCAATTGCTTTATTAAAAAAAAAAAAAATTAAAGTTCATTTTTGCCAACTTTTTCAATAAACTGAAGTCGATGAATCCCTTTGCATTTTTTTTTATTATCTAATCCAGTCTGAATGCAAAAAGAATGAGCCATCATGAGTGAAATACTTTTTGCTAAAATACTGTTCCTTGTTCCCATAGCAACAATCTAACACTTTCCCATAGCAACATGAATATTTTACTGCCTGACAGAGTGGATAAACTCACATTTCCAATAGCCAATCAAAAATGTTTTAATTTCATGAAAGATTTGCAAGTGACCTCCATGGGCTGCATTCTCAAAACTCAACTCCAATTCGTCATTTCACAAAGGACAGACATGCCCTATTACAAAACAAGAACAGAAAGCACATTTAATTTGGGACTTTCTGCTGTTATGTGAGGATTTATTCCGTGCTCCATGGTGAGATTTAGGTCTTTTACTGAACAACCCTTATAATTGCTCAGTAATTTAGCAGATTTCCCATGTGTTTTCCATGGTTACAGTATGCAATTACTGTAGTTCACCATTTTTCACACTACTGTGGGCTTTACAGTGCTTACCTATGCTTTACCAGGCTTTATGCTTTATTACACTTTGCCATGCTTTAACGCAGAGAGGCTTTTATAAGGGGATGTCAAAGAATAAACTTAATTCTGTTTGAAATGTCATTGAGAAAACACTGAAGCAAAAGATTACTGGACCTTGCCTTTTGCCAGTCAATTGACCTGAACATAAAACGGTCAGTTTATGGTCTCGGCATTAAGGGATCATATTACAGTTTTTTGTGGTAACTCTCAGGTCTATGGTATTGTATATATGATACACACCTATATATATATATATACTTGACTATATATCTACATAATTTACGGATAACGTTTATACTATATATATATATAAAAAACATTGCACTTTTAATTCACAAGAGACCCAATAAGGCTTCTCGGGGTACACCCCTTTTGGTTAAGGCCAGTCGTGGGTTGAAAAGAATTGAAAATACATTAAATTGCTTGTATAGCTGCACCATGACAAGTGATTGAATTAACACAGCACTGAGTGGAACCACAGCACATTAATTTCAGTACTTGGGATGCTAATCAGTTTGGATAAACAGGGACAGTCAGAGTGATAGTGAGACAGTGTAAGTGCGTATCAGTGTACCAGTTTAGCAGTCCCTATCAATCAGAAAAAGAGTTCTGAGCGTGTAATAATTCCTCTTTTCAACAGCACCTCTCCATCGGTGGCCACAGCCCACTGCTCACTATATTTTGCTTTGAATTAAATGTTGAAAAAAAGGCCTGTTGCTGCTGACCTGATTACACAGGCATGAAATTAACGTAATCAATCGGCTTCTGTTAAAAAGCTGACAGCGTACGGGGCACTACTGCTCAGGGGTCGTTGTTTGATTTCAACGAGATCCAGTTTCGACAGCCGAAGATTGTGTTCATTTGCACACACACTTCAATGCAGGAATAAACAGGGTGTAATTAAAAGCTGGAAGGACCCTTCAAAGGTAAATACGAAATTAGGAGACACTCTGGTCTCCCAGTCAAGGTCATTTTAGAAAAGAGTAGGTCTTATCAAAGTTTCCCATAGTAAAAGCATAGTGTAATTACGCTTAGTGAAAGCATGGTAAGGAGTGCATTGCAAAGCCGAGAGAGTTCCAGTAAAGCATATTAAAAAAAAAAACATTTCAAACCATGGTAAACTATGGTAAATGCATAGTATGAGCATACTGTGCACAGTTAGATTGGTAAACATTATACAGCATTTCTTCACTCTACCAGAGAATAACAGCATTGGAACAGATACTGCTGTCCTGCAATAACCACACCCAAATGCATCACAGCTAAATGTAGTATTCAAACTGATTTGAATGGTACCTCCTACCTCCTGTTTAAAACGTAGCTCTTTTCTGCATTTTTTTTTTTGGTTCTTAACTCTTAGGATGCGAGTACAGGAGGAATATGAGGAATGCATTGTTTGTTTTTTAACTGTAGGTGGTGCAGCTGTTGAGAAGATAGAAGGCAAGAAAAAAGGACGCCCCAGAGCTGACAATCAGGAGCTTAGGAACATACCTGTAAGCAAACCGAGGGCGTTGCTGGACGTATTTGAAGGACCGTATCAGCATCATGCACAATCAGTTCAATACATTCCTGCCCCCTTCAACAAGTTTTAGGTGTTGTCCTTAAAAATGAAAAAAAAAAAATCCTCTGAAATATCATCTAAATACAGTCTTGTAGGAATTGCTGCGGATCTGCAAACATAATTTGAAAGTTTTTTTTTTTTACCATTATTGTTCGGGATTCATGTCTGCTGTAGTATATAAACTGTTGCGCCATGCTTCTCTTTGATATTAAATACTGTAAAGGCAGTTTGACCGAGATATTGCTTGTCCATGGGTACCAAATTTTCAAATTATCAAATAAAAAACAAAACAGGTAGGGGATTATTATAAGCTTGCATGGTAATATAGCATTAGGATTGAGTGTGACTGGCATGTAATGATGCGGCCGCATTATTTGCTTAGATACATATAATTAGAAAGCACAGTGTTTGCTTGTTCTTTTTATATTACTTTTTTATTCCCTTAATCTCCAGCACCATTGTCTGCAGTGCAGAACCAGCCATCCCCGAAATGTCATTAAAATATAAAGCCTTCAGCATCAACCTTCCACCTCAAGTATTGGTTTGCTTGAACAGCAATATATGATTCTTCTTGAAGGGGGGCACACTGCAGATGATATTGCAAATAAACAGTCCCAGAGGTTAACACAGCATTTTCATTGTCACATTTATCACTGTCTGTAAGGTCCTGGGAGCACGAGGCAGGCTGGTACAAAGCATTCCAGGCATGAAGTGATTACTGAAGAAGCCAGGGGCGCATTCAATGCCAAACCTGTAAACAATGAGATCTGTGTGCAAGCCAGTGTGGTACACTGTTTAGGCCAAGCTGGATTATTATTATTATTATTATTATTATTATTATTATTTATTACACTGTGTAACAATTTTTTTTTTTTTTGTTCCTGGGTAGTAAGGGTTATTTCCTAACTGCTTATGCCTCAAAAGTATAGAAAATGGCTATTATTCCCCACAAACTTTGCTTTTGTGACCAGGACAGTGATATTTCAAAATATCACTATTTCCGATGGGAAAACGGGCAAATGTGTGTATTTACAGTATAATCGTAAATCTCGAAAAACTACTCACTTCTAAATCTTTTGTAGTCATTTTTGTATTACTTTAGTATAAATACATGTTAATTTGGATTCATATGTTGTTTTTTTCTGACTTTATTTGAACGAAAAGACACACATTTGCCCGTTTTCCCATTGGAAATAGTGATATTTTGAAATATCACTGTCCTGGTCACAAAAGCAAAGTTTGTGGGGAATAATAGCCATTTTCTATACTTTTGAGGCATAAGCAATTAGGAAATAACACTTACTACCCAGGAACAAAAATTGTGTTACATAGTGTTATTATTATTATTATTATTATTATTATTATTATTATTATTATTATTATTATTATTATTTCTTAGCAGATGCCCTTATCCAGGGTGACTTACAGTTGTTACAAAGTATCATAATACAAAATATCACATTACAGATAAGAGCAGTTATAAAGTACAGTAAAATCAGTAGAAAATAAGATCAAATTCAAATAAGAGCAAATAAAGAATACAGCAAACAATTAAATTTATGAGCGAATTTGACTAAGAGCTGTTAATCTTGTAGTAAAAATATTTTCTTATAAGGTTAAATTATAAGCAAATATTTTAATTAAATTAAGAGCACAGTAAGTACAATAACTGGATAAGAACGATTTTTCAAATAAGAGCAATTACAAAAAACATGAATACGGATACCTTTTAAGAGTAAAATCAACTGCAAGAAACAGAAATAGTTCTAATTAAGAGCAATAGTAGAATACGGCAAAATGTGGAGCAGTTCAGTGCAAGTACAAGATGATGCAAGCACTGGTACAATTGTGTGCCATCTAGTCTATTATGGTCAAGAGCTGTGGGGTTTATAGATGCCTTCTGAATAGGTGTGTCTTGAGGATGTTTAAGTAGATGCAGAATACTGGCACTGTTACGTACAACCTACTTTAAAATGAGTCAAGATAACTTAAAATACATTGTTTAATATCCAAAAAAGTGACGTTTGATATTCCTGAAACTACCCTAGACGTTTATTCAAAAATACGTCTACTGTCTTGAAATGTGTTCATGTATATCAAACTGTATTTCTTTCGTAAAAATAAACTTTGAAAAAGTTTGCTCTGAACTGAAATCCATTTTAAAAGCCTCCTTATTGGAGGTTGGGGGATTTGACCAAGCATTAGGATAGTTTTCTGTTTCCAGAGTAGACAGGAACTTCTGTTTAATGTTTCAGCAGAAGGATTGAAATGCTTAACTATTGTTATGCTTGGCACCGTTAAAACATTTTCATATCAATTATATTTTAAAAGTTAAATTCAGTAAACTTAAAGCACAACTCATTTGCAAGGCAGATCTGCCTTTGGAATCACCCTATGGTCTAACTAATTTCCAAAACATAAGGGGGAGTCTGAATTTCATTACCCAGTGGCCAGATAATAAGCCTTCAGCCCAGATGGTTTAAAATAAAAAGTTGGACAGGCATTTAAGTACAGTCACTCAAGTTTTCCTGAACTGCCTTTTTAAACCACCTCTTATTTAATACAAACACCTTGCACTGGGCCCTCTTCCTGACTTTCTCCTTCTGTTTAATACTCCTGTGTCTGGCTTGTTTAATCAATGCTAACCTCTTACCTTACTGTGTAGGCAAGCATGGTGGCTCAGTGGAAAGAAGAGTTTAAGAATCGCTCTCGAGTAAAATGCCCCAGCTCTGGGTGCTGGCTAGAATTCCCAAGTATCTGTGGAGTAAAGTACCATTATCAGCGCTGCCAGGGGGTAAGGCAATTCTTGAAAGCACCTCAAATATGGGATTGCATCAACCATTTAAACTTAACTTGTTGCAGTCCAAGGCTGATCAAATCAATACCTCGGTTTAATTAAAAGTGTAATTAAGTACATTTATTATAAACAGCCCTTACTCATTAATAACCTATTTACAACCAGGTCCCTATTTCCGATGTGGTTATCCACACTGAAGACTTTTGCTCCAGAGGTCATGCAGCTTTGCCCTAGTGCCTGTTTTTTTAGTAAGACCCCCTATACATGGACTGAGCCCTGAATTCTACGTAAAGTGATATTTCACCGGTATGTTGATTATAAGCAGTGGGCCATTGATCTGCTTTATTTTAATCCACTTTTTTCTTGTTCTGCTTCCACGCTCCTGTCTGCAGACATATTCATGCTGTATTAGGCTGTTCACATAAAACAGGAATGAAACTGCATTCTGCCAGTTGATCAGGTTATCCGCCGCATGGTCGTAGAGGAGCTGTGAGATTGTTTGCCTGTTTAACATGCTTAGTAAGCTAGTTGTATTACCTCTGGAACAGCTGAGACTGATACTGGGAGAGACCAGTTAAGTACACAATTCCTTCAGGGTGTTCTGTTCTACTGTAATATTGTATCTGAACTGGCACTAATTGCATTGTAGCTACTACTATGTACCAACAGTCTTTACAAGATTCAGAATTTCTTTGCTTGTTTTTTTGTTCAGGCTACAATATCAGAGAAACTGAACCACCAGTGTCCTTATTGTGAAGCTGCATTTGCATCTAAAACCCGTGTGGAGAAGCACAAGACATGGAATCATGCTGATAGAGTCTCACAAGAACCGACAGCTGGCAATGAAGCAGACAATGAAGTGCAGACAACGCCAGTCAAGGGGAGTGCTAAGAAACGGTACAGGGCATGTATTTCAGGGGACATTCTCTAAGCATGTCCTTTACAGACAGTTTTCAAGATCCTACAACGCCATTGTATACTGACCCAGAAAAGGTGAACCTTTTTTTTTTTTTTTTTTTTTGTGTGTGTTTCACACAGAGCCGCAGAAAGTTCTGACGCTTCCCCAATCAGAAGCAAAGTGAAGAAGACGCGGGAGGTGTTCCAGCACTCTCAGAACGGAGAGTATGTCCCACAGAAAGCAGGCAGGAAACACCAGCAGGGGGCGGACTCCAAGGCTTCTCCCACGACTCCGGGAGGCAGCGAGGGTGAGGGGGGAAGCTTCCCTGAGGAGGACCCAGAACGAACAAGGCACAGTAAGATTATTACACTCTGTAGACTAGCAGGGCCTGGCACAGCACCCTACTGATCCTTTCAGACACAGACGCAACACTTTCCACAAAAACAGTGCAAATTGCTCGCTGGTTTTTGATGTGTTGTGGTTGAGGCGAACAAACAATAAGATTCATCCCACGCAACTGAAACAGAATATAATCAGTAATTAAGATTACATTCCCCTTGAAAATAAATGAAGGTCACCTGCTGTATGTGGTGACAAAAACAACTAGGCCTGCCTTTTTTTAGTGTGCTCCTCCTAATAGTATCCTAGCAACAGCATTCCCTTGTGGTCTGGTACCAGTATTCAGACAGTGCAGCAGACAGTAAACAAACTGTGATGTCATTGAAACCATCACATGTGGATGCTGTTATCTTTCTGAGCATAAATAAAATATGATAAGTCATGAACGATGCTGACACTAACAAGGTACACATTTCCCCAAATTCCTTTGTGTAGTAGGACATTATGAATAATCCGATGTCATTTAATCAATGTAGTAGTCATCTACATCTACAGCTCCAAAGGTACTTTTAGTACTGCTGTTCATTTTGGTGTTTATTATGTCAATGCATTGATACAGTGACCGTATGTATCAGTGGTAAAGAGGCTGACATCTCCCCAGTCTAAGTATTTAGATAAGGAGTGACAGTTGAAAAAGGTTGTGTATTTCTTGTTGATTATAATGGTTTGACTCGATTGTTTTAATCTCGAGCCAGGAAGGAAACAGAGAACCCCGAAGAAGTTCACTGGGGAACAGCCTTCCATTTCAGGAACGTTCGGCATGAAAGGTAATTTTACACATTGCGCTGGTAGCAGGTGCCGTTTTCAACGCTCTGTTCAACCACAGTGTAAAAAACGAATGTAAAAAGTAAAACACTTTGCAAGTAAACACCACTATATGTCATCTTTCACTCGTTTACTTTCCAGTTATAGCTTTCTAACCTGTAAGGAGTCAGATCAGAACATTTGAGAAATGTTTGAAAGTATTATTCTGTATTTTAAGGTTTGAGCAAATCAGAAGAGAAGATAAAGTCTGGGCAAGGAAAGAAGGTTGTAGGAAACGCTTGTAATAAACAGCCAAAGAGGAAAGCACAGGGCATGAACCTTCGCAAGGACCCTGCCTCTTATTCCCCAGGTAAACCCACACTGAAACAAACATAACAAAACGCAGCTATACATGTGAACAGGCTCAGAGATTTCGATCCAGTGACGATTACAGGGGAGAATTTTAAGGAGCATCAGAGCTCCTAACAAAATGCCGTCGCTATAAAACAGATATGGAAAATTGATGCGCAAAAGTTGCTTCTAGAAAACACATTTTTATTCTGCATAGAGTTTTGCATGCATTTTGTGAAAGTAAGGCTATTAATCATTGTTGTGGTTTGGCACAGCAATGGCTTTCATTGTAAGAGGATGAAAAGGGTTTGTTGTGCACACTGCGATAGGGACAAATCGAAACAGTACAAGTGTATGTACAGTAACACTGCGTGGCATTAATGACTTCATATTTTAAGGATCTAAACTGTGGTGGATCTACATGCTGTTGATCTGTTGTAGACCTACTTCTTTGTATAATCACTAAGCTTGGGAGTACTGGAGCAAAAGCCTGGGGGGTCTGTTACCATAGTGATGGGGCTGTTGTGTTGATGTCACTCATCAGGGAGCCCGGAGGAGAGGTGGCAGCAGGTTATCGCAGAGAAGGGAGAGGTTGTCTGTCCGACTTGTTCTCTCATCTCCAGGAAAACTGTCCCTGGTCTCAAGAAACACATGGAGATCTGCCTGAAGGTATGTGCAGAGGGTTTTTATCTTCTTGTTGTTAGTGTTTTCTGTCTAAATGGTTTATTATTAAGACTGTAAGAAAAGCCTGCCCTTGACATGTTTGAAAAGAGCATCTCTTTAACATCCTGGTTCAGTTCACAGCTGTTATGCATTAGGCGGGCGAGGGTTTTGGTTTCTTGCTGCACTTTGTGAGCAGAAGTTTAAACCAGCAGAGACCAAAGCCTGCTCTCCTCTCACTGACAAGGGACTGTATAGACAAGTAGCAGTTATTCACAGAGCAGAGGACATTGGTCAGCTCCAGCCAGTATAAGAGAAACCACACATAATAAAACTTCACAATAGGTGGCAGAATTAAACAAATGCAGAATTCACAGTGAACTAATGATTACTTCATATTCTCTGTACCCTTCAACATGTGTTGGCACTGTATTGCTACACAGGGTGGTCGTTTATAGTAATCATTTTACATCTGTACTAACCTCATATCACAATACTGCCCCATTGTTGGAGGATGTCCTATGCAATTACATTTCGTAGTAAAGTGTTACAAAAAATGTCCATACAATAATTCAGATTGTTTATATTTGTATTATTAGGATAGAAAGGGCACTGTCCTGCTTCTGATTTCAAAGTTTTGTCTACTTTCTGCAAGTTCTGTGCTGTCTGAATGACAAATCAAAGAATACATTTTGTGAGAAAGACACCCAGGCTGTTATTAGTAATACAAGGATGGTCCCTGTAAGAAAGCAGCAGCCACATGATCCAACATTTTGTACCGGCACTGAAAAAAACCCAAAACATAATAAAGGTGGTCTGGGATCGTGCTACCCATGGAAACAAACAATGCTTTTATTCCGGTGCGTTAGAAATTATTCATTTATAATTACTTAGATAATTCATTCACATATGTGGTTCAGTGCTGTTTTGACCTTCCAAGAATTACTGTTGAGTAAAGTAACGTACAGTACTGATCATGCTTCATACCTACTCGAGCAATGTACATTTTTTTGTAGAAACCTTTTAACCCTGTGCTGCCTGCACAGATTTTTCTTTTCTTTTAATAATATAAAAAGGTCCAATTCCCAACTACTGCTGTTCACCAGCAAGCCAGCACCTGCAAGGATACACAGTTCTGCTTGGAGTCTTGTCCTGTCCCAGGCTTCTGTTTTGAGTCCTTTCTGAAATCAGTGACTGTGGTCTTGTGTTCTTAGCTGCAGGATGCCTTGAAGTGTCAAGACTGTGAAAAGCAGTTCAAGTCCAAAGCGGGCTTGAATTACCACACCATGGCAGAACACATTAACAAGGTGAGCCGCACTTGAGCGTCTGGGAGCTTGGGTTCAGCAAGCTTTGCCTGAATGAAGCATGCTGTTTGTATAGCATCGGTACTTGATAAAATACACAATGGGTACAGTACTTTATAAGCAAGAGGGTGTGTAGGGAGGGGGGCAGAATATTTAGATTTAACAATTGGACCCTAAAATATAAGTAAATATATATAGAAAATGCTTTTAATATATATTAACGATAACGTTCAGTCTTCCTGGCCATCCCTTTTAAGTAACTATAGAAACGTGGCGCTAGCTTGAAGGCGGGCGTATTACATGAGGAAAAACAAGTTTTAAAATGTGCCTGGAGACCAGATTGTGTTCCCAGCAGCTGTTACTGCCTGGGGCTAATGCTGATCAGAGGAGAGGAAATAATATGTGGTGTCTTGACCACTGTAAAAAAGACGATCTGCAGCTTTCCGATCAATCCCAGCACAATGCGAGTTCTAGCAGTGGAAACCCAGAGGTGCAAGCTGCTAATGCTCCTGAGAGAAAATTCTTTTATTATTGATTCAAAGTAATCGTGTGCAGAATAAACACTGTGGTCTTGTCCCGCGTTGCTTGCCACCCTACTATAAGAAGATCTGTTCTCTTACTGTTTCTGTAGCCCAGTGCACATAAAGACAGCTTTGCAGACGAACAGGAAGAACGGGACAGACTACGGAAGGTTCTCAAACAAATGGGCAAGCTGAAATGTCCTAATGAGGTATATATATATATATATAGAGAGAGAGAATAATAGATGTGCTTCAGTGAGTTACAGGAAAATAATTCCATCTAGGGATTCTGTGATGTCATAAATTACGAGATCAAAGGTCACAGAAACCCGAGATGGAATTGTTTTCCTGTAACTCACTGAAGAGTCCCATCTATTTTTTGATCATACATAGATACCCTTGTGATGCTATTATTAAAGAAGACGAGGTTCAGCAGTACAACTGTTTTTTTTTTTTGTTTTTGTTTTTTTTTAAACATCATGTTTCAGGGCTGTACATACGTTCTATGTCATTATCCATTAGTGCTTCAGCTTTATGTGGATGATTGCCTTTTTTTAATTTCTCGTTCCTCTAGTTTATCTGAGATACGAATGTACCAGCTTTACATGTTTTATTTTTTTAACGTATTCTCATTTTGTTGATCATTAATGAACATTTCTGTACTGTGGGTGATGTCAAGTGACTGAAGACGTTTTGTGTTTGAATTGAAAGTGATGGTCTCGGAGTCGAATGGGTCAAAGTTCAAGTATATTTTCCTCCGGAGGAATTATCACTTTTTGGGCCTCCTGTTGTTCTTGTCGTCCCCCAGGGCTGCTCAGCCACTTTTTCCAGTCTAATGGGCTACCAGTACCACCAGAAGCGCTGTGGAAAAGACCCTTCCGACATAGAGAAGCCTGTCTTTATCTGTAAACACTGCAGGAAAAACTACAAATCCAAGGCTGGCCACGACTACCATATCCGATCCGAGCACAGCACTGTGAGTGCCTCCACACTATTTATAAAGAGCCGTTCGCAGATATAAACAGTGCCCTGAAGCACTGTACAATTGCATCAAACACCATTTAGAAATTATACAGTTTAAAATTCAACAGACACATCAGGGCTTTGTTTTCCAATTGCAGACTGGTAGATTTTTGCTTTTACCATGACAGCATTTGGTTAACTGTAAAATAGGTAGGTCTTATTTATGGGAGATCCTGTGCAGATCATTGACACACAACGCTATCAAGTGCCTTGTTTTACAGTCCCCTTAATCTTGTCAGTGTTTTGTACCCCAGTTTCTTGTTGGTTTATTTTGCAATGTGAATTGGGGTCCCTGTGTGTGCAGAGTCTGAAGCAGTCAGAGCAGGCTGCTGCAAGGGAGGAGGAGGAGGAGGAGGTAGAGGACTTCGAGAGGACCCCCAGTGGCAGAGTGCGCCGTAGGTCTGCCCAGGTCGCTGTCTTCCATCTGCAGGAGATCGCAGAGGATGAGCTGGCCAAGGAGTGGAACAAGCGCAAGATGAAGGACGACCTGGTCCCTGACATCAATAGAGTAAGAGCCAGCAAATCTAGTGCTAGAACTGTACATACAAACATGGGCTGGAACAAGGTTCCTGGTTTGACGATTACTTCATTTAAACTCAGCGTTGCCAAATACCACATTCAGTATTACCATACCGCATTATAATCTATATCAACTGTCTTGGTAACAAAGACTGACAATATAGAGCCTTGCATTCTTAGTTATAGTAGTGAGATTCATTCATTTTGAAACCCCCCCATTGAATGACTGCAGTTTATCAATATTCAGTTTTAAAATGTAAGAACAAGGGATATGGCAGTGTTAGCTGTTAGGAAAAGGATACACGTATTGAGGTTAGCTTTTACAGAAACAGTGTTCTGTTCTTATGTGTTTGCGTCATGCTGTCTACAGTCTGGTTGTCAGTGTGAATTTCAAAGCGTGTCGGTTTACTGAAACCGAGCTCTAACATTTTGAGTTCTCTTTAATCTAATCTAACAAACAAGAGAGAAGTTCTCAGGAAGGCCAGAGGGAGTCTGTGTGAAACTGGTGGGTGTAAGCCTCTACGCTGAACACCGCAGACACTGGAACACTTTTATTTAGAGGTGATAGAAGATAACAGAGCGATAATAATGCTAATGGGCATTGATCCACTGCTGACCACTTGAATGTAGTGATTTGATTCTGGCCACTGCTTCCATAACAAGCTTCCTTTAAAAATGATGTAATAGTACTCATTTGTACTCACAAATCATGAGTGATGTAAATTGATAGTCTTTTAAAGGTTTGTTTCAGGCAGGGAAGTCTCAAAACACACAGGCAAACGTGATCAGTTGATAGGCAGAAAAATCCTTGTAACCATGAAAAAAAGTCAAAACAGAGACTGGACTAGGGAGGTAGCTCCCGCCTTCATGTCAGTCCTCAAAATCAGTTTGTCGCTGCCAATAATGATTGTATTAACAAAGGCAGAACTAGACTTGAGTTATTACAAGGCGTTGCAAAACCTAGAAATGTTTCAAATGATCTGGTGCCTCAACAGTATAATCTGTGAAATTGACAAGGATCAACAGCTGCTTGTGCATATTTAAAGTGTTTGTGTAAAGGGGGGTTTATTTGATGTTATTCAGATGGGATTTTAAGGAACTGAAATTATTGTGGTTTTTTTGGTGTATTTATTGCCATTTCACTTGTATTTCTGTGTAGATGTATAGGTAATAAAGGATTTTCAAAAAGTTATAATAAGAATGTTCTGACCAGGTGCATTTAACTTACTTTCACACCCTCAATTTCAAGACCGCTCCAAATGCCAAAACCAAAAAGTACAAATACTGCAATACAGTCCAAATGTCTTGTCCGAACAGGACTTGACTTCTATATAAAACTCATATATATATATATATATATATATATGATATATATATATATATATATATATACAGTGCCTTGCAAAAGTATTCAGACCCCTGACCAATTCTCTCATATTACTGAATTACAAATGGTACATTGAAATTTCGTTCTGTTCGATATTTTATTTTAAAACACTTAAACTCAAAATCAATTATTGTAAGGTGACATTGGTTTTATGTTGGGAAATAGTTTTAAGAAAAATAAAAAACTGAAATATCTTGCTTGCATAAGTATTCAACCCTCACACATTAGTATTGGGCAGAGCCACCTTTCGCTGCAATAACAGCTTTAAGTCTTTTGGGGTAAGTATGTACCAGCTTTGCACACAGTGTCGGAGTGATTTTGGCCCATTCTTCTTGGCAGATTTGCTCCAGGTTGTTCAGGTTGGTTGGACAATGTTTGTGGACCGAATTGAATTTGAATTTTCAAATAGTGCCACAGATTCTCAATGGAATTGAGATCAGGATTTTGACTGGGCCACTGTAGGACATTCACCTTTTTGTTCTTGAGCCACTCCAATGTTGCTTTGGCCTTGTGCTTGGGATCATTGTCCTGCTGAAAGGTGAATTTCCTCCCAAGCTTCAGTTTTTTAGCAGACTGAAGCAGATTCCCTTGTAGTATTTTCCTCTATTTTGCTCCATCCATTCTTCCTTCAGTTGTAACAAGATGCCCCGTCCCTGCTGATGAGAAGCATCCCCACAGCATGATGCTGCCACCATACTTCACTGTAGGGATGGTGTGTCTTGAGGCATGGGCAGTGTTAGGTTTGCGCCACACGTAGAGCTTTGAGTTGTAGCCAAAAAGCTCTATCTTGGTCTCATTTTCCCACATCGCAGCTGGGTCACTCTCGTGCTTTCTGGCAAACTCCAGACGTGCTTTCAGATGGCACTTTTTGAGTAACGGCTTCTTTCTTGCCACCCACCCATACAGACCAGTGTTATGCAGAGCTCTTGATATGGTTGACTGGTGCACCATTACTTCACTCCCAGCCACTGAACTCTGTAGCTCCTTCAAAGTGATTGTTGGCCTCTCTGTGGCTTCTCTCACAAGTCTCCTTCTTCTTTGAGCGCTGAGTTTTGAGGGACGGCCTTTTCTTGGCAGTGACTGGGAGGTGTGATGCAGCTTACACTTCCTGATTATTAATCCAACTGTGCTCACTGGGATATCCAAACACTTGGATATTATTTTGTACCCTTCCCCTAATCTATGCATTTGTATTACTTTATCTCTAACTTCTGCAGAATGCTCTTTGGTCTTCATTTTCCTTCAGATTCACAGCCTTACCAATGATCCTTCAACAGTGGGGTTTTTATCCAGAAAATGTGACAGCAACTTTAATGGTTCACAGGTGGAGGCCAATGGTAAGGTAATTGTGTCCTCGTTAGGGCAAATTCTATCATCGTTGCAAACTGGGAGCTTCCACAGCACAGGGGTTGAATACTTACACAAGCAAGATATTTCAGTTTTTTATTTGTCTTAAAAATATTTCCCAACATAAAACCAATGTCACCTTACAATAATTGATTCTGAGTTTCAGTGTTTAAAAATAAAATATCAAACAGAACAAAATTTCAATGTACCATTTGTAATTCGGTAATATGAGAGAATTGGTCAGGGGTCTGAATATGTTTGCAAGGCACTGTGTGTGTGTATATATATATATATATATACATATATATATATATGTGTGTGTGTGTTTTTTGTGTTTCAGCTTAACTACACTCGCCCTGGGCTTCCAAAATTTAACCCCAAAATGCTGGATAACTGGAAGAGAGAAGTCAAGGAGAAAGGGTTCATCTTCTGTGCGAATAATGTAGGCCAAGTTACTTAAACTCCTTAAAGAAATGTATTATGTTGTGGAAAAGAATATTCCATGCCTGCTGATACAGTATATTAGAGATTTAAACCCAGTCCAGGCCAACAATATCATAGACAAAAGCATGGCTGTAATCATTGTATAACTTAGAAAATAGATTTGTGTAGACATGGCTCTAATTGAAAACTGCTACTTTGAAATATGCAGTGCAGACGTACATAAGAGCATCATCTTGTTTAATAGTTTGAAAAAAATGTGCACTGCTTCAAACAGAATGACAACAGGGCTAATTTCATTATGATGTGTTTTTGTTTCTTCCAGCGCTGTGAAGCAGTCTACTCCAGTGTTTCAGGTCTAAAAGCCCATTTGGCCAACTGTAACATGGTATGTACAATTTTCCCAAAGCTTTCCCTGTAACTTTTTCCCAAAACTTTGTGGGAACGGTTTCCACACAACTGGCCTGTTGTCCTTATTCCTGTAAAGTAGACGGTCACCTCTGCTTCTACTGCTATCAGTGATATTTTATCGCAGGAGTTGAAAAGAAAGTGAATGGCAGAGATCCCACGTGTCACATAGTATTCATCAGTGTGTGAACCCAGCCTGATGCTGCTGTGTTTTCTCATGCAGGGAGGCGGCTCTGTTGGGAAGTACAGGTGTCTGCTGTGCCAGAAGGAGTTCAGCTCTGAGAGTGGAGTTAAATACCACATCGGCAAGACCCATTCGGTGGTAAGGAGTGTCATTCTGTGTTCAGGGGAACTTGCCTGTGTGTGACCTCTGCTGTGACAATTCTGTTCCAAGTAGAAGGGAAAGATAACAGGGGTTGACAGTAGACGTGAAGGTGATTACTGTACAGTAGTGCCAATTGAATCTGACCACCTTGCTTTTTATTTTGTGTTACTGATCTATGAACAGAACTGGTTCCGGACTTCAAACCCGGTCTCTCCAAATGGCAAAAGGAAAGAACTCAACAATGTAAAGAAAGACAGAAAGAACAGCACAGCCGGAAAGAAGAGGGGCAGGAAGCCTAAAGTAAGGCCCCCGGAGCCACCGCAAAAAGACACGGAAAAGGCTGAATCAGAGACTAGCTCCACAAATGCAACAGATACCGCGGCTTCAGCTGCAAACAAAATCACCGGAGACCAGAGAAAAGACACAGAACCACCTGCGAAGAAAAGGGGGCGAGCCAAGAAAGGGCCCAATAAACCTTAACAAAGAAAGAACAATTTCATAGGGCTTTGGCTGGGATTTTGAAGAAAAATGTGTAAAAAAAAAAGAAAACAAAAAATCAGGCTGACAGTAAATAGATACAAATTTAGTTTGGCTTCTATTGCGGCCGAAGTCTTATTTTATGTTTACTTCTACTTGAGGAAGTAAATCCAAATAAGATTGCACCTATATATATATATATATATGATATATTTTATATATATATATATTATATATATATATATTATATCAGTCAATCAAGTTCCGTAGACTCCAGTTTTTAGGTTTCTATATTTTGGGGATCCCCCTGTTATATAAAGTCTATTTGTTTGTTTTTTAAAATATTTTTTTAACCACTAGTGTTTTTCTTGTATGTATGTTTAAGGAAGGTGTTAAAATGCACTGTAAGATACAGTATTTATTAACCTCATTCTGGTTCATTTCTTACCACAGGGTTTGCTGTATCAAAGGGGTCCATACCTGTCTACTTTCTGGGGGGTGCAGATGTGTGGCTAAGTATGTGAACTTGCCTCGTGCACTGAATGCGTGCCTGCCACAGGGATCCCCTGTGCTAAACCCTGCCAGAGGATTGCAGTAACCACACACCGGCCATGACTTTTGCAGACATTAAAGGTTTGCTGACATAAGGGGGTTCAACAGTAGAGTTCTGAGCAAAATACGGGAGAAAATCTGTCCCGGGAGTTGCCTGGCAGAAGGCTCCAAAATACAGGAGACTCCCGGTGAGTATGGGTGAGTTGACAGGTCTGGGGGTCAGGTTGGCAGTACAGTGTATCTCAATCCACTCACATAACTGGATAGCGGCAGCCATTTCCACTTTCAATATCTCACTTGAAAGAGTTGCTTTTTTTTTTTGTTGTCCAACATTTTCAGAACAGAAGGGGATTGAAGAATAATTTGTCCTTACTGTTTTATTTTGATCAGTGCATTTTGTATGGCAGCTGAATATACTTTAGAATATAGCAAGCATCTTTTCCTCCTGATTTTAAATATGTGTATGTAATACATTGCTCCAGACAGTTAAGGGATATTAACATATATGTATGTTTATAAAGCTGATTATGCAGGCGCTCCAGTGTGCATAATCCATAGATACCCAGGCTGTATGAGTGTTTGTGCTGACTGACCGCTGTATGAATGGTTCAAAATAGTCTGGATATGGAAGAATCGGGACCCCTTTTTCAGCATAGTCTGCAATGTTTAATATTTGCTTGTTACCATTACCTGACACATCCACTTGTACCAGCTTTGCATTTAAATGACTGTAGGATTTGGGGATTTGTAACGTTTAATACTCCCATCCCAGAGTAGCCTCTAATTGTTGGAGCGGAGTATATTGTACCCCCAGAGCATATGTTTGTAAGGTTCTGTGTGCAAAGGCGGTGGTTCTGGGGTTGTGATGTTTTGTTAGATTTCCTCATTAAATACAGAAAATTAAACTTTCCCTCAGATCAAAAGAAAAGTTAAGTCAGCCGCTGATTATATTGTATAATATTATACTGTAATACTACTTTTATAAGTGACAGCAGTTTTAAGCCAAGTAGGAAATGTTAGTTGTAAAGGAAGAAATTATGTTTACAAAAAAATAGTAATGAAAAAACCCTATCAAGTTCATGGAAGATACCGTATATCCTTAGAACCTCCATCATCACATACCTGATTCTGTCATATAGACCTTTCCTCAGCTGTGCTCGTGCGTGAGTGAGTTAGTGCCAGCATGGCACATTTGTTATTTTTTTTTTTTTTTTTGTCTTTCAAAAAGTTTAAATTAGATATAAAGAAAAAAATATATATAATATCATTTGAAATTTTGAAGGATTAATTAATTTTGTGGTGTTAAAAAAAACAAAACAAAAAAATGACTGGCAATTTATTTGGAGCGAACACCATTTTTGTTGAGAGCTACAATTAATTACGTTTTCTTTTAATGTAGCAGTACTGTGATGCTAGTTTTCAATACTGTAACATCGCAATAGTCTAAATGCATTGTATTCGCTTTTTTACTTACATTTGAACACCATAAACAGGGAGCGGGAATCCTTTTATACTACTGGTAAGATTAAAAATAAATATGCAGTCTAAAACAGAAGAAAAAGATGATATCATTTAACTGCAACATCTCTAAAATATTGGGAGACTCCCTTGAGGTAAGAGAAAATATCTAATGCCGGTTTTAAAAGCCTGTTCTGCCTTGCACTTTAAAACTCTTTGTTGTATTGCACTTTGCATATAAATAAATCGATGAAACGATTGCAAACCCCCTAGCTATGGAAATATAATATGGCTGAGGACTCTAGTTCAAGCAGCTTCATTGAGGCTGGCACAAGAGTGGGATCAGATCCACATGATTCCAAATGGAATATCATGAGAGCAACAGCAAGAAGAGGCTTCCAAAATCTATTTTTTAAAATC
Source organism: Polyodon spathula (assembly GCF_017654505.1). Taxonomy (NCBI): domain Eukaryota; kingdom Metazoa; phylum Chordata; class Actinopteri; order Acipenseriformes; family Polyodontidae; genus Polyodon; species Polyodon spathula. Next base: position 8,865,192 of record NC_054541.1, on the reverse strand, counting down.
TTCAGCCAGACTTGTACCTAACCATTGCATCTGTGTGCTTCCATTGACTGAGACAAAGCTGGTAGGTGCACCAGGGTGACAGTCTCAGGTGTGAAGGTTAATTAAATCTTTTTTTCATTGAAAGCCAGTACATGTTAAGAACCTGCAAGCAAAAGTTGTATCTTGTAGGTCTACTGATTTGTTCCCTGTTACTGTAGATCTAGCTACAACTGTGTGATACAATACGTTTTTTGGCAATCATCGGTGTTGCATATGATTTGACTTTCCCTTTAAGAGTTCTGCTGTAGTACCGGTAGGTCATTTACAGTAAGCCGTTAAAGTAAGCAATCACGACGTTCGATTTTTGCAAGCAGTTTATTTCAAAGCCTCCACGACTAGTTCGTGAAATTCAGTGTGTTTAGAATCTGTGAAGGAACTATTCATTACATCCATCCAGAGAGTAGCAAGTTTACAGTAATAGATTCTAAAAATGTTCTTTTTTCTCTGTTCTAAAGTGATTATTATATTTGAGTCATTAATTCAAGGGTGTACTTCCTGCATATTTGCTTAATCTAAACTTACAATTTTACAATCTGTTGTATTAATTGTGTATAATTACCCTTCATCTAGATAATAAAATGTTGTTGAATAAAGTTGTTTTTTTTATGTACTGTTACTTTAACTAGTAAAGCAAGATATTCTCCACTATAGGTAAGGGAAGCACTGTTAATAAAAAGGGGCAGGTTAGAAATATCCTGCTATACCCTTGCCAAGTGATATATTCTCAACAGTATGACATCACAGTGGCCTGGAATCCTCAGATATCATAACTGTAAAAATTCCACAGCTGTTGCCGCTAAATGGGCATAGATTTATTTATTTTTGTATCATACAAATGAAAATTAAACATGTGTATTGTAGGTCCACAAACGATTGACTTTTGTCCAGCAACTGGACTAGGGTAGCGTTACACGCTTACAGTACCCATGAGCTATATATAGGGTTGCAGTCATGCACTGAGAATAAAGCATATCAAATGCATTGCAGTGAAAAGAAAGGATGTACCTCTACCAAGCTCCCTTTTACTCTTTATTAGCTTTGCCCCTAATTAATCTATTATTCTTTGGTGTCTATTTACATCATTTCTGCTCATAGCCTCTGTGCACTCTAACAGAACTCTGATACTGTTGACTGCCTAGTGTGTTTGTGTTCTCCCTTCATGCCTGATTGCCACTAACAACACTAGACTACTATTTTTTTTCTTTTTAATGTTTAAAAAATAAGACCACTAATGAGCCAGCTTAAAAATAAATACATAACATTTTTTATTATATATGCTTTCCATGTATGCTTAAGTGAGCACAGTGCAAACTTGGTGTGAAAGTTTAGTCAATTAGACCCATTGATATGCAAGGCCGCTCTGCAAACATGTGTCCAGTACTATACCGGTTCACTATAGTTGCAGAATGCTAAGTATGAACGTCTCGTGCATGAATAGCCAGGCCGTTCCCGTAATTCAGAGTTGGTGGCTATATTTGTTCACCGTTCAAAAACAGGCTGTGGTAGAGCTTCTCTTAAAACTACCCTTATATGAACTACACTCCAGCAAGCACGGTGCATAAAATAATAGGGACCCAGGAGTTCTGGAAAATGTAGTTCTATTTCTGAACATACCATAAGTTCTGCAGACAGGCTTTTCCGACGACAGGACGACAAACCCCAACATGCAATGGGCCACGTCTATACCGTAACAGCTGATAAAGAAGAATAACAATATCCGACGTTAGCATGGAGATTCAGGTCCCCGAGCACGAAAGCATGGACAAAGCCACAACTCGGTCTGACAGGTAATACATGTATTATAATGTAATTGGTAATGTTTCATTTTTTCATTGTAACACACACTTCAACTCCGTGACCCGACGCGAGTTGTCATCATCATGCAACGCACAGTATAGATGCACGCTGGCGCTGTCAAATCCAGGAAGTCACATAATCATACATGTTGTGAGCAAGGAGTTTGCATAAAACACAAATAAAAAATAAAAAAAAAAGTGGTAAATATTGTAAATATTCTACAAGTTGATATACTATTTTTAGTTTTTAGAAATGATGTCGTTCATTATTTCATAACGCGAAATTGGACCGTTTATTACTACCGCTTAGTTCGTGATACTTCTGCAGCAAATATACTGTTCATGTGTATGTCGGTTTAATAAATACACGGGATCTGAAATCTGTTCAGCCAGCAGTCATTCCAGTGTGGTGCCCCAGTCCATACATGCAGGTCCTGTCGTCTAATCTGCTGTCGCACGGCGTTGTAATGAATGACTCACCCAGCGTGGCCAAGTGGGTTGTCGACTGTTTATACTTCTGCGGTTCGGACAATTTATTATTATAGAATATTATTACTAATAACATTTTTTATGACTACACTTGAATGAATAATATATTGTACTGTTCTAAAAAAAAAAAAAAAAAAAAAAACCCTTGCGTCCTAAACTCATTAAATAACCTCTAATTATAAAAGTTAAACAATCATTACAATATATAATCATTTTATACACACACCACATATATATATATATATATATAATATATTTATATATATATATTCTATATAATATATATATTATCGCAAAAGCGTTCAGAAGTAAACTGATTACTTTGTGTAAACAGTGAACAGAAACACAGCCCTGTCTACTGATTGTGCAGAAACACACGGCTTGCACATGCTTCTGTTATTGCAGTATTACCAGCAAGGGGGAGTAGAGAGGTATGTTTTATATAACAAGGTTACAGTAATCTCCAAACAGCGTGCAGTCGTTTTAGAAGGACTCTGACTGCCATTCCGCAGAACGGACTTTGCAGTGCTGTTGACTTCACGTGTTTAAATAAATAAACAAATAAATAAATAAAATATGTGTGTGTGAGCATCCGGACATGAAAGACATATGACAAATATTGTATTCCTTTTTATTTTATTGTATTGTTATTTGTAGTTAGATTTTAAAAATAAATACATAATTTCAAGACTTTTGAGTAAATCGTACCTGCGTTTTGTTAACAAAATAACACTGCAGGAATTGCAGGTGCGTTTCCCAGTGTACCGGGCACCGGTATCTTCCATGTGCCTTTTACCTTCTTTTCAGCCTCGCAAAGGATTCATGTGGAATTTGTAATGTATATAAAAGAACAATAAGATCACATTTACTTAAGGTAGCTTCTGATTGGCCTTTGGGGTGGGGGGGGCTGGGGGGGGCTGGGGGGGGGGGGGGGGGGGGGGACACGGAACATACAGCTGGGAAGGTGTTGAGTTTCATCAATTTGTTTATGCGTAGGCAGAGGCTCCAAAAGGGGCAGCGGAGACGCCTGTCGTTACCTACAAAACAGAAATCGGGCTTTCACACAATATTTCATATGTCAGTCGTGCTATATGTAGCTTTTAAACACAAATGTGATTGTGGTTTTTGAGCAGTGTCTAGCTGGAGCCTTTGCAGCGCCTCCAACAAAGCTAAATGTCAGAGACAGATGACAGCCCCTCTCCAAAACGGGCAGTGCATGTTGCTGGGGGGGGGGGGGGGGGGGGGGGGGATGCCTCTTACGAAGAGGCTGCTATTAATAACATGTAATGAACGTAATCTGTAGGATAAGTTATCCTCTTGTGTGTGTGTGTGTTGGCTGTGTGGAGATCTGAAAGCAGTTGCAATTGCAGGCTAATGTTCTAACCAACACTGCAGTAAAGATAAAACAAAACAGATAAGCAACTATAGTTTCATTTTCCCCACATCCCACACCAGTGCTGAGTCACAGGACAGGGACACTAAATACTACACTGCACAGTGTTGTTATATGTTCATTGCACTATAAAGCACTGGTTTCAGGGGCTGTGAGCTAAGGGTGTTGTATCAAGGATATATAGGTTCTCCTGTGTGTGCATGAAGACATGAACACTCTTCCAGCATACTCTGGAGCCAGGATATCTGGCTGTTGGGCGCTCAGATCTGATACCAGGTAAGCATGTTTTCTTTCTTCGTTGTTTATTTCAGTGTTTTAAATATTTTAAGTGCTGTCTTGAAACTTGTTAGCACTGCAGTGTTTGTGACACAGGCCTGTGGTCTGTATTATACATAACTAAGGTGCATTTTTGTTTGAGTGTTATCATAAATCTCATGTGGATAACTTCAATATGCAAAGTACAAGGTCAAGAAAGAGACAAAGGACAGGGATTCATTACAGGGTTTTTTTCTGTAGTTATTTTTCAGTTTATTTGTGTTGAGATTTTACACTGGATATACAAACGAGCCAGGTGTTTTCTGTAAAACATTAGCATGTACAATTTCTGTTGTGCTTTTTGGACTTTAGCTTTGGAGAAAGTACAAGCATGTTTGGCAAACAGAGTGACGTAGTTTCAGGGGAGGAAGCAGCAGCATGTGCCTTGTTAGATAAATCAGCATGTGCCTTGTTAGATAAATCCACTATCTAGGTCAATAGAACTTCAATATAACACTGAGCATGATTATGGGAAAATTATATATTTCCCCCAGTATTATGCAGTTATTCATTTCTTACAACTAGTTTGCATGTTAGCCAAACCTACTGAGCCAGTCACTAACATATATATATATATATATATATATATATATATATAGATATATATATATATATATATATTTATATCTTCAAGTGGACCGTTATCAATCATTTATTTAATAGAAGTGGACCGTTGAGAAATCATTTATTTTCACTCTTTTAGTGCATTGTGGCAGTGGCGTGTGGTGGGTTCCAGTGGGAAGAAAGGACACACTTCTAAAGATTTCTTTGGCGCTGGAAAGGGCCGTTTATTGCAGAATTGGATTGGCGCTTATGTGCCGTTGTTTTAGCTCGCAAACGGTCTTTAGCTCTTTCTGCTGTCACTCAGCACTCCTTCACAGCACGCAGGTTGCAGCTTTATTAGTCAGCAGGAGGGAAAGAGCGGACGTGGTTGGAACCAAGCTGCAACAGCAACAAGTCTATTTCAATGGGTCCGCGAGACCCGACGCTACAGTATTTACAGACAACCCTTAATTTGTCCAGTTTACAGGAATTTAAAACCACATGCAGAGTAAATGCAGCAGTAAGCTAATACAGACGATCCTCGACTTACCATGCTTCGATTTACGACTCTTTTGCATTATTACCCTGCTTCGACTTTATGACATCGATAACAATTACATGACAATCTTCCCCCTTTTTTAAATTTTTTATTATTTCTTTTTTTACAAATTTAAATGAATCACTGGTCGAACAACACAGCCAGATTGAGTAACTGTAAGTCCATCTCAGGATGTAGGAGTCATGGTAACCTTGTTAGGGGTAAGAGTCCCAGGTGGAACAGGCTCTGGCGTACCGGGCTCTAGACTCACGACAGGGTTGTCATCATCTGGAACTGGGAGGTGAGGCGAACATTCCGCTGGCAACCGCTGTAGGTGAAGACGGTTAAGTAGGAACTGGGCCCCTTGTAGTGTTTTGATCATGTGGGATCGTGGTGTGAAGCTGCATCCAGTAACAACAGTCCAGGTCTCCTGTCCGTCTAGCTTCATACGAACAGCATCCCCAGACTTCAGCGGAAACAGGTGTCTTGCTGCATGATGACGATTGAAGAAGAAAGCTTGGTTTTCTTTGGCTTTAGCATCTCTGTTGGACTTCCTTCAAATTTGGCCATCTGGGGTGAAGGTTTGTCTCTAGGGTTGGCAGCGTTGTCTTAGTTTTCCATCCCATCAGAAGCTCTGCAGGGCTGACCCCTGTCACAGTGGATGGTGTAGACCTGTAGCTCATCAACACAAGCAGTGGATCTTTTTTGTTGCAAGATCCTCTTCGCTGTTTGCACTGCTCTCTCAGTGTGACCGTTACTCTGTGGATAATGTGGGCTGGACGTGGTGTGTTTGAAGTCAAACCGCATTCCAAACTCTCTAAATTCAGAACTTACAAATTGTGGACCGTTGTCTGGGATGCCAAAACATGCAAAGACGGCCTTTAATTTTACCACAACTTGCCCACTGGTGGTGGTTGGTAAGTGCAGATTTACAATGAGTCTTGTAGTAGTCAAGTAGACTTATCTGTTGTTTTCACAGAGGTCCAGTGCAGCTCTGTGGAAATGAGTAGCTCTTTCTGCTGTGTTCTGTTTGTTTCACAACAGGATTCACATGCTTGCACTTTGTTCCTTAGTTCTGTGGTCATGTTCGTCCACCAACCTGACATGTTGGCTCTCTCTCTACATTTAGTCAAGCCTTGATGTCCGTCGTGTATTCTTTCTAGAATTTCTGATGGTTTCCTTTTGTGATGAGGCCATTGATCTCAGACAGCTGATTTCTCTCAGGAAAGTATTCTCTTGCATCAATTGGAATTTTCTGTATGTATTCAGGCCATCCCTTCTTTATGAACTGTAGCCCTGTCTGTAACTGTCCATCTGCTGCTGTAGCCTCTCGTATGCACTTGAGCTTCTGTGGTGAAGCAGGCAAACTGCTTATACTGCTGCAACATGTGATTCAACATCTTCATGGGTGTCAACATGTTCCAAGTCACTCACTGAGTTTCTGGATAAGGCGTCTGCAACAGCCAGTGTCTTTCCAGATGCATACTCTGCTGTAGGCTTGAAACGCATTAAGTGCATGAGCAGTCTTTAACATCTTAGCGGAATGTTGTCCAGATCTTTACTATTTATTAATGGCACAAGAGGCTTGTGATCATTCACTAACTTGAAGTCTTCCAAGCCTTAGAGGTATTTATCAAACCTCTCACATACCCACACACTCGCAAGGCATTCTTTCTCAATTTTAGCATACCTGGTCTCAGCTTCTGTAAGTCGTCTGGAACAATACGATACTGGTTTCCAGTCCTCTCCGCCAGCTGAAGTAGTACTGAGCAGACACAGGCTGTGGGCTTTGTCACATCATAGAATGTTAGCACTGGTGAGGTGATTGACTGCTGTTTTTAGATTTTGGAAGGCCTGTTCTTGTGCATGATCCCAGGTCCATACTGTATCCGATTTCAAGAGTTCATAGAGTGGCTGACCAACAGTTGTTAGGTTGGGAATATAATTGCCCAAGTAGTTAATCATGCCGAGAACTCGTTTCAGCTCCTGAACACTTTCTGGTGGAGGCACCTCTGCTATTGCCTTGACCTTCTCTGGGTCAGGTGTGACCCCTTTCTCATCAATCAGGTGTCCCAGAAAGCGAAGATGTCGTTGTCTCAGCACACACTTCTCCCGATTCAGTTTCATTCTTGCCGAATCAATGACTTGTAAGGCTCGGCCCAGTCTTTTGCCATGTTCTTCTATAGAGCTTCCAGTATCTCCCAAAGGGGGTTATAAATGTAGTCGGTCTACTACTATCACAATGCAGGGGAACTTGACAAAATCTGCAAGCAGCATCCAGTGAAGAGAAGACTGCCACTCCTGATAGCTTGGAAATTATCTCTTGTGAGGTAAGTAATATGATCCTCACCCTCTAGACTGCTTTGTTTTACCTTTTGAGATCCACACAAATGCAGACCTTTCCATTCTTTTTCATAACTGGCACTGTGGGGGCACACCACTCTGCTGGTTCAATTATTTCCCAATTATGCTGTTTTCTTCCATTCGTTGTAGCTCGCTCTTAACTTTAGCTAACAAGGGTGTAGGCACTCTGCGGGCTGCGTGGACCGCGTAGGGTTGTGCACCTTCTTTCAAGGAGATTTTAACCGGTTCAGTTGCAAGCATGCCGTTCTCCCCAAACACCCCACAAACTACTTCTACATGTCTCACTAATCCCATTTCAGCTGCTGTGGAATGACTTAACAGGTTGTTTACACTCTGTACAAGAATGACACTTGGAAGGAGTAGGGTTTGTTTTTATATGTAGTGCTTGCTTGAAACTGCCCTAAACAGTTTAATTGACCTCCTGGTCTAGTCAGCACAATCTTTGTTGAACTTGGTGAGAGTTTGGTGAAGGTCTCTTCACTAATCACGTCTGCTCCTGTATCAATTTTAAATTTTGCTGGGGTGTTTCCAATTTGAATTTCCACTGTTCGGTTGTCTTCACCATTAGTAGCACTGTGGACTGAACCCAGGAAATAAAGCCTGCCCTCTGCTGCTTCTGTAATTTCTCTCGCTACTTTGCTACGGCAAACACACTTCCAGTGTCCCTTTCTCTGGAATTTTCTACACGCTGTTTTACTTGCTGGACAGATTTCCTGTTTTTTATGCCATTTTTTTGACTCACATACTCCATTTTCTTTCGGTGTAACCCCAATTTATAACATTGTTCCTTTGGGAAAATGTGCTTCGACTTACAATGCGACTTTCAGGAACCAGTTGTGTCATAAATGCGAGGATAGCCTGTAACCCCTAAAGTATTTTTCCAGGTAATGTTCTTCGTAGTATCCTTGGCCTGATAATAGAATGATGTGGGCAGGCTGCCATTTGGGAGAGAAACACGAAAATAAAAATACAAGTAAGGTTTGTGTGTTGCACACGTGCCATTAACAAGATGCCATGACAACTTCAAGTAAAGAAAATAATGTTGTAGCGCAGTAAAAAAGATAAATCATTTAACAAAAAAAGGAAGTAAAAAGCTACTGTAGCAAGCTGGAAAAGTTGTCTTTGTGAACTCCAATAAACCAACATTACCCAGTCAAATCATAGGCTGCCTAAATAAAACTTTGTGTCAACACAAAGAGGTGTATTCCCGTGTATTGCATCTTTAGCAGCTGCAACATTCCCAGTTATAATAGATATAAAAGAAAGGTGAAAACAGAACGAAATACTTGGGACTGCAATTAGTACATTTAATTTACTTAAAAAAAAAAAAAAAACATTTAGAGAATTAAAAATGAAGTATATTGCAGCTTACTTGATTGCAGTAAAAAAATAAACTGTCACGCATTAAATTAAGCTCTCAGATTGTGCTAATGAAAATATCTAAAAATGCATGACATCGTGCTTGCTGTGGTGCATTTATTATCGGAAAAAGCAGAACAAACTCACAGAGACCATTGCCGTCATCTGCTGCATAGGTCAACCATTCAGCAGAATGAGGTAAAAAAAATAAGTGAGTGGAAGAAACATGAACCTGCTGTTTTAGAATCATTGTAGTGTCTTAGCAAGTTGTTGCAAGCAGTTGAATATGAGAGCACCCAGCAATTGGATTTGGTGACCAATGGTGCTAAGTCAAAAAGTTTGTCTGGAGCCCTGACTAGGAGAAAGAAACCCCCATACCCAACATAGTTTAAATAGCACTGATGCACTTTACAATTATCTTACAGTAAGTAATAATGAGCATTACTCCATTGTCTCTAAGCGTTTGACTTACTAATGTGTTTATTAACACAATGTAATATACCCTTTTGTAGCATTTAAAATGCAGACAACATTATCACATTTAAAGGTGCAGTAATTTATTATTATTATTATTATTATTATTATTATTATTATTATTATTATATGATGCTGGCTTCTATGTAGTGCTTTCCTGGTGGCAAAAAGGAACATTAACCCTTAAATATGTTTATTTTTTATATCAAGGTTTTTTTTTTTTTTTTAACCAGGCCTCTCTTGATGTCTTGGGAGATTGTAAAAGCTCCTTTAGATTCACGTTTTTACATACTAAATACAAAACGCATTGATAACAAGGAAGAGAAGCAGCAGTAAATAATCCATGTTTGTTAATAAGTCTCATCAGGAGAATAAGTAGCCAGTGTTATGACCAAATAAAGAATAAATAAATAAATACATGCCGGTAAATAACACAGCTGCTGAGCCAAGCATGAGCAGACTGGGCTTGCTACGTTTTGGTTGTTTACAACGTTTGTGTTTCAAAGCTCCAGTTATCGCTATGGCTCTCTGTGGAAATAAGCAGCAGTGTCAACAGTTCTTTCAAACCTGCAATTTGTGATCTCTGAGGGATATCAATGTGGGAGCTACCAAAGTGGAATAAACTACAATCAAAGCAATGATGACACGTTTTCAATGAAAGAAGTTGTAATTCCAGCTCCAAGTTAAGAACAGAGAGCAGCTGATACTCCTAGCAACATCCTGTATTTACTTTCTTTTTTTCCAGTGGCAGCAGTGAAGAGTCGTTAGACAGACTTCTTCCTCCGGTGAACACAACTCTGTCCCCGCGTAAAAGAACCACGAGCCAATGCAAATCAGAACCACCTCTGCTGAGAACAAGCAAGAGGACGATCTACACCGCCGGGCGGCCTCCTTGGTACAATGAACAGGGAACGCAATCAAAAGAAGCGTTTGTTATTGGTAAGCGAAGCAATAAATTGTTTGTATTGAGGTCCGATTTCATCCACACAGTAGTGGTTTTACAAGTTCTGTGACGGACTCAAGCCATAGTAAAAAAGAAAAAAAAAAGAAAAAAAGAAAATTGGGGTTCAAATTTCAGTTTTACAAATCATATATTTCCAGCTTTTTACTTAACTATTGAAGATTTATTATAGCTCAACATTAGCTGCAGCTTAATCAGGGAAACTGGTTTTACAACCATTATGTTGCAACTGTGATCAGAATTAGTTACACCATGCTTCCATGTTTTCAGCACATGATTGTTTGCTCATTATTGCATGTGAGTAGTCCTAGTTGAAAGCCACAGACGAGTCTTAATTAGTTGTTGGCTTCGACATATCCCAGGGGTCACAGGTACTGTATGTCTCTTTAAGCAATAGTAAAGCCGGCTATGATGATGTGATTAATTATAATTTTTATCAATTTAATTAAATGCCAGCACTAGACTTCTGGTGGCTGTAGGACTAAATAGCAGACAAGCAGGTGCTATTGTCAGCCTGTGTCTGTATAGTTGACACTTTTGGTATAAGAGTGAGTCTCCTCCGCCCTGACTAATATATATATATATATATATATATATATATATATATATATATATATATATATATATATATATATATATATATATGTGTGTGTGTGTGTGTGTGTATATATATATATATATATATATATATATATATATATATATATATATATATATACACACACACACACACACACACACACACACATATATAATATATATGTATACATACAACATATATATATATACACACACACACATATATATATAGATATAATATATATAGATTATATATATATATATATATATAAGTCCTCATTTATTACAGACTTGGTACTCTCTTGTAAGGTCTATGTGTGAGGTGTTGCATTTGAATGTCCTACACTTAGCAGTAATCACTGTGCGCTCTGTGAAGGTTCTTGAATTGTTTTTGCTGGGTCTGATCAGGTCTCTGTGGGGGAAGCGCTTGTGGAAAAACCACTGTAGCCAGGAAGATAATCGAAGCCTTGGATGTGCCCTGGGTGGTGCTGTTGTCTATGGATTCCTTTTACAAGGTGAGGCTGCTGTGTTTGTGTGTGTGTGTTTTTCGCATGTAAAAAATCTCACAAAGCAGTGTAATTAAGCCAATTCCTTTCTGCTCCCCCTGGAGACAGCTTGGACAGTCACAGCAGTGTCGGCAAAGCTTCATATATATATTTTAAGTTATCTGTTTTATTGTAATATACATTTAAAAAAGGATTTCCTAAAATTGAAGGTTTTTTTTTTAAAAGAAAAATCTATTCATGTTTAATATGTGTACATCATGTCATGTTATCTACTTTTTACATGTTGCTTTTATATCTCTGAAAGATTGGTACTAGCTATCTTATGTAATGTCACTTAATCTGATATATCAGTGTTGATTTAGAGGTTGGACACAAAGCTATGGGCTCTTTTAGTTAATTCTTTTATTTAATTGAATTGTCATAGGAATGTTAATGTGAATGTGGAAACAAAAAAGTAAACCATAAATTAAGAATAATTAACAACATTTATGCAAAATGTTTACATTTTTACATCCCATTTAAGGTGTTTCTGTTTATGTACTCTTTAGCACCATCTGGTGGCTAATAATTGCACTGTTCTTTTTATTAAGATTTGTTTTTCAAATCCAGTCAGCATTGTGTATTGTAAACAGGGGTTGGCAATTCCAGGTCTGTACTGGTGTTACGTTTTAATAGCTAAAATCTAACTAATTGAATAAATACTTTAGGACCAAGTCAGATGTTAATTTGGTTCCATTCACTAATTAAGAATTAATCACTAATTAATAATTAAGTTGGAACAAAGACCTGGACTGGGTTTTCTATTGTTGCCTCCTGTTGTAAAGCACATCTTGATAACGGATAATTGAGATTCATTGTTGTCCATACAGTACAGGTGACACATGTTCCTGTACAGCCGGCCCTGTCTGATTTGCACAGCAGTAATGTAAGATCTTTCACTCCAGGTTCTCTCTCCAGAACAGCAGCAGCTTGCAGCCAGTAACGACTACAATTTCGACCACGTCGACGCGTTTGATTTCGTTCTCCTTGTGCACACGCTGAGGAAGCTGAAACAGGGCAAGAGTGTGAAGATCCCAGTCTACGATTTCACCACGCATGGCAGGCAGAAAGAATGGGTAAGAAGGGTTTGCCCCTGCTTCCAGTCCTAATGCTGCTATTTCATGTATTATGATACTATCATGTATTATTCACTTTCCACTCTATTTAATGTATTATGCATTGTTTTTTTTTTACTGTATATCATGTATTTTGCATTTCTCTGTGTTATGGATTTTCTTGTTGTTACTGTATCTTGTAAAGTGCTTTGTGATTGTCCACTATGAAAGGCGCTATATAGAATAAAGATTGATTGAATGCTATGCAACCTGCAGTAAAGGAATGAAGGCTGATTATTTAGAATTGGAAAAAATCTGCCCACATGCATTCGAACCATACAAATCTTATTGCTAGGACCTAAATATTATGAGGTCTATGACATGATCTCTGACTTTTCTTGTTCTGTTCTAGAAAATCGTGTATGGAGCTAGTGTTATTATATTTGAAGGTATCATGTCTTTCGCCGACAAAGAGTTGTTGAAGGTAAGAAAACCTGCTCTTTTCTGATAAAAACGGAAATATATTTATCATTCATCAACTATGATAATAAATGTGAAAACTCCAAAGCCATTAGCTATTTGCAGTTACACCATAAAGATCAAAAACTCAAAAACTCGTTTAATGTAATTGCTTTATCACATGTAGAATTCAAACTTAATCTCAGACTATGCAATGGAAATTATTTTATTTTTCCATTGCTAAGCAGACCTGCTTGCCTTAAAGAGGATGTGCTATGTAGAACGCTACCAATGAACACCTTCCATTATGTTCTGTTTGTTTCAGCTTTTAGACATGAAGATTTTTGTAGATACAGATTCTGATATCCGGCTGGTTCGACGCCTACAAAGGGACATCACCGAGCGTGGGCGGGAGATTGAGGGTGTTATCAAACAGTACAACAAGTTTGTGAAGCCTGCTTTCGAGCAGTACATTGAGCCCACCATGCGACTGGCCGATATTGTCGTCCCTCGGGGTACACAGCACTTGTTTAATGATACATTTGTGTTAGAGCTAGGGCAAATGCATTTAGATGCAGAAATTAGTGCGTTCCTTTATTGAAGTAGGATTTAAAAAAAAAAAAAAAATCAGTAAAATAAAAATCATACAGAGCAGTGTTATGCATGATGAAGCTACAGCTTTGAAATAATATTTAAAAAACATGTTCTTCCTGGTTCCTTTTTACATTGAACTTGCAGAACCATTTTCATTTTTGTGGTTTATCGGGTGAATGGACTTTGAGAAGGAAGAAAGTTGTTTACTACATGAGTGTGTTTTATAGGTGTTCATTATTAATGTGTTTGAAAGTGGAACAGCTAAAGACAGTTGTGGGCTCATAAAAACTATTGCATGACTAGCTATTAAATTTAATATTAAATTATGTAAAACAATATCTCAACATCACCTAAATAAGGCATTACCCCTAACACATATCCACTTGTAGATTGTTTTACTGTAACCTTATAGCATAGAAATTCATGTTTTCCGTAATATGGGTGTTATTAGTGTTAAAATTAAAAACATCCATAGTTGCATGTGAATGGGTTTTTAAAACTGATATTTGGTTTTTAAAATTGTGTGTTTTACGCTATACAGTACAATATACTATGATTATAATCTAAAGAAAACAAATTAACACAGACTTATTTATATACCTTTATATATATATATATATATATATATATATATATATATATATATATATATATATATATATATATATATAAAATATTACAGGAGGAGGAAATATGGTAGCAATTGATCTGATAGTCCAGCATGTGCACAGTCAACTGGAGGAGGTAAGTGCGGCTGCTTGACTATAGCATAAAGGGGATTGGAAATGCAATGGGACATGTTTTCAGCAAATAATGCACACATTCAAAAAGTGTAGGAAGTGTGTGAAGACCATCTCTAGTACAGGATTAGAGAATTGATATGCCCATACGTTTATTGTAGCTAAGCAAATAAACAAGAAAACTTCACAGTAATTTGCTGTTTGATCAATGCGCAGTGTTGAGATTTTTACAGGCATGTGTATGATAATGTTACCCCTGCAATACGTACAGCGCTGTAGCAGTAATGCTCCAAATGTCAGGGTCTCAGGTATTGGCATTGCATGCTTTGACCGGAGCTGCTGCTGTGAAGTTATGTTTTGTTATTGAAGCTGCAACTTTTTATATCTGAGACTACTTCAGCTTAATATATTTACCCAAATAAATACCACTGAGCAGTTGTCAATGTTATCCTACTGTACAAAAAAGGAAATATGTTTGTCATTCAAATATATTTCTGGAGTATTTTCATTCCTGTATACTCTACATGTTCTTGGAATGTGCAATTGATATTAAACAGACACTTGATAAACTTACACATTACATAGTCATCTATTTATAAATCAAATTCCGTAGGATTCAAACAGACTGAATGTATTTCCTATCACCTTTAAGTGGTGTGTGTTTTTTTGTTTAGTTTTTTAAAGCATGGGTTTAATTTTTCCAAGGGGAATTCCCTTCTTTTTTATATATATATATAAAAAAAAGTTTATTATATAAAAAAGTAAAACTGCAATAAGTGTAACCCGTTGTCCCATTACAGCTGCTGCCTTATATACAACCAGAAACTAACCATGGCAACGTGCCAGTAAATAATCAGCATACTATGGCAATGTGCCAATAAATAATCAGCATTCTTTAAATATGGAAAATATGTCAAACTGACATGACTGCCTGTGTAACTGTTTAAAAGAAGGTGAAACCCTATTATTTGAGTAGTTTTGTGTGAAACTAATGAAATGCAGTATCCCTTAAAATCGATATTAAGGGTTACTGCTTATTCATATTTATTACTGCTGCTGTATATGATCTGTGCATCTTTGGTTTCTTAATTTGACTTAAATATTTTTTGTTGCTTTTCACAAAAGGCAAGAATAATAGCCTACTGTTGTGTCTAAGCATTAAAAATATAAATGTTCTATGTGACAACATTATCAAAGTAATGTATATCCCTTAAGGTCTGGTATTTGTATATGCCTGCTCTGTTTTGGCTAGATTGGGAGGCAGTTCGTGTGCTAGCGCCATCTAGTGACAGATTTACAGTAACACGGTGTTTTAATATTAAAATACCACTGAAGACTTCGGTCAAAGAAAAATAACTCATTTTTAGTTCATGTCTTTTTTTCCCATATAAGACGCTGAAACTACAGTAATTGGTTATAGTAGGATTTTCCTTGTTTGTTTTTTTTTTAAATCTGGAATGTTAGTCAACACATAATTACATATAAATCCTACTCTGCATAAACCCCACAGGCTTCAGCCCCACCCATCTCCATGATAAATGTCAGTCTTCAGCATGTCTAAGTCAGCATTTATTTTAGCTTGGCACATAATGTTGGCACATGGCACAGCAAAATAACAGTTTGGTTAATGTATTGATAGAGTTCTGTTTTGACAATACTAATAAATAGGAAATGAATGCTCATTTTCTATTTCTCTTTCTTGTGAATGTGCTATTGGCAATACTTTACATGGACTGGGTTTTCACTGTAACCTGTCTCAGCGCGAGCTCAGTGTCAGGTATGGTAATGAAACATGTTTTTATTGGTCATCTCCACGCAAAGGCATTCTAGAAACTAAACAACAACTGCTGTGTATCAGTAACACACAGGGTCAATTATAATATCATTAGAATTGTTCTGATGGGTACACAAATTTAATAGAGTTTCATTAGGATAACAGCAGGATAAATGTTTATGATACAGAGTTCAGAAACAGTTTATCAGCACGTCTTGGCCAGATATAATATTAATATATACATTAAGCACTGAGTAATATTTATAAATATAAAAAAAACCCTGCTTTTTATAACATTCATATAGCAAGCACGGAAACAGCATGTCATAGTTATGTGCTCAGAATGCCTTTTCGTATTCATTTCTTCAGATTTAATTCAGTATCACTTTTAACCTCCAGCCTTCTGTGTCTAACTACCTAGAATGATACAGTATACTGCTTCTTCCAAACAGAGAGTTTTGACCCCTCTCTCTCTCTCTCTGTTGTATCATTGACTCTAGTTCTGCTTAGTGTCTGTAAAGTTTCCATTAGATGGTTCAGAAAGGAAACCCTCTGTCTGCTTTAGACACAGGAAGCATTGAGGGCTAAAGTGATGAACGAGAAGCCTTAACAGTTACGGTGTGTGACATCTAGTAAACAGACTGTATTACTATCATGGGTTCACTCAGTTTAAAAATAACACAATAACAAATAACAAAGAAACACAGCCAGCGAACAATTGTAAATGTAATTGCAATTAAAAAATACTGATGTGTTCAATATTTGAAAATATTTTTTTAATATTTTGTATTGCTAAAGATTGGAAAATCAAACAGCTAAAAGAACACACTTTACTGTATTATTTACAGCAAGTGCAAACTGTACAAAGATGCCACGTGCCGTAGATTACTTGATTACTTAATTCTCAATTTTATTATGTTACGTTTTTTTTTTTTTTTTTTTCTTTCTTGTGGTCATTATGTGTTTCCTTCAACCTTCTGCTCTGAATAAACAATCTCCCATGTCAACAGAGGAAACTGCGCTGGGATATGTGAGGAGAATTTGCATATCATTTCAGTGTTTCATAGAAACTTTAGAGCTGGAATATATTGTGTGTGTGTGTGTGTGTGTGTGTGTGTGGTGGAATACTACATGGCTGAATCTGCACAGCTTCATTGCACTGGCCACAGGTTCAGGTTTGTTTTAGGAAAGCAAAGGAAAAGCGAATTTAAATATAAAAAAAGCACCAACCTTCAAGAAGTGGTGTCGTACAGCTGTGCTATAAATTAACAAGAGGTGGGATTATGGCTTTTACAGGAAATGGAGTACACATGAACTGTAAGCGCTACAATTTACCTGACAGTCAAATTCCTTACTATTGCATTTAAAAACTTTTTTTTTTCTTTTTTAACTGGTGATCTTGCATTTTTTAAATATCTGTATACCAGATTATGTATTTAGATTTCAGTGTCTTTTACCGAATTAATCTGCACACCTTGAAACTAGAATTTGTAGGTCCCCTCAATGAGTGAAATTGGGTTTGAGAAGAAACAACTGGACCGTTTTGTCCAAAATGCTGAATTTATTAAAAAAAAAAAAAAAGGAAATAGTATTTTGAACACAACCTAATAAGAGAAAGTGGAAGATCCAGACCATTACCACTGCACTATTCCTTCCCAAACCCACTTTCATCTGATGAATATCCCATGCAGTTTTGACAGTGAACTCACAGGAAAAAGCATTTCTGGGTTTCAGCATGGCTGCTGAATTATGTTTTTAGAGCAGCGTTATATACCCTATAGAAGTGCATACTGTGCATCTGTTACTGCTCAAGCAGTAATAAACCAGAGGGCATTGTGGGCTACACTCCCCTATGTACAGGCCTTATCACCTTACCAATAAAGAATCGTTTTGAATGATGAGATTAGTAGTTTTTAATGAATCTGTAATCCCACTTTTGGTAATCTGAAAAAAAAGTGCGATCTGTGGCAAATATTTAATCCTGTGCTTACTAACTATCTGAAAGTTGTATTCAATGAGCTCTGAACTAGTTAAAAAACAGCACTGACATTTTTGGCATGAATGATTGGTTGCTCTGTCCCAGTGTCACTTATCCAATAAGCACAGCTTTTACTAAACTTAACGTTTTACTAGATTTGGCATGATTTGAATTAATGAGAAATAAGGGCTTGGTCAGAATATATGATGGCGTGGTGGTTTTTATGCATGTAACCAAAAAGGATTAATGCATTTTTCTGGTCCCCTTCCCCTTGTACCGAGATCACTGAATGACCATCCTTTTCATCTCTCGGAGTTGAGTTTTCCAAATTAACATTTGACATGTGCCACCCCCTATTCCTAATACATGACCACTCCCTAATGAATACCATTACTGAATGCTCCTGCTTTTGACGATTGTGTGCTAATAAAATATTTGAACAATTGAAAAAATGGGACCACAAAATGATTCTACTAAACTGGACACTGAAACAAAGAACAATCTGATGGTCTTCAATTTGCATGGTTTATCACTAATGAAGTGGTGGTGACTGTCCAGATTCAATGTGTTACTGAGTTTGTCTAATGTCTATTTAAGAACTGTTAAGGCCCCTTAATTTGCAGCTGATACTAATTGTATTGTTGATATTACTATATTTTAAGTGACTTAACCCTTAAGACGCTTACTCCCATGTATGTTGATAAAAAGTGTAATGAAGACATAGCAAAGGACAGAGGAGTGTTGTAATGCATAATAAAAATCATGGCAAACTAAGTAAGGGGAGTAACTTCTAGTTGGGACCTTGCATTCAATGGGGTCCCACAGGGATTGGTGCTGCGATCCCTATTCTTTCTTATCTGCATTAGCTGTGGGGGATGGTCAACATGTACTGTACGCAGCTACTTAGGAAAAACTAAGGTATTTAGACTGCATGCAGAAATGGGCAGATGCATAGCAAATTAAACGTAATGGTAATAAAAGTAAACTTGCAAAAGTGTAAGACTCCGATACTGCGTTCAGTTTTGGTCCGCCATTTTACAAAAAAGACATTAAGAGAGTTACTAAGCCTAGAGCAAAAAAAAGAATTAGGATAGACTTGATTTCAGATCAACAAAGTTAACCTTAATCGGTCACTATTTTGCATGTTTTTAACAAGTTTTGCATGAGCATTTAGCATTCTTGCACATGCTCTAGATATAGTTCAAGGACGGTGGCCTGCTTTTTTTTATCATGCTTTCCCCTCCAGTGACATGCAATGTGTTTGTTTTCCTGTGTAAAATGTTTCTGAATATTTGCAATGCATTGAATAGACTAAAGCAGGGTGTTGTTTCAGGGCAGCCCTGGCGTCGGCTCATCAGTTCCAGCCCCTCCCTGAGACTCTCAGCGTTCTGAAGAGCACTCCGCAGGTCAAGGGGATGCACACCATAATCAGGTCAGCATCCTGCTCCAGCACACGCTCCTCTGCAGCCTGCTCCACTTTATTAACTTAATTTGCTGGTTTCCCTCTCGATAACTACGTTTTCAATAACTTGTAACTGAGGCATTTTAGTCCATATTTTTAAGCATACATACAGCAGACATTCTTTTTACAGAATGTCCTTTTTATTTATTTGTTTGTTTTTTTGTTAATTATAGATTTGCTTTTTTTCCCCCCATGGTTAGCTTAGTTCTTTGTTCTACTCAATAAAATATCTTTGGAAGGCTTCAGCAATGAAAGGCGCAGTGCGGATCTAAGTTTGCTGTTGATTTTTTGTTGCTGTTATTCTTTGCCTAATGTGATTTCAATTAGGATCGTCTGTCGCAGACAGTGAGGGAATGTTTACTCCCATGCTACTAACGCAGAAAGTTGATAGTCACCACATTGTATGGCTTTTAACAGATCTGTTTGTGTTCTTTTCTTTCTTCTCAGAAACAAAGAGACAAGTCGCGATGAGTTCATTTTCTATTCGAAAAGGCTTATGAGGCTACTTATAGAGCATGCTCTTTCTTTCCTGCCGTCTCAGGTAAGCATTGCACAGTTGATCATGTAATTCACAGCAGACAGTCCATAGCTAGTACACAATGGGACTGGCTTCAGAAACAAAAGAATACCAAAGTTTTTCCTGCTACATAATGGAGATTAGATCATTAATACTAGAATGGTTGATTCATGTATCTATCTAATGGGTTGTATTCACATAGCTTTGTTATAGCCCTGTGTCTCATACTCCCTCTACATGGCCTATACCACAAGGGGATGTATTTTTAAAATGACGTCCGTAGATGATGTGGGAGGTGAAGTATGTCAAACTTCCCTTGATACAAAACCAGGCAGCCTTTGAGTACAAAAACAAAAAAGAGCTGGTAGAAGGTTAGTCAAAAAATGTTGTAGATATGTTTCTAACATGTACATTATTATGCAAACCGTTTCCCACCCATTTTACAGTCTATTACAGTTCAGACACCACAGGACCAGGATTATGATGGAAGAACATTTCATGGGAAAAGAGTAAGCGCATTATTTTATACCTTGTGGAGATATTTGGGTACTTTGTCCCACTGTACATTAAAACATACCTAATATATTAAGCACTGAAACAACCTCATCCCAATTGTGAAACACAAATTGTACTGATTTGTCACGGCGTGTTTGTTTATCCTCCCTTTTGGTGAAGTAGGAGGCTAAACTAACACATGTAAAATGATAGAGAATTATGATGAATATATTTCTGTGCTTTCTCATTATAGCAAACACCAGGGTTTTTTTTTTACCCATTACGTAATTCTATTTACCGTTTTACTCCACATCATTTGACGACCTACAGCAGCGCACTTAGTGTAATTCCAGTAAATAGTACTCATCCTTGTAGAGGGCGTATGGTAAGATTGTTAGAGGAGACTAGCAGTGCACATGTTGAATATGGACCAGCATGGTTCTAGAGTTGTTACTTGTCCTATATAAACACATTCAGCGTAGTCATGGCTGTTGCTTGTGCTTTTCTAGATCACAGGGGTGTCCATTCTCCGAGCTGGAGAGACCATGGAGCCTGCGCTACGAGCAGTGTGTAAAGATGTGAGAATCGGGAAGATCCTCATTCAGACCAATCAGGACACAGGAGAACCTGAGGTAACTCAGTGCTGAGCACAACCAGTCTTGCGCTTGTTTCATAACTCCTAAGCTTCTGTTGCCTTTCACCTCAAAACCAGTGGTCTCAACCTAGTACCCAGTGGACATTAATCCAGATCACGACAACAACCTTGGCACAGTTGACAGTTGGAGGCCCAGGAGTGAGTGAAGGCATGATTTGAGGTCAGGATTGAGGTGTTATCTTGTGGCATTGGGGTTTCGTGCTGATTGTCTAAAGCGTTTCTCATTGCTCTGTGTGTGTTTCTGTGCAATGTTTTTCTTAATTTCGTCAGCTGCATTACCTAAGGCTGCCAAAGGACATCACTGAAGACCATGTGATACTTATGGACTGCACTGTATCAACAGGAGCTGCCGCTATGATGGCAGTAAGAGTCTTATTGGTAAGAAGCAGCTTCACTTTTGGTTGGTAAGAGGAGATTACAGAGAAGCCTCATGTTTGCAGGACTGATGGTGATGCAGTGGTGGGTATATTCTAATTTTCTCAGCAGTGACAGATCATAATACTGCTGCCGTTAAAGGCATTACTCTCTGAATGACTTCTTTCAAGACCTCTTTTTTTGTTGTACTGTATATAGTAATGTTAAAAACAGGCCAATTAATCACCCTGGAGTAAAACACTATATTAGTTGCAACACTTTTTAGATTTTCAAAAGCAGGGGCTTTGGTATGTTCCTTTTTTTAAATGTAATACATAAAAAAAAAAGCTGTATTTCCAACCCAAGTGATGAGAGAGATGCTTTTTGATGACCGAATATCCAAAATTGCACAAATCCTTGGAATACTATATTCTAATATGTTCTTTATCAGTTAAGTGTTAAAAAAGACATTCAATTCATATTAAGTTTTGGACTGTAGTGAAATGAAATTCAAGATGAATGTTTGACACAATCTGCTGGTGCTTGTTAGGGTGGGCTGAGTACTGTGTAGGAGTGGGTGTTATAAATAGAAGCAATTCAGCTCTCTTTATGTCAGATAAACAGATTTTAAAATAGATACTCATATTTAAAACATATTATGGTGTTTAGATTGTCTGTCTGAATAATTGAGGACTAGTCTTAAATGTTTAAAAAAGAAACACCTTGTGTTTCATGTCTTCTTTTTTTTTTTTACAAAACTGCCAATGAAGCAATAACGAAATGATTAATTGACATGGCTATTGATATGCAAATGTGTTGAATGCTGCAGGACCATGATGCTCAGGAGGATAAGATCTTCCTGGTGTCTCTCCTCATGGCAGAGATGGGGGTGCACTCTGTGGCTTACGCCTTCCCCCAGGTCAAAATCATCACCACCGCTGTAGACAAGAAAGTCAACGACCTGTTCCACATCATCCCGGGAATCGGTAAATACTGAAACACTGGCAGCAGATCTTTAAAACAGTCAGGGAGTTACTCCAACGGAAAATGTAGACAGTAAGGTGCCCGGGAAACTTTCCCCGGCCTGTTCACTGTGTGCTTTTACCCTGTTGAAAAAGTAATTTAAAATTCCTGCAAATTACAAAGTCAGTTTCATTTATTTAGTTGTCAGTGTACAGAAGGGTGGACAAAAGCATTAATTAACAATGTATTGAAACAAACGTGCAGTGTGATTACAAAAATGAAAATAACAGAGTCTTCTTATTATTACATCTACTGATTTAAATATGCAACATGAAGCACCTTATTAAATGACCAGCATACAGTCCAGGGTTAACCTTTGTTTGTGCCTTCTTCAGGTAACTTTGGGGATCGATACTTTGGTACAGACGCCCCTCCTGACTGGAGTGACGAGGAACCGGAGGAGTCCAACTAAGAGTCTCCAGCACTGATCACAGTACAGTCCATTGGATCTGCTGTAGGCAGCTATACACAGCGTAAAACACGTATGTGCCCTTATGGCTCACTTTTAAGGCAAGGACTTCCACCAGAAAAACAAATGTAAGACGTTTGTATTCACGAGATCTATACAGAATCTGTAAATATGTACAGAGGTATGAAAATATATATATATATATATATATATATATATATATATATATATATATATATATATATATATATATATATATGTGTGTGTGTGTGTGTACCTGTGTACACCCCCTTGAACTTTTTTTCACATTTTGTTCTGTCAATGCCTCAGATTTTCATGCATTTAAATTAGGATTTTTTCCACTTATCTACACACCATACTCCACACTGTTAAAGGGAAAAAATTATATATAAAAAATAGAAAACTAAAAGATCATAATTGGAGAAGTCTCCACCCCCCTGAGTTAATACTTGGTGGAAGCACCTTTGGCAGCAATTACATTTGAGTCTGTTCGGATAGGTCACTACCAACTTTGCACACCTAGATTTGGCAATATTTGGCCATTCTTCTTTACAAAACTGTTCAAGCTCTGTCAAGTTCCTTGGGAAGTGTTGATGGACAGCAATCTTCAAGTCATGCCACACATGATTGGATTTAGGTTGGGGATCTAACTAGGTCACTCAAGGACGTTTACCTTTTTGTTCCTTAGCCACTCCAGTTTAGCTTTGGCTGTGTGCTTTGGGTGATTGTCGTGCTGAAAGGTGAACTTCTGTCCCCGTTTCAGCTTTCTTGCAGAGGGCAGCAGGTTTTTCTCAAGGACTTCTCTGTACTTTGCTCCATTCATTTTCCCTTCTGTCCTGACAAGTGCCCCAGTCCCTGCCGATGAGAAACATCCCCTTAACATGATGCTGCCACCACCATGCTTCACAGTAGGGTTGGTGTTCTTTGGGTGATGCGCTGTGTTGGGTTTGCGCTAAACATAACGCTTTGCATTTAGGCCAAAAAGTCCCATTTTAGTTTCGTCAGACCACAAAACTTTTTGCCACATGGCTACTGAATCAATAAAGAATGTTTTTTGCATACTTCAGATGGGATTCAAGGTGGTCTTTCTTGAGTAATGGCTTCCTTCTTGCCACCCTACCATACAGGCCAGATTTGTGGAGTGCTTAGGATATTGTTGTCACATGCACACTTTGACCAATCTTGGCCATAAGGGCCTGTAGCTCTTACAAAGTTGCCATTGGCCTTTTGGTAGACTCTCTGCGCAGTCTCCTTCTTGCTCGGTCATCCAGTTTTGGAGGGACGGCCTGATCTAGGCTGGGTCTTGGTGGCGCCATATACCTTCCACTTCTTAATTGTCTTGACCATGATTCCAAGGATATTCAAGGCCTTTGATATTTTTTTATACCCATCCCCTGATCTGTGCCTTTCAACAGCTTTGTCCCTCAGTTCTTTTGAAAGCGCCTTGGTGCTCATGGTTGAGTCTTTGCTTTGAAATGCACTACCCGGCAGAGTGAACCTACAGGAACTGCTGAATTTATCCTGAAATCATGTGAATCACTACAATTTAACACAGGTGGAGGCCACTTAACTTGGTATGTGATTTTGAAGGAGATTGGTTACACCTGCTAATTTAAGATTGCTCTTACATGGGGGGGGGGGGGGGTGGACGCTTATCCAACCAAGCTATTTCAGTTTTTATTTTTAATTAATATTCCGTCAATTTCTAGAATATTTTTTTCACTTGGAATTTGTGGGTTAGGATGTGTAGATAAATGAAAAAACAAACAAAAATCTATTTTAGTTCCAGGCTATAAGGCAACAAAAGGTGAACATTTTCAAAGGGGGTGTAGACTTTATATACATTATATATATATATATATATTACACACACAGTTTCAACTGTTTTTATTATATTTTTTTTTTGGTTTAGTGTTTGTAAATATTCAGAGATCTTAAAGGTTGAACAAAGTTTTAGTTTTGAAGCCAGGTAATGTCTCTTGGTAGAATTTTTTTAAAAAAACATTTGGTTTTTATTACTTAAAAAAAAAATACAGTAAAAAATAACAAGATGGACACAACACTGAGCACAAAAGTGCATTATCTTGAATTAAATGTTCTGAATGCAGTACTTCAAAATATTTTAAAATACAATAGTATTTATTTATTAATTAAATTTTTTTATAAGAGAATTTATCATGTATTGATCTGCATTTTAAATGTAACCTTCAAGTAGATTTGATTTTCCTGTTGCATTAAAAACATCAGAAGTGTTGCATACATAGGTTGCAAGGACCAGCACGTCGGAAAATTGTGTGGGTGTTGTATTTTAACTTTAACCCTTCACTTCCCTCTATGGCCAAAAACTATAGTGACCAAACCGCTACTGTGCAGAACACAGCAAAGGGTATTGGTGATTGTTTTAATGCAACGGACTGCAGATAAAGTATTTACATTTATCATTAAGGAATGAGGTCTAACATGCTTAGAAATGCAAAGCTGTTTCATAATTTCTCTGTAATGGAAATTTATGAGATCTTAAAACTGCAGCTTTTTTTGAGTCTTGTATCTACGGCAATCGTATCAATATAAAGCTTGTCGGGCAAACGAACTATAGCAATGCTGACACATTGTGAGAGAACTGCAGAGATCTGCCTTGAGACATTATCTACACTTGGATAAGTGAAGGATTTACTTCATTGCAATTTAATTTAAACAAAGCCACGGCAGCGTGCTTTTTACAGCAATTCTTTAGGACAGTGATGCATATTATTTACTACCTCAATCTGTTCTTTTCAATCTGCATTGATTTCTCAACACTACAAACACATTTCTGCTAGACGGTAGTTTCTGAACACAAACGCTTCTACACTGCTGCATGTATTCAGAATTCTTATTTAGTTTTTGTAGTTAGGACTTTAGTTTAATGGTATACTGTAACTTGTATTTTTCTTAAAGGGAAAACGGTTTTTCCATACAGATATGTGAAGAGACATGTTTAGTGTTTTAATTGAAATTTTAACAGTAGTGAATCAAGCAGGAAAAATGTATTGTTTAAGTATCATGAAAACATGGGTGCAATATTTTTTTTGAAAATGGTACTTGTGTTACCTTCATAATAAATATTCTGATGCATGGGGGAAAAAAAAAAAAAAGCTTTGTAAAGGAAAAGGAATATCAAATGGTCAAATAATTTAGAAATACAGTCCCAAAGAACAACAGGCTTTTCCAACACCAAAAAGTATATACCTAAATACAGGATTTACAAACAAACGAGTTTCTAAGATTTATTTCAGCTGTTTAATAAAGAAAGTTATGTTTGCAAACAAAATATAACATTATGTTACTCACCAATTACAGCAGTAAACCTGTAAAGATACTTCCAAAATGGAAAACTTTAATTTCAGTTGTTATAAATCTTTCATTGATTTGATGTATTATGAAATAGTTTCTGTGTGATGGCTACAGTGGGGTATTGCGTCTCAAAGGGTATGACGTTTCAGTTTGCACAAGAAAAAAAGATACCTGTTCACATTTGCAAGTTTTAGAATGGAAACTTTTTTTTTTTTTCTGCTTCTCTCTCTGTTTTTCTGGTTAGACGAGGCAGGTTATTACCTAACACTTCGACTCTAAACTAACACAAAAGGAGCTGCATTAAATTGTCCTGTAATGCATTGTCCTGTAGTGTAAACCCCCAGGGGGTATTGATGCTCTGAACTGTTTTTGCTAGCTTTGATTGATCATATAAATGATATTGTTATTTACGATGATGACGTTTCTTCCTCCAGAGCCAGACTTTATGTAGTCTGGTTCTTGGGTTTAATATATACAAATATACCACAGTCATTTTCCTTTTGAAATGCACCAGTTTTTAAAGCTTACTGCTTGGCCAAATAAATACAATTTTTCATTTTCATGTTTTTATTTATTTTGTTTTATTAGGTTGTGTTTTGTTGTTGTTTTTGCTTTGAATTAAAAAAAAAAAAAAACTCCTATAATTATCATTTAATTTTTTTCTAGCCTATATCTTCTATTTAGTTTTTTCTTCTAATTTCATTCTTTTTGAAACTGTTATTTAGTTTGTATGTAATATGTTTAGTGATTGCACAAAAAGGCTAAACCCACCATACGTAAGCCAAGCTTAGCCTTCCAAAGGTGTCATCTTCCCAATGGTACAGTAGGAAAGGTTATGTGTAAACCGATGACTTAATTGAAGAATATTTGAGTTATCAACATTTTCATTAATGATAGTTTAACATTCTCTCTCCAAGACTCATTAGTGACACTAACTATAATTGAATAAGGAGAATTGAATTACAAAAATAGCATTCAGTTTTACAGCTGTGGTCAAGGCTAGATTACATTGTGTTATTGTCAAAGGTCTTTACTCCTATGTCATCAGCATGCTGAAAAACACAACTAATAAAGTCATGACATCTAATAGAGGGACTTGCAAGTAGTCTTCAGCTGTCACAAATACTCCAGTCCTCAAGAAACGACTGATCTGTGTGCAGAGAGGTACTGTAATCAGGGTGGTGTTCTTGTATTACTGTACTATTTGTTAAACCATATAGTGTTAGGCACTCTAATGCAAGATTGACAATGGGTAAATTTCTACTTGTTTCATTTTGAACAATGCTGCTTTGTCTATTTCCTGTCAGAAAGCGTGACCCACTACAATATAGTAAACCCCATACAACCCACCACCCGGTCTAGTGAGACAGGCCTAGAACTTAAACAGTGGTATGTGGAGATACTGTAGGGTAAACGATTCTGAAAGGGCAATACAGCTATGGGCACCCTATAGAATGAACTCGTTTTGCTTCCTAAAGTCGAATTAGACCTGCTGAATAATGTTACCTTCACATACTGAATTACACATTGCTTCATAGTTTTCCATATACCTCACGAAAAACCGACAAATTAAAAAATGTGGCATTTCGAAATATAACATGAAATACTGTACTACTATGATGCCTTCCAGTAGAGACTTGCGATTATCATTTTGTAGTTTCTTTGATTACATGCTGTTAAATAGGAAATCTAAGTTATGTTCATATACTGTAGTTTGATTTTTAGTTTTTTAATATGTCTCAATCCGAAAATTCTAGGTGATGCAAACACTTTGGCCATAGCTGTAGAGTGAAAAACGAAATATTCTTTTAGGTAAAAACGACTAAAAAGAAAGTCCTGTAGTATACTTAACTTGGCTTTCACAATACTTTATTTTAAACTCTCCAGTATTGGTTACATGTGCCTTCAAAGAAACTCTAATAGAAGGTTAACTTCCACCTTAACAATGTTATACTGCATAGTGCTGCCTGAAACTTGCTTTGCCAAACCAAACTGGAATCAGATTGTATGTTTTAGTGAAAGCTGTGGATCAATTCATTTATGGGCTGTACCAGGTGATGTGTGTCTCCAGTCTTTTATGATTATTTGTAAAGCCCCAAAAAACATCCATAGTATTACATTTTTTTTTTTTAAATGACAACTTTGTAGAGTGAAAGCTCAGTACATCTGGATCCATGTGTCTTTCACAAGTGGTGCTACATGGTTAAATTATTTCAACAAGATAATCCATTGCAATGCAGCATTTAATTGACAGAGCTGTGGGTTATATTTTTGATCAAGAGTCCTTTATAAGATGTGCCTGTTACTACAGTTATGGTCAACAGCTGTCTTGTATATTTCACCAGACCATCCCACAAAAGTATTTAGGGGCTTTTAATCCCACGCACATGAACTACTTAACCTACTTTACAGTGAACCTTGTTTCAGTCTGTTCTGCTTTCATACCAATGAAAATGTTCTGTTCATTTCAATAGATTATAGAGTGGTCCTTTCTCTCCTAATTGCTGAAATCTTTACTGAATTGCCATTACTTTATAAAACACATCATGTCATTCACATTTTTAAACACAGGAAGGATATTGTGGTTCACATCTTCACATGGAAACTAACCCCGTATCTTTCATCAGTTTCCATTATTAACACACTGAACAAAAAGTCAAATCCTTTTGACTCGAGCATTAGATGGCATGCAACGATCCCCTCTTAATCCCATGTCTCGGGGGTTACTGACAGAATCAAACCCAGTTAAATGATGGGACCCCTGGCTCCCTTGTACCAAAGGATCGAACACAGGAATGACAAGCAACAAGGTAACTTATTTAATCAATGTGTGCTCATGAAGAAATATTGTTGCATGTGTAATGATTAGAAATACCACGTGCGAGATCTTAATTAGATAATATGTTGATATTAAAACACAGCTGTGCAAGTTTGTTTTTGATGTGAACTAAAACAATGTTTATACATACAGCTATGGTCAAAAGTTTAGCATCACCCTATAGAATTAACTAATTTTGCTGAATAATGTTATGTTAACATCTTGAAGTACATATTGCTTTGTAATTCTACATATATTTCATGAAAACCTGACAAACTGAAACATTTCAAAATCTAGCATGAAATATTGTACTACTATTATGGTTTCTAGTAGACTCATTTTGTAGTTTATTTGGTTACATGATGTTAAATGAAATATCTAAACTATGTTCCTATATTATTTTTTTAAATTATGTCTTAATCCTAAAATTCTAGGCAAGGCAAAACTTTTGGTCATAGCTGTATACTAGAATATACTAAAACAATAGAATAATAACATTGTAAAAATTAAAAACAGAACCTCTACTGTAATTCTCACGGCGTTATTTTGCTAGAAAAAAAAAAACTAAATGTTTTGTCTCCCTTAGGGTAATATATTCAAAGCATTTACTTCAGACTTTAACTCCTATTTTTTGGAAAGAAGTAAAACACAAAGACATGTTATAAAACTAAACCCAAACAAATAAGTAATATAATTCAAGGACTCTGAAGTAATCTCAAACTGTTTGGTTCTCATTTAAGAGTTTGCTATAAAGTGGAGTAATCGCTTAGAAACTATGGCCCGTAGTTTTCAAAAAAAATATTATTTATTTATTTATTCATTTTTTACTTTTGTTGCAAGTTTCCATAGTAGTGATAAGAAAAGTTAAAAGAAAAGAAACGCGACAGCCACTGTCCAGGGGTGCAATGGAAAATTTACCACAAGCCATTATACTTGACAAACAGGAAACGAGTGCAGTATGAGACATTCTTCTAGTAGCCAGTGCAGAGCAGCATGGGACTTTGAAGACCATAAAAAGCAGGTTCAGTTAGTCGCCTACTCTTGAGCTCCTGGGGTTGAGCAGCGCCAGCAACATTCTGCCAACAGACAGAAAGCCGCCTTGCAGACTGCATGCTCCTGAGGCCTGAACAGAGGGAATATTCCACCCGGTAAGATGAACCTGTGCAGCAGTACATGGTGCAATTCGAAGGCATCCCATGAGAGTGCTCTGTTTCTAATCTGTAAGCTTCTTTGTTTGAGGGTTTTCACTTGCATTACACATTTTAAAGCTATGACTATTATAGTGGGGCTCAGTCAGTATTGGTGCTGAATTTCAACAGAATGCCCAAGTTTTGAAATATTATAGATGCCAGGTTTACAATGTGATGGGCTTGTGAAACAAAGCGGCTTTGGGGTTAGGAGATATTACAAAATTAAGTTGGGTAGAACTATAGAAACTTCTGGAAAGTTCAAGGCTGAATGTTATCGACGGTGATTAATCGGGAACACTGACTAATTCAGGGTGAAGACAATGATGCTTCTGCATTTGATCGAAGTGAGCGTTAGCACTTTGTTCCATAGACTCCTTCATACTGTTTTACTAATGAGTAGAAAATAACAAATAGGTCTTGCTTTTTATGGTAGACAATATAGACAGATATACTGCTTAGTGATCTTTTATTCCCTACATAAATTACTCAATGGTTGAACAGAGTGCTGCAGATTGTGGTTTGCAGATGAGTTCCATTTGTATTGGCTCTCCATTGCGAGTGCTTTTGTTCTACCAACGTGGATACAATGTGATTTTAAAAAGAATGGATCTATTCTTCGTAATAAATGTACAGGCTTCGTGTGCAGTGCAGTTCTATATTTAAATCTCTTACCAGCGTGTGTTGATAGAGCTTCACTAAATATAGATTGTAAAAAGGCGGGAGGGGGGTCTTCAGTTATAAAGATCTAGGAATATATGAGGTCTATTCAAATATGTGAATAAAATGTTAAGTAAGTTAGCAATTTATCTTATTTAGAACCTTTATGTAGGGAACAATAACAAAAATAGCTCATAAACATTCATTTTGTAATTACACAAATTAGGCTTCTATTTATTAATTATAAATTATTAGGTTTCTATTTAGTGAGACTAGGAAAAACTTGGTAAGAATTTACCCCCAGCTGTCTGTACTTGGGAGTGGTTAACTTTTCTATTTTTGTATTTCCTTTGAAGGGGTCCCTTGAGTTAAAAATACAATTTACAAAAAAAAAAAAAACTACATCTGCACATACTGCCTAAAACGAACACGGTGAGCCCGCTATTTCACAATTCAATAGTACACAAATTTATTTAACTGGCAGTTCGGCCGCGTTGACACGGAACAGCCAAACAATAAGGGAGTACTGCGGTTAGCTTAGATGTTACTTTACAGTTTACACTTCATAAAACAAAACAAAAAAATGACAAATGGACATAAGATATCTGGTGAAAATCATTTGTATCAAGTAGCTCCTGTAACTCTTTGAGCTCAATCGATTTCTTGAGCAAGCGTAACGGCGTCAACATGGATCTAGGAAATGGCGGGATTCCGAAACATCTCTCCAGCTTGGTCTCTTCAAGGCTGGTGTTGACTTCTCCAAATCTAAATGGGACTGGTTTTCACAGGCTCTCACTAATAATAACTCGTTCTAAAACATGTTGTGTGTATTAAACTGCAGAAAACAGCAGCCTGTATCTTTTGTTTTGTAAAATGGAAGTGGTTACATTATTTTTAAATCTAATTGAGAGCCTTTTCAAAGCTTTTTACTCTAGAACGAAGAGAGCTGCTATATTAATCAGATTAAAGACCTATTATGAGCAAATCTGCCTTTACAGCTGCTTCGTGAGGTTGTTTAATTTTATTTTTTTTAAATCACAAGAGAACTAATCTTTACAATAAAATGATTGTGTTACTGCAGGTTTTTGGATAAGATGCAGTACTATTGTAGCAATAATTACATTAGCTGCATTTACACATGTATGTAACTACAGAATGTATCTAACAGGGGTTACATGCATTCAGTATGTAACTCATTTTGTAATTGCACATCTAATTAAAGTAAAAACAATTTAAATGTTGAAATCCATACACTGGTCGCAGTGGAATTTTCTTGTAGAGAACTACAATTAAAAAAAAACTTTACAAAATGAAAGTCGTACTGTTATTTTTATGTATTGCAGCTTCAGAGTAAACAAAATGAAATGCCATGTCTGTAAAGAAAAGACTCCCCCTGTACTGGATGGCAGGGGGGCACCGCGAGGAGAACAGCGCTGCGTGCTGTACGAGAGGTGCTTCCAGGACTGTCTAACCTGAGAATGGGAAATTGAGAATCAATCTCAGGTTTGTCAGCCCATGAAACATTTTCTCTAAAAACAACACACAAGACACAGAGAAATGAAACCACTTCCAGAGACCTTCATTACTCCCAGAGTTATATTGGGATTGTACATTTTAGTCTTACAAAGTGCTATAGTTGTCAAGTCACCAGCTGCAAAACTGTTGAACAGTTAGACTATTTAAATATTTTTAAGAAAGAAAATATATTCTATTACCAGCTGTAATAATATATTGAATCTTTTTTGTTGTTGCATTTTTTTATTTTCTTTATTTTGTAACTGCACTGAATAAATAAAAAACACTAGGTAATAAACAAACACTGCTTTTCTGCTCTCTTGCATGTTCCTGTATCTTTTTAAATTGCATTTCCAGTATTACCCGCTCCTCTCACACTGGGATATAGTCTGGCAGCCAGAGACATTGGCTTCAAAGTGAGATAAAAAAAAAGGCTGAAACAATGGCAACATGATATGCTTCTTGTAAAAATGTCATTATGAAAACATGAGATAACTAAAGGTTTTTATAACCTATTTCTTATTACTTTAAGGGTGGTTTAAAGAGTGGTTCTGTGCAGAAATTGTACAGAAGTTGCTCCCAACCTTATCCAAAGTGAGGAACATCTTTGTGTGCTGGGATTTTACCAGGACAACCAGCATAGAATAAAAAAAAAAAAATCTTTATATTACAAGCTAAACAAATACTTTCATTAATATGTTATACAATGACTGTTTATATATATATATATATATATATATATATATATATATATATATATATATATATATATATTTTTTCATAATTGACAATGTTTTACGTTGTATACGTTTCTGTAAATGCTTGAAAATGAAAACACATGTTACAATATACAAAACAAAACATAAGGAGTATCAAAGCAATGTTCAAGAAAATCAAAAATTATCTCTAAATCTCAGATTCCTCAAAATAGCCACCCTTTGCCTTAATAACTGCCTCACAAACTCAAGGCATTTGTTTAACAAGTTTCAGCAGGAAATCACCCAACATGTCTTCCCAGCTCTTCTGCAGCAATTCCCAGAGATGTAGGGCACTTGTGGGTAGCTTTGCTTTGACTCGTCTGTCCAGTTCGTCCCATACAAGTTCTATGGGATTGAGGTCTGGAGACTGGGCAGGCCAGGTCATTAGATTAAGTAGTCCTTCAACTTCTTTGCCAGATAGTTCTTGCACAACTTTGAGGTGTGTTTTGAGTCATTATCTTGCTGAAGAATGAAGGACTGCCCAACTAGCCGTAATCCTGATGGAATGGCATGCCTCTGAAGTATGCTATGATAGCCATGCTGGTTGAGCTTGCCATTGACCAACTCTGACACCAGCAAAGCAACCCCAGACCATGACACTGCCTCCTCCATGCTTGACAGTGGGAACCACACATACAGAACTCATGCGCTCACGCTGCGTCTTACATATACTCAGCGGTTGGATCCAAATATTTCAAATTTTGACTCATCAGTCCATAAGACCGACTTCTACTCCTACTACAGTTTCTGTGTTTTTTGGCCCAGGCCAGTCTCTTCCTCTTATTCTGCACTCTTAACAATGGTTTCTTTGCAGCAATTCTTCCAGTTAGGCCAGCTTCACGCAATCTCCTCTGAACAGCTGATGTTGAAACATCTGTACTTCTAGTAGCATTTAGCTAAGCTTGTATTTCAGGAGCAGTTTATCACCGGTTTCGCAGACTTGTGACTCGAATTAACTTGTTCTCTGATTCTGAGGTCACCATTGGCCTGCCTGACCTTGTTCGGTCCTCATGAGTGCCAGTTTCTTCAAATTGTTTGATGGTCTTGGCCACAGCAGTTACAGACATTTGCAAAGTTCTTGCGATTTGTCTTAAAGATTGACCTTCATTTCTTAAAGTAATTACAGACTGTCTTTTTTCTTTACTTAACTGAGCGTATTTTGCCATTTTCTGCTCCCTTACATTCAGGAATGACACACTTGTGCCTATGCTACCTATATTTATAGTAATCATGGACCCTCACCTGTTAACAATAATTGGTGACAAAGGGTTAATTAGGTAACATGCTAGTTAACTCAGAGAACATCTAACAAACACACTTTAGGCCAGTGTTCTAACACCATGTTATACACATTTCATACTTTTAACTGACTCGGGATTCAGACTGAAATCCCCTTGCTTTGAATGAACATTTCATTGCAATTGACAAGATTTACATTTTCATTTAAAAATTACATTTTTGAATGCAATTCACTTAT